>NC_143551.1:92941551-93250431 GCF_054136105.1 Typopeltis vanoorti | reverse complement strand
CTTCTCCTTCGTTTTTGATAATTAAGAAATACGCTGCCGAGTTTAAAAATTGGCGTATAAGCCTTGAAGATGATCCACGTGAAGCGCATCCAAAAAGTGTAACAACCATAGAAATCATTGATCAAGTGCATGATAAGGTATTGGATAACTGGCGAGTCAAAGTTTGTGAAATTACTGAGACTATAGGCATTTCAATAGAATGTGTATGATATATTTTGCATGAAGAATTGCAAATGAAAGAGCTTTGTGCAAGATTGGTGCTGGACTTGCTCACAGCAGATCAAAAATGCACTTGTACGAAATTCTCTGAACAGTGCTTGGAGCATTTTAACAAGAATAAAACTGATTTTGTGCTTAGATTTATTATTATGGATGAAAATTGGATTCAACATTACATACCAGAATTCAAACAGCAGTCAAAACAGTGGACAGAAGCCGGTTGTTCAGCGCCAAGGAAGACAAGGTCGGTTCCATCAGCAGGAAAAGTCATGGCATCAGTGTTTTGGGATGTTAAAAGCATTTTGTTTATTAATTATGTTGAAAAGGGTAAAACAATAACCGGGGAATATTATTCCAATCTTTTAACCAGACTAGACAAAAAAATTTGTGAGAAAAGACACGGTTTGCAGAAGAAAAAAATCATCTTTCATCAGGACAATACACCTGCCCACAATGGTATTTTGGCAAAGGGAAAATTAAGGGATCTGCACAATGAATTGTTATAACATTCACCCTATTCTGCAGATTTGGCTCAATCTGACTTCTGTCTCTTCCCAAAACTAAAACTCTTCCTCGCTGGTCAGCGTTTTTCTTCGAATCAAGAGGTGATTACAGCTGTAGAGGGGTATTTTGCAGATCTTACTGAGAACCACTATTACATGGACAAGGTAATGGTGCTGGAGCATCGCTGCAATAAATGTATTAGTTAGTCATAAAAGTTCTTTTCCTTCGTTTTCGACAATTAAGAAATGGGCTGCCGAGTTTAAACATGGCCGTATAAGCCTTGAAGATGATCCACGTGAAGGGCATCCAAAAAAAGTGTGACAACCACAGAAATCATTGATCAAGTGCATGATTAAGTATTGGATGACTGGCAAGTCAAATTGCGTGAAACTGCTGAGACTATAGGCATTTCAAAAGAACGTGTAGGATATATTTTGCATGAAGAATTGCATATGAAAAAAAGCTATGCGCATGATGCATGCTGCGCTTGCAAATCAAAAACGCACTCGCATAAAAATCTATGAACAGTACTTGGAGCGTTTTAAGAAGAATAAAACTGATTTTTTGCATTGATTTATTACTATGAATGAGACTTGGATTCACCATTACACACCAGAATTCAAACAGCAGTCAAAACAGTCGACAGAAGCCGGTTGTTCAGCGACAAAGAAGACAAAGTCGGTTCCATCAGCAGGAAAAGTCATGGCATTGGTGTTTTGGGATGCTAAAAGCATTTTGTTTATTAATTATCTTGAAAAGAGTAAAACAATAACCGGAGAATATTATTCCGAACTTTTAACCAGACTAGACGAAAAAATTCGTGAGAAAAGACCCGGTTTGCAGAAGAAAAAATCATCTTTCATCAGGACAATACAACTGCCCACAAAGGTGTTTTGGCAATGAGAAAATTAAGGGATCTGCACTATGAATTGTTGAAACCACCACCCTATTCTCCAGTTTTGCCCCCCCCCCCTCTGACTTCTGTCTCTTCCCAAAACTAAAACTCTTTCGCACTGGTCAGCATTTTTCTTCGAATCAAGAGGTGATTGCAGCTGTAGAGGGGTATTTTGCAGTTCTTACTGAGAACCACTACAGGGTCAGGATTATGTTGAAAAATAAAAATAATTTTATCTCACAGAGCAGTGAGTGAGTGGATAGTTTGACTGTTGAAGTAATTAGTGTATCTACTGTGAATGAGGTTAAGGGGAAGGTATGAGAGCTGGTTTGTGTGATGAAGAGCCTCTTATGATGACTGCAAGGTCTCCACAGAGACCTTTACTCCCAGGAGGTCTCAGCTAATAATAATAATAATAATAATAACAATAAGGATAAGAATATATATATATATAACATGCAGCAAATAATAATAATAATACATACCATAACTGTTATATTTGTAATATTACTGTCTGGATCCAGGTTTTTTTCTGTAAAGAAATCATCAAACTGTGTTCCAATTTCTTCCACTTTAATCAAAGCATTCTGTGTTACCTCAGTAACTTTGCTAATGTTATCAGCTTCTGATGTGGTAATCAAATCATTAGATGCATTGCTTATTGTAAATAAAAGTGAAATTTCTTTTGCATCAACTTCTGAAACAACTGAATTATCTTCTACTTCAAGACTAAAATTATCTTTTACAGTGGAAGTAACAAACTGTGAAGAATTAAAAAGACTTTCTTGTGTAGCAGATGTAATTTGATTTGTGTTGTGTATGGAGCTGTTTCCTGAAATGGAAGAATGTGTTGCTGTACTATCCATAAAGAAATTTCTGCTTTCTGCAATACTTAAACCATCTAATTTGGTCATCACTTCATCGCCTACTTTTACAGAATGTGTGCTATCATTTAGAACATTAAAAACAGTACTAGTAATAGTAGTGGCCATATCAAAAAGTGTAGAATTTTGATCTTCTGTTACCAACATGTTTTCAATTTTTGTGCCATCTTCACTAATTTCTGTCGAGGTACTTATATCATCCTCATTTGTTCTAAGAGTATCAACAGAAAGATCACTAAATGCAATGAGTTCTGTAACTTCTGAAAAACTCATTTCTGTGGTATCTGAAGAAACATGAACATGTTGTTTAAGAGTAGGATCTGTAACAGCTGCACTTGATTCTTGTTCAATTATACTTCCTCTGCACTGGTAGAATAATCCTTTTGAGGAGAAAAAAAATGTAAATATAACTAATAAAACATATAAATATAAAGAAACGAGAAATTAACACTAAAGTTTCAATAATTCAGTTCTGCCAAAACTTCAAATTGAAACAGTTAAAAAATCTAAACATAAAGACTATCTTTCTGAATATATATATATATATATATATATATATATATATATCAAAAAGTTTCAAGACTAGTTCTGTAACAAGGCAACAGATGGTAGCACAAGGCTGCATGCACAGTCACAGGGAACACCAACCTTCATAAGTCAGTGTGCCAAAAGACATCATCCCATGTACATCGGAAGCTGTACAACTGGTGCTATTCTGACCACGATTTCATCATGGACAGCAAGTTAGAACAAAGTGCAAATGTGAAATTCTGCACAAAACTGGGAAAATCTGCCACAGAGATGTTTGACATTATTCAGCAAGTTTACAGCAATGCTGTAGTGAGTCATTCGAGGTGTTTTGAGTGGCACGAGTCTTTCAAGAGCGGAAGAACATCACTGGAAAACAACAAGAAATCAGTAAGACTTTCAACGAGCTCAACCCCAAAAAATGTCAAGACCATTCGACAACTTGTGCATGAGGATCGTCGGAGAACACTCCACAACATTGCTGCCATTGTCGGTGTGTCATAAGTAACAGTCCAGGCAATCCTCACATGTGATTTGAACATGTGCTGTGTTGCTGCCAAGTTCTTCCACAGGCTGCTGACCCAGGGGGCAGAAGAACACCGCATCGAAGTCTGCCAAGAACTCCATCAGCGTGCCATGAATGACCCATCCTTCATGTCGATCATTACCGGTGACAAAACTTGGGTGTACAGGTACGACCCTGAGACAAAGCAACAGTCTTCACAGTGAAAGAGGCCATCATCTCCACGACTGAAAAAGGCGAGGCAGGTCAGCAGCCCGACCAAGTGCATGCTCATCATCTTTTTCAACATTCACGCATTGTGCATTGAGAATTCATCCCCAGGGGCGAGACCGTCAATAGCAAGTTCTACTGCCAGGTTTTAAGGCGTCTGAGGGAGGACATTCAGCAAAAGCGAACGGATCTATGGGATGCAAAAAACTGGATGCTCCATGACAACAATGCACCCTGTCACCGAGCTCTCCTCACACATGAGTGAGTTTCTCGCCAGAAACAACATGATCTCACTTCTGCACCCACCCTAATCGCCAGATTTGGCTCCTGCAGACTTCGCCATCTTCCCGAGGATGAAGATCCAGCTCAAAGGTCGCCGATTTGACACACACTGCGGAGATCCAGCGCAAATCACAGGTGCTTGACACGCTTTGAAAAGAAGACTTCCAGGACACATTCCAGAAGTGGCAGGAACGCTGGGAGTGCTGTATTGCTATGCAAGGGGACTATTTTGAAGGTAATAATGTGTAAACATAGATAAATAAAGTAATTTCTCGTAAACAGAGCAAGTCTCAAAACTTTTTGATACCACCTTGTGTATATATATATATATATATATATATATATAAAAATTTTATAATTTATATAATAAGATTACCTCTTTTTGACATTTAGAAATAAGGAGATTTTGGTTTTCTTGCATTCTTGTATTCATGCTCAATGACACATCTGTGCAATTTGTGAGTAAGAGAGGGTAAGAAACAAGATGGAATCTGTTGACAGCCGGCAAAGGTTGGTCGATTGGTAGAGCCTCTGCTACTAATGGCTCAGTTAAGTAAGTTTGAGCACGGTTAGTAGTTGGAAGGGGACCAATCATTCGATGCTGTTGGCACACTCTCCCTCGATGAGTCTTTGGACTCCCTGGAGGTGTCTAATAATAATAATAATAATAACGTTTCTTGTAAAGGAGAAGGTTGTAGTCAGTGAGAGGAAGACATCATGAGATAGGCTGATCTAAAGGACAGAGGCAGATGAAATAAAAGAGAGGGAAGAAAAGCTAGTACATTAAAGCTTAAAACTAAATAGTAAACCAATTTTGACCAGCAGCTAATTAGGCTCTTGCAGTTTGGAAAAAAAGTGGAAGAATGATGGTGGACAATTCAACAGAACATTATCCATGGAAATATCTATAGAATAGATATAAGGCAGAAATAGAAAATCTATAAAACTGGAGTGAATCTATAGGGAGAAAGAGGAATCATCAAATAATCAGACCTTCAGAATCATTAGGAAAGTTTTAAATGCACCACTCTAAATATGTGAATAGTATTCCAAAGTTGAATGGATTTGGGATTTATACAGTTTTAGCAGTTATAGAGGTTTGAATTAGCATCTTGAGTGGAAAAATATACACTGTTAAGGAAGATGCATACAAAAATATTTTGGGAAAATTTGGAGAAAAGAGCAAAGCTAATAATAATGGCAAATATCTGTTGGATTTCTGCTCAGGACATGGACTGGTTATTACTAACACCATGTTCCAACATAAAAATGTGCACAAATTCACATGGAGAGAAGAGGCTAGGAATAAGAAAAGTCTCATTGACTATGTTATTGTTGATAGTGATGTTTTCTCCCTGGTGCAGGACACCAGAGTGTACAGAGGATTTGAAATTGGAAGTGATCACTATTTAGTCTTGAGCAGGATAAAATTGAATTTCATATTGAAAAGAATAACATGTAAGAAAGTTTTAAAGCGAATAAAAGTTGAGCAGCTCTCAGATGTGAGCTGTAGACTAAAATACAGAAATATTATTGAAAAGAAAATGAAAGAGTTTGAGAACAGGAATCAAACCTTGGAGATTCAGTGGCAAACTCTGAAGGAAACATTGATTGAATCTGCCAGAGAGGCATGTGGTGAGGTTGTGTGCAAGGATAAAAAAAATCAGAACTCCCTGGTGGACACAGGAAGTTAAAGAGGCAGTGAAGGAAAAGAAGAAAGCATATCAAAAGTTCCTGTCAAATAAGTCAGCTTTTACTCTTACAGAATACAGAGACAAATGTAAGAAAGCTAAACAGTGTGTAAAACTAGCTAAACAAAAGTCATGGGAGGACTTTGGCAAGAATATAGAAAATAAATATCAAGAAGGTGGCAAAATATTCTGGAGGTTGTTGAAGAAGCTTAGAAATGGAGGAAAGAGTGCTGTAAAAGGAATTAGAGATGATAAAGGTGAAATGAAAACAGGAGAAAAAGATATCCTTGAAGTATGGAATAATTACTTTGAAAAACTGCTAAATGAAACAAGCAGTGATGACAGCACAGTGATAAAAAACACTGACCAGACATGCAGTCAGGAATACATATCCATACTTGAAGTAGAAAAAGCCATCAAAGGCTTGAAATGTGGAAAGGCAGCAGGAGTAGATGATATTCGACCAGAAATGCTGAAGTATGGTGGTATAAGAGTCTTACAGTGGCTGCACTGCATAGTTCAGAAAGCCTGGACAGAGGGACAAATTCCCGATGATTGGAGCAGAGCTCTCATAGTACCCATATATAAAAAGGGAAATAAAACTGAATGTGAGAATTACAGAGGTATTTCCCTACTGAGTGTTCCTGGCAAGATCTATGCAAGTATACTTGAGAAACGGTTGAGAAGAATTGTGGAAGAAAAGCTTGGTGAAGAACAAGCTGGATTCAGGCCAAATAGAGGCTGTCAGGATCAGATCTTCACTTTACGACAAATAGCCGAGAAAGCATGGGAATATAACAAAGATCTGTATTTAAGTTTTGTCGATTTGGAAAAGGCATATGACAAGGTGCCAAGAGAGAAGCTATTCAATACGCTGCAGTTATATGGTGTCAATGGGGCATTATATCAAGCAATACTTAGTCTTTATTTGAGTTGTGAGTCAGCAGTTAGAATTGAAGGAAGTACAGGAAGATGGTTTAATGTTAAATCTGGTGTGAGACAAGGATGTACATTATCCCCTCTGTTATTCATTATCTATATGGATCACATTATGAAGGAAAGTGGTATTAAACATGATATCAGAATTGGAGATGTTAATGTCAGCTCTTTGCTTTATGCGGATGATGTTATACTTCTAAATAAATCCGCTACAAGTCTGCAAGATTCTCTGACTAAATTGAATAGCTGTTGTAATAGATATGGTATGAAGGTCAGCAATAAAAAGACAAAGACAATGAAAATAGGCAGAATCATTGAAAATGTCAACTGTGTTGTGAATGGAGAGCCTGTGGAACAAGTAAAACATTTCAGCTACTTAGGCACAATTTTTACTGAAGATGGAAAACTAAATATAGAAATAGACAACAGAATCAGCAAAGCTGGTATCGTGGGAAGTCAATTGAATAAATTCATATGGAATAAGAAAGAAATTAGTCGGAACACTAAATTAGCTGTATACAAGACTGTGTTCAAACCAATTTTAACTTATGGATCTGAGAGCTGGGTCAGAAGTAAAACACTTGACCAAAGACTAGAGACCGCAGATATGAGATCCTGAGAAAGATTAGAGGCGTGAACAGATGGCATCAATGGCAACATCATATTAAAAATGAGGATATTAGGAAAGAACTTGACATTGTCAGCATCCAGGAATGCGTTAGCAGAGCTAATCTCAGATGGTATGGTCACTTAAATAGAATGGGAGAGGAAAGATTAGCAAAACAAGTTTTCTCTGCCAGGTTGGCAGGAAAACGACCCAGAGGAAGACCAAGATATAGATGGATTGATACGGTACAAAGTGCCTTAGACGATAGAAATATAAGATCTGATAATGTTGGAGTCTTGACAAGTAACAGACTGATATGGAGGAAAATTGTAGATAGGAAGTTAGTAATGATGTAATTTTTTTCATGTAGTACTGTCATATCCTGTACACCCCTTGAGGGTACATGGCAGGAATTTGATGATGATGATGATGATGAAGGAAGATGCATTTATGATGATAAGATAAGATGCGGGAAAGGTGCTTATGGAATGGAAGGAAGGTAAGATAGTGCCATTGCATAAGGGCGGTAGCAGACTAGAAGTGTCTAATTATAGGCCATTTTGTGTATCATCAGTAGTTAGTAAGATCTTGGAGAAAATAAAGGGGCACTCTTGTTTTAGCAATATGCTAGCCTTTTATGATAAAGTTACAAGAGCATTAGATGAGGGAAAGGCATATACTACCATTTTCTTAGACTCAGCAAAGGCATTTGACAGGGAACCACATGATAAGCTGATATTTAAGTTACAGCACATGGGTCTGGAGAGTTACAAGTGGGGTCCCACAGGGCTCAGTACTGGGACCTATATTGTTTAACCTTTATATCAATGACATTGTCAGTGGATTGCAAGGGGGATATTCAGTTGTTTGCGGATGATGCGAAGCTGGGAAGGCTTATTAGTAATAGTGCAGATGTGGTAGCCCTGCAAGAGGATTTGAATAAGCTAGATAGATGGGCAAATGAATGGGAGGTGTCGGTTTAATGCAGCAAAATGTAAGGTCTTGAGGTTTGGGGGAAACATCAATGGGACACTGCATACTCTATGGGAGGAGTTATACTGGAAGAAGTAGAGGAGACAAGAGATCTGGGGATGATGATTGATAGAAACCTGAAATTTAGGGGACATATTGCAAAGGTGGTGAAGGTAACACAGAGGATTGCTGCAATAATGAGAAGGATGTTGACCTGCAGAGATAAAACAGTTATCATTCCGTTGTATAAGATCCTGATCAGACCACACTTGGACTATTGTTCTCAAATTTGGTCCCCAGCATTTGAAAGGGATAAATTAACTGTGGAAAGGATACAAAGCCGGATAACAAAGATGGTTTCAGGACTGTACAATGATCGTTATCAGGATTGACTGAGGGAATGTGGACTGCAGAGTTTGGTGGATAGAAGAAGTTGAGGTGATATGATTGAAACTTTTAAACTGTTGAGAGGTGGTTACAGAGTTGACACTGGGGAGTTCTTTTGCTTGGTTGAACAGCAGAAAGGAGTGATGACAAGAGGCCATCCCTGGAAGTTACAAAAGGAAACTGTCAGCAAGAGGGTGAGGAGTGGTTTCTTTGCATGGAGGGTTGTTGAACCATGGAACGCATTGCCTGGCGGAGTGGTGAGAGCGAGAATGGTCAATGTGTTTAAGGAGTGGTATGATAGACTGTGTTTCTTAGGGGAGGGGGCCTCCCCCTAGATGAGTCGACCTCCCACGATGAGTCTTTTGACTCCATGGAGGCCTGAATAATAATAATAATAATAATAATTTGTGCTACAGAGGAGTAAGTTAACTCAAAAAGAAAATTTTGATGATTTGGAGATGGAAATATTATCAAACGTAAGAGGTGAAGTGAAATAAGATCTTTCTTCCATTGAACTTAACAAGGTTATCCTTGGTCCACTGAAGAATAGAAAGATGTTTGGAGTTTAAGGCATTAGTTATGGAAGATCTTGAGGCTTCTTAAGTGCACTACAACAATTGTCAAATGAAGAAGAAGAGTATATATTGTCATCAGCATAGCTATGGATAGGATTTGCAGTCAGTGAGAGAGAGATCATTTATATACAGGAGAAAGAGAGAGTGGGTGGAGGAAGAAAGTAGAGAGCCATAGGTTACTCCAGCACTAGTGGGTAATCGGAAAAGATAAAGTCATCAATACAGCCATCACCAGATTAGATCACGCCCTGAAGCAAACAATTAAATATTGCCCCTAATGCATTATAAGACAAAAATATAAGAAAATCTCCAATTGCTATTTTGTTTTTATTACAAGAGAAACAATAATGCAAAATGATCAAATAATAATATTAATTAAATGTTTGCTCTACGGGGGATATCACACAATAAAACTGTTTATAAGCTCTTCTAAATCTAAATTACAAGATATGTCTGCCTCTATCGATATAGTTGCTAGACCAAACAATCTTTCTTGGGTCATTGCTGTTCGCGAATAATTTTTAATCAGTTTAAGCATGGAAAAACTTCTTTCTGCACTTGTTACGCTAACAGGAATTGTTAGCATGGCGACGCTGCCTACTGCAATATGGCTGAATGGGCACCCTTAATTAAGCCACGCCGTGAGGCAAGCTGCCTGTATGCTACACCCTGTTGAAGGTACTGGCCATCAACCATGACATATAGTGAATGACCAGAAAGAAAGCTGTCAATATAGCAGGGTAGAAGGAGGAGACCAAAAGATGGTAGGTTGCTGAAATGGCCTCTGAACTAGATCCAATCAAATATTCTAGAAATGTCAAGAGCAACAGTATGAATTTCTCCAAACCATTCCATGAATTCAAAGGGGAGGGAGATGATAGCTAGAAGATCAGCTGGAAATTGAGAGCGGTGAAACCTTCACTCACAAAAGGTTGTAAACTTATAGTACAAAGTAGAATAAGTGGGCTAAGGATTTTTTTCCATTTTTATTAATTTTATATAGTTTTGTTGCATTTTTATTTATTTTTTACATAATTCAGAAACACTGTCAAGAGATGAAACATTAAACTTTTTCAAGCCACTTCTAGCCTCCATGCGGGGGCAGTCTCACACCAGATGATAAAATTCATCTCCAGCCTAAAGACACTTACAAACATTTAAGCCCATAGCAAAATTCTAACCACTCAGCCAACTAGGTGAGCAATTACTTTCACCATGATTTCTGAGAGAAATTAAGAGTAAATTCTGGAATACCAGAATTTACACCTATACTGCATTTTCAATCCATATGATTGCAGATGACTATGCTATTCAGGATTATTCTGAATTCATTCTGACAAAAGTCAGGGGAGGCATGTAGTGACTATTTCTTGGTAAACTGGGGAAGGTACTTTGCCTTGGTCATCAATGCAGGAACTGGAAGAGAAGAATGATGCCAAAAGATCAGCTGCGACTTTAAGTGAGTGATGTTACAATAGTTACCATATGGATATGATTGAGAGAGATGTGGAAATATCATCAAATTCTTGATAGTGCTTCTCGTGCATCCTGGTACCAAACACCTATTTTGCTACCCGCCATTCTGTTTAAGTAACCACACAAACCATAAATTAGCTCTGCTCACATATTCCTGAATCTAGCGATGCCAAATTCCTTCATAATATCTTCATTTTTCATATTATTCATATCTGTAAACTCTCTTAATTTTTCTCACCTATCATATCTGTAGTCTCTAATCTTTGATCAGCTGTTTTAATTTTTCTAACCCAACTCTTAGATCTATAAGTTAAAATCGCTTAGAAAACTGTCTTAATTTATTCATTTATTTATTCTCTTATTCCATTTATTCAACTGGTTCCCCACCATTCCCGCATTACTCATCTATTGTCTATTTTCATATTTAATTTTTCTATCTTTCCTAAAAATTGTTTGAAAAAGGTTTTTCTTTTAGCACCCTCTCATATGCCTTCTCCATAGGTACAAAACATAAAATCATCATCATCATGCATAATCAAGGATTTAGGCCTAGCGTGGCCTGTTTCGGCCTTAGAAGTCATCGTTGAATCTTTTAAGAGGACATCCTGGTCTTCTTTTTCCTAATGGCTTGTACTTTAAGGCTTGTTTTGGTAATCTTTCTATTTTCATTCTTTGAACGTGTTCCATCCATTTATGTTTATATTTTTTAATATTTTCTATTAGTGATTGTTGATTTAATTCTTTCATAATTTCTTTGTTTCTTGTACATTTCAGATTATTTCTTGTACAGCACACTTATCTCCATTTCAAATAACTGGTCTTCTCTCTCTCTCTCTCTCTTTCTCTCTCTCTCTCTCTCTATATTTTTTTATTATTATTATTATTATTATTATTATTATTATTATTATTGGCAACTCCAAGGAGTTCATAGACTCATCGAGTGAGGCCCTAACATCATGTCAAGAACAACCATTTGACATTACACAGTATCTATCATACCTCACCTTGAACTCATTTACAGTCATGGCACCCACAACAGACTCTGGCAGCTTATTCCACTCATTCACCACTCTCCAAGTAAAAAACCTAGCTTTAACACCCCTGCTAACCACGCTCTTGCCCAGCTTCCATGTATGGCCCTTAGTCCTCCCACCACCAACAATCCTAGTCTCAAAAATATCTTCTGAATTCATCTTATAGAAACCCTTCAGCAATTTGAATGTCTCAATCATATCACCCCTTTTCCACCTATCAGCCAATTTCTGCAACCCACAAATCTTCAACCTGTTCTCATAAGGTTCATTCCATAGACCTGTTATCATCTTGGTCACTCATCTCTGGATCCACTCCACCTCTTTCCCCATCCATAAGAAACCCTGGCTGCCATATCTGGGCACAGTAGTCTAGATGGGGCCTTATCAAGGCTTGATACAGAGAAACAATAACCTGTTTGTCTCTGCTTGTTAAAGTATTTTTCAGCAACCAAGTGATTTGATGATTTAGCCACTTTTGCGATGTGCCCCCTAAACTTCAACTCCCTATCCACCAACACTCCCAAATCCCTGGCCTCGTCAATCTTCTGGAGTACAGTTCCACCAATGTGATATACTGCTGCTAATCTTTTCACCCCAAAATGCATAACCTTATATTTTGCCACATTAAATTGACATCCATTCTCTTTAGCCCAGTCCTCCAAACTATCCAAATCATCCTGCAAAATTTTGACATCCTGTGCACTCACTATTGCTCAACCCAACTTTGCATCATCAGCAAACAAATGAACAGTTCCTCTCAGATCCTTTCCTATATCGTTAATGAACAAATTGAACAGCATTGGTCCAAGAACAGAACCCTGCGGCACACCACTAGTCACAGGCCATCTTTTGGACTCTACTCCTGAATAAACCACTCTCTGATATCTCTCCATCAACCACCCTCCTATCCATCTCACCAACCCTATATCCATCCCCATACACTGCAGTTTACTGATTTCAATTCCATGTGGTATCCTGTCAAAGGCCTTAGCAAGGTCCAGTAGAATCACTGTAAACCCATTACCCTTATCCAGTTCAGCCGTCACTGTGTTATAAAACGTGAGCAAGTTACTGAGGCATGATCTACCCTTCACAAAACCATGCTGTCCCCCATACAGTATCCCATTTTCATCTATCTAATCCTGTATTTTCCTCTTGACTATTTTCTCCAAGACCTTGACAATGATTCCTGATATGCTGATTGGTCGGTAATTTACAACAGCAGTCTTGGAACCTCCTTTATGCAGTGGAACTATTTTCCCCTCTTTCCACCCCCTTGGGACTAACCCAGATCCGAGACTCAAATTAAACAAAACGATCAAGGGCACTGACAATTCTTTAGCCGCTTCACGTACGACACAAGCTGGTATACCATCCAATCCAACAGATGTATTGACATTGAGGTTTTGTAATAGGCTATTCACCTCCACTTCATTCACCACAATTCCCGTATAAGCTGTTTGTACTTTCATTCCTGCAATGTCACCACCTGGATGATATACTCTTGCAAAGTGCTTGCTCAGTAATTCCACTATATCAACTAATTCGGTTACCTCCCTACCATCGGCATTCTTTAAAATCATTCTGTCATATACATATTTTCTTTTACTTGCAACACATCGAAAAAACTGTTTGGGATTCTCCTTAGCCTGCACATGGCTAATGTTCTTTCATAATCCGCTTTTGCTTTTCTTACTACACTCGTTACCCTTCTGGCCTTCGCTTTATACCGTTCATGTGCCTGCCGGTCACCTTTCTCCTTAAATTCCCTCCACAGTTGTTTCTTTTTTTTTGCAGCACAAGCCTAATGGTGTTATTCATCCATTTAATCCCTACTTGATTTATTATTCGGACTCTAGGTATACAGTCAGCCATTGCCTCCTGCAAACACTTCTTAACCGCCTCCCATGCACTATCAACATCTAGCCCTTGCAGTTTTACATGCCATGGCATTGAACCAATCACACTCCTAAGCTTGTCATACTTACCAGCCCGATAATTCCACATGTACTCTGTCTTAATTGTAAATTCCACACCTTTAGCCATCTCCATCAAGACCCAAAGATCACTCTCACCAACTGGTGGCAAATAGATATGCCGGATTGTTTCTATATATATATTTTTTTTTTCGTTTTTTTTTTTTTTTTCATTTTAAAAATAACAATCTTATGTACAGGATTAACCAGTTTTTGGTTGTTTGCAGTCAGGCAGAGAGGTTAAATACTCTTCTTTGTTGACGTATATCACATAGGGATAACAGTTGTTATAAGATAAATTACATTTTTTCATGCAATTAATAATTATTTTGACATGATACTGTATAAGAACATAACATATCATAACAGTTGCTACAGGACAATATTACATATTTACATGATCATTAACAGATGATCATTATTCATTCTGTTAAGCACAATAAAACTTTCTTCCTCATTTCTTTGGGTGGGGAAAAGATCTAAGGTACTGTTCTGTCTGTGGCAGTGATGCTTGTGCAGGATCCGACTTCTCACCTTTTGTTTGAAGGCTGCAAGAAGAAGGTCAGCCACCTCTCTCTCTGTGTGAAACTGTTGCACTGTCTGGTCTTGCATATCGAAGATAGAAGCTATATATTACCGCGTGTCACGTATAATATATCTTCATCACGTATAATATATATATATTTTACATGATGAAGAGGTAGTTGTAGATCGAATGATTATTTGACTCTGAATGGGCGAGATTGAAATACTCCTCTTCTGTATGAAGACTACCAAAATTTAAAGCTGCTGTTTCCCGAGACAAATGGGTTAATTGGGTGTTTACTGGGCAATCTAATTAGATATGCCAGATTGTTCCCGACTGGTAGCAGAGCAGACAGTTATCTGAAACACCCAGATTAAATTTCTTCTAAAAGTGTATTTTACAGCGTGTATCTGCTCAGCCTGATTCCCATATTTCGAGCAATTTTAGAAAGTGCCAGGTGAAGCTCGGAGAAAAAATGTCACTCAAGACCCTCACGCCTCGCCAGCTCCATGGAGGAAAGAAGATCTCTTTTTAAGTGATGGGGTTCCTTATCATCATGTTGTGGAAGATGGGTTTGATGAGGATTTCAGGAAGGGATGCTGTCTTCACTATGTGATGGAGATTTAGCTTCTTCTTCCATCTTCGAAGGGCATCTCTGCAGAAGTTTGTTGTCATCAGCACATGTGCTGTTGTTATTCTTAAGGTGAAAGGGAGAGCTTTGTGGAGAAAGATAGGCCTCTAGTGGCAAAAGTGAAAATATACTCAGTGCATTTGTGTGCCATTTCCTGTTGTATGGAATTAAGGAGAAAGCGAGTGCAGAACGACATTATCCTGTGGTCAATGGAGGTCAAATTTTGTCCTCCTTCTTTGAGTGAAGTACATAGCTTGAAGTAGGAAAGCCAGTTAGTTTTGTTTCATATGACTTTATAGATGGTTGACTGTATTTGTTTGATAAATTTCACTGGTGGAGTGAGAATCTTTAGTGTATGCCAAAGGACACTGGTGGCTATTTGGTCAACAATTATTGCTCTCCCTCTTGTGGAGGCAGAGGCTCATATTGCTGCCCACTTTCCTAGTACTTGCTTCAAATTTAATTAGTGTTTCCCAGTTCTTATCCATGCAAGAGGGCATGTTTCCTAGGTAAATCCCCAGGTATTTGTTTCCATCTGCGGACCAGTGACTAGACATTGGGGAATCGGTTTGCTTTTTCCATTTGCCACACCACACCACACCACAGTCCTGTGGTTTTATGTACATTTAGTTTGACTCCTGAAGCTGCTTGGTATTATTGGTATGCTGTTTGTATGTTATAGAAATCCTCTTTTTTTGCAGACTGTAACTGTAACATCATCAGCATATGCTGAGTAAGAAAGTTTAGGAAGGGAGGCACTAAACAGCATGCTTACTCTACACAAAAAGAGCTCAATGGAAATTGTGTAAAGAGGACCAGAAAGTGGATAGTACCCTTACTGTATGGTACAGATATGGTAAGTCTGCTGTTTATTTTCATGCAAAAGTGTGCTTTAGCATATAACATCTTAATAGATTTAATGATGCCTGAGCCAAAGCCGAAGGCTTTCAAGCAGTTGAATAGGTATGGGTGTTCAATATGGTTGAAAGCTTTTTCATGATCTAGTGCTACAAGACCCATTGTTTCACTGTTGCTGTTGGCTATGCTTATGAGATCCATTATTATTATTATTGTTATTCAGGCCTCCATGGAATCAAAAGACTCATCGTGGGAGGTCCTTCCTAAGAACATGAAGTCTGTCAAGCCTCATCGAGGGGAGGTCCCTCCCCTAAGAAACACAAAGTCTATCATACCACTCCTTAAACTCATTGACCGTTCTTGCTCTCACCACTCCATTAGCAATGCATTCCACGGTTCAACCACCCTCCATGCAAAGAAACCACTCCTCACCCTCTTGCTCACAGTTTCCTTTCATAACTTCCAGGGATGGCCTCTTGTCATCACTCCTTCCCGCTATTCAACCAAGCGAAAGAACTCCCCAGTGTCAACCCTGTAACCACCTCTCAACAGTTTAAAAGTCTCAATCATATCACCTCTCCTTCTATCCACCAAACTTTGCAGTCCACATTCCCTCAGCCGATCCTCATAACCAAAATTGTACAGTCCTGAAACCATCTTTGTCATCCATCTTTGTACCCTTTCCACAGTTAATTAATCCCCTTCAAATTCTGGGGACCAAATCTGAGAACAATAGTCCAAGTGTGGTCTAATCAGGGTCTTATACAATGGAATGATAAGTGTTTTATCTCTGCGGGTCAACATCCTTCTCATTATTGCAACAACCCTCTGTGTTACCTTCACCACCTTTGCGATATGTCACCTAAATTTCAGGTTTCTATCACTCATCAATCCCAGATCTCTTGTCTCCCCTACTTCCTCTAGTATGTCTGTTCACCCAAAGATTGTCGGAATAAGTGAGACATGGTTAGATGAAGACGACATCCTGACAGGAATAGAGATGGAAGGGTATGATATGTTTTGTGAGGATAGAAGGGGGTAAGTAAGGGAGGGGAGTGCTATTGATGATAGAGAAAGAGTTATGTCCATACAAGGTAGAGATGCAAGAGGGAAATAGAGCCAATGGTTTTGAGGCAGTATAGTGTGAGATAGAGGTGAATAGAATCAAATATTTGGTGTGATGTTGTTATAGACCTGGTAATGTGGATGGTGGTGATAGTGAAATGTATTGTCAAATTAGCCAAGCAAATAAGAAAAGGGTGATCATTATGGGCAATTTTAATTATGGCAATATAGACTAGAATGATGAGATAGCAACTGGAAGTAAAGAAAATGAGTTTCTTGAGTTTTGGAGGGTTAACTACCTCAGACAGTATGTAACAGAGGGCACACGAGGATTAAGGGTCTTCTTTTTGGTCATCTCATCAGAGGATGTGATTATAAATGAGGTACCAATTGGTGAGAGTGACCATGAGGTGATTACCTGGGTTGTTGCCAGCAGTGCAAGGATCCCTGTGAGAAAAGGGTATATGTGGAACTACAAGGGGAGGGGAGGGGATAATTATGAAGAGCTCAGGGGACAGCTTGCAGGTGTAGTGTGGAATGAGGAGTTAGCTGGAAAAGAGATCAATGTAGCTTGGGGGATTTTCAATTTTCAAAAACTATCTAGTAGATGCAATGTGTAAATGTATTCCAAGGGTGAGAATGTTAAATAAGGTAGGTGTGATATGGATGAATAAAGATATTAAGAATGTGATACGGAGAAAAAGAGCCTTGTAGAGGCAGCATAAGAGAAGTGGAAATAACCAATTTCATAAGGTCTACAAAGACCAGGCAAGGAGGTTGACTTGGTTGGTGAGGTAGCTAAAAAGAGGTACGAACAGCAGTTAGCTAATGAAGCCAAAAAGAATCCTAGGGAGTTCTTTCGATATGTAGCCAGCAAAAGAAAGAATAATTGTGGAAGGATGACATTGATTGGAGAAAATGGTATAAAGACAGCTGTTGCAGAATGTGTGGTGGAGATACTTAATGAGCAGTTCATAAAGATCTTTCAATCTTGTGAAGGTGACTTCATTGAGAGATTGAGAGCAGTTGATGATGGGGAGGAGAGAATGACTGTAAGTGAGCAAGAGGTGTTTGGGGAGTTGAGTAAACTAGATGTAAATAAGGCTGTGGGACTTGATAATATATCACCACGTATTCTGAAGGAATGTGCCAGAGAGTTGACACCTGCCTTGACATATTTTTTTAATACGAGTCTTGCATGTGATCAAGTTTATAAAGCGTGGAAGGAGGGCAAGATTGTGCTGCTTCATAAAGGAGTTTATCGAACTCAAGCATCAAACTATAGGCCTATCTGTGTGTCAGGTGTTGTGGTTAAGTTGTTGGAGAAGCTTGTGAGAACTAGGATCCAGAGTTGGGTTGACAACAATGGTATAATCTTTGATGGACAGCATGGATTTGCTAAAGGGAGGTCATGTTTTAGTAATCTACTTACTTATTACAATAAAGTGACTGCTTCTTGGACAGAGAAAAAGGATACACAGTAATATACTTGGATTTCGCAAAAGCTTTTGATAGAGTACTTCATGATAAGTTGACAGTCAAACTAGAGCAGATGCGGTTGGATATTAGATTAGTGCATTGGATTGGAGACTGGCTATCTGATAGGTATCAACAAGTTGTGTATAGGGGAGCGATATCCAGGAAAAGGAAAGTCACTAGTGGAGTGCCTCAGGAGTCGGTTTTTGGGCCATTACTATTTAACTTGTATATTAATGATATTGGCAAAGATTTGGATGGAGATATTCAGTTGTTTGCAGATGATGCAAAGTTGGGATGAACCATAGAGTAGTGAGGATGTTGTGGCCTTGCAAGAAGACTTGAATAAATTGAGTGATTGGGCACATAAATGGGGATGTGAGTTCAATGTTGCAAAATGTAAGGTTTTAAAATTTGGAAAACAAAGATGGGATGCAGAATTTATACTTGGTGAGAATATATTGTTGGAGGTTGAGGAAATAAGAGATCTGGGGGTGACAGTGGATAAGGATCTAAAATTCAGGGGACACATTGCCAAAATTGTGAAGACAACACAAAGGCTTCTGGGAATGATGTGGAGGACACTGACTTGTAGAAGTAGGGAGATTCTTGTTCCACTGTATAAGGCTTTGATTAGGTCACACATGGACCACTGTGCCCAGATTTGGTCACCAGGTTTTCAGAAGGATGAAGAGATGTTGGAAAGGGTCCAAAGGCAACTGACTAAGGTAGTTTCTGACCTCTGGAATGTTGAGTATGAGGAAAGATTGAGAAGATGTAATTTGCAGAGTCTGGTGGAGAGGAGGAAGAGGGGAGATATGATAGAGACCTACAAGTTGGTAAGGTGTTGTTATAAGATCAATGGTGGAGAAGTTCTACAGAGAATAGTGGGAGATCAGGGGGAAATCAGTTTCGTGCAGAGTTGTGAATGATTGGAATGCCTTGCCTGAGAGTGTGGTGTCTGCAAGGAGGTTGAGTATGTTTAAGACACAGTATGATGAGATGTATGTGTGATAAAAGGACCTCCGAGATGAGTCTGTGACTCCATGAGGTCTTGGGGTAATAATAATAATAATAATAACACCATATTCAGTCCTGAAGATATTTTCAGGTGCAAACTTTGTTTTCTCACATTCAGATAAAGAATTAAACTAAATTTATTATAGTCTAACCAAGTGAAAAATAAACTTTCAAGATATTGGGACAGGTTTACTGGAGAGATGCAACTGTTTGTAGATTATGCAAAATTGGGTTGAACAATTAGAAGTCAAGCAGATGTAGCCTTACAGGCAGACTTGAATATATATGAGTGGGCAGGTAAGTGGAACTATCAGTTTAATTATGTAAAAGTTATGAAATTTGGTAAGCAATGATGCAGAGTATACACTTGGTGAGGAAGGAGTTAGAGGAGATGAGAGATTTTGGAGTGGAGGTGGTGGTGGTGGACAAGGATCTGAAGTTCAGGTGTCACACTTCACAAGTTGCAAAGTTATCATAATGGATTGTCAATGATGGAGAGGACTTTGACATGCAGAAATAAAGAGGTTATGGTTTCATTATATAATGCCTTGATCAGGCCTCTTATGGATTATTGTGGACAGATCTGGTCACCTGGTTTTCATGGTGATGAAGACATTTTAGAAAGGGTCCAAGTTGGTCAGAGATTTTTACCATGTTAACATGAAGAAATTTTTCATAGAATGGGAGAGGAAGGTACACCAGGTGTAGACCAAGATACCATGACTGGAAACTATAAGGAAGGTGTGAGCAAAGGAATGAGGAGGAGGTTCTTTGCATGGAGAGCAGTTGGCGAGTGGAACACATTGCCTGAGTATGTTGAATGCAGACACGCACTGAATGGATTTAAGGCATAAATATGAGCTTTATGTGTGAAACAATGAGTTTCTGACTTTATAGATGATTAATAACATGCAACAGTATGCATCATTGTCTTACACATGACTTTGCATTAAACCAACTTCCTGTACTTCTTCCTATATGTGAAAATCTGATCCTAACCTCCTATTTGTAAATTACAAGTATAGTTGCCAAGAAATTATATTCTTGTTTAATTTTTTTACTAAGTATAAGAAAGCAAAGTTTGCATGTGAAATATCTTCAAGACTACGCTACTTGTGTACATAGGTTGTTAACTTTACATTAATTGCTTTGGTATCCCATAATGTAAAGCACACTTCCTTTTTGGATGTATATTGCTATACATTATGGAAAGGACTACTACTAGGCTACTACTCAGACCAGTAGTAGACTAGTTGTATAGATATTTCATGCAAAAACTTTGTTTGCTTGCATTTGGGTTAAGGATTAAACAAAAATATGACTTCTTGGCAAGTATAATTTACTTTGTAACTAGGTGAAAAAACTCTTCACAAACCCTATTTGGTCTGAATCCAGCTTCCTCCTGAAACCATATACTTATCCAATTCAACATTTTAATTATGATTTTTACGATAGTTTTGTTTGTAATAGCATTAGTTGTTAACTGTCAGTCATGTTAAGATGAGGAAATAATTTCTCTTCTTATTAACAGCTGGTTCAAAACTAAATAAATAAATAAAACAAAATAAACAATAATTAAATTAACTAAAGGGGGCTTGTGACTCACAATAAAAAAAAAATTTCCTTCCTGCTGTGTGATCTTTCTTCCTTCTAGTCTACATCTCCATAGTGAAGTTTCTCATAATAATCACTCAACATGCCCCCTCATTATACTAATTTGCCAATGCATGTGTGTTCCACATCATTCTTGGAACCCCAGGCCTATAGCAACAACCAACTGTATATTTTGTTTAACTGGCTTTGATCTCACACCAAACTACTTCAAATGAACAGCCATCCTCCTGCTAATCTCCTATTAGTTTTGACTGCAATTCATCCACTGTCATCAACAGTACCCTCCCTCCACCCATCTATCTTTTCTGAATATGCCTATAAATTTGACGAGGTTGTACTAACCAATACCAAAAACTTCCTCTTGTTCCTGACTCTGGCATTAGTATATATAAACTGCAGCATCCTTTTAGAATTCCAATTATCCTGACTTCCTGAATTGAATCTGCTATTCAATATTTTTGCTTGAGAGACCAGATTCCTCATTTGGCCATTCTCACATTCACTCACCTCATGTGTACCTTCATACACACTCAACTGATTTCCACCCTGATTGCTTAAGTTTTTCTGAATTTGCACTTCAGCGTGCTCAGTGAACAAAGCACTATCTAGACACATAACACCAACACCATTTAGATGCAGTCCATCAGCATTATTCAAATCTCTCTTTCCATCAAGCACAGACCACAGATCCATAAATCCTACAACCTACTTATTAATTCATTTGCGATCAATGTCTTCTTCCTCAGTTTGCCTCTATCATAGCATGGCAGGAGACTTACAATCTCAGTAGTGCACTCAGGATTTAATCTTGGGGGGGGGTTGAGTAGATGATTTGAGAAGAATACACACCACGCATCGCATATGACCTATGACTGAGCATCTGCAATGATCGCTAATTCATAAGTAGTATAGAAATAGAAGATACACAAAAAAATAATTTTAATTAGGAAAAGATTTTTGGAAAATTTTCTAGTGTTTTTTCCCCTTTTGGGGGGAGCACTTTGCCCCCCCCCCTTCTGGGTGCAGCACTGTACAATCTTCACCTTCTTGCTTTTCATTTTTGCTTTGTCTAACAACTCCTTTACATGCTCCCACATAGACTATT
Organism: Typopeltis vanoorti; assembly: GCF_054136105.1. NCBI lineage: Eukaryota > Metazoa > Arthropoda > Arachnida > Uropygi > Thelyphonidae > Typopeltis > Typopeltis vanoorti. The sequence goes on along the minus strand of NC_143551.1, from coordinate 93,228,434 downwards.
TTTCACCTCTCAGATCATTAGTGCCAACCAAGACAATGATGCCCTATTAAGGAAGAGTAAAATTTTCCTATCTGGTCTCCTCCTCTTTTCATTCCACTGCATCACCATCTACCCCATGACTGAATATTTCAGAGGTCATTCATGCTTTACTATTAGAATAACATACAGCATCTGTCGGTGAAAAATCAGTACTGTATTGTTAAAGCACCTAGGATAAAATGATTTGTGAATCCATAACAGATTATCTTTCTCACCAGATACATTAACTCACAGTGCTATTGTAATTCTTTCTTTCTCTAATTCTTCTCCTTTGCACATTTCACTTTTGGTGATAGTGTTTTATTCTGGAAGGGAGTTGAAAAGCAAGCCTGTTTCACAGGTTATAAATGTCGCAGGATTCATTAACCATGCACAGTTAAAATAACACGGACATTCCAGTCGGTAACATCTTTTTTACACTATTATTATTATTAACATCATCATCATCATTGGAATAACAGAAAACAATGTTGTGTCAACCATTGCTCTCACGAAAACCATCAATTTTAAGTTCGAATGCAATCTGTAAAGCTTGTTCTTGTAAAATTTCCCCCCCTAGCAGGATGATATTTTATGCGAATTTTATTAAACCATCCCAACAGTATCCTCTTGATCCTCTCGCATCTTTATCATGGCCACGCTTGATGGTTTTATTGTCCTTTGTCTCCCATTCCGCCAAATAACAGTGTCTGCTTGTGAGGATGGCTTGAATTTGTGTCTTACTACACTTAAATCCATAAGCAAGAATACGCTGTAATACTGTATTCTCACTTCCATGAATCAATGCTACTTTCTGCTTTATAGTTAAGTTAAGAGGAAGCACGATTTTTTCAATATATTGTTTCTAATAGTTTAAATAGATTTTGTTTATGTATGTGTGTGTGTGTGTGTTCTGACTGCAAAACAGAACCACAGTTTTGTGGCCCTTATGTTATTCACTCCGGTAGCACACTCAGGATTTAACCTTGGAGGGGGGGGGGGGCAAGTTGAATACACGATTTTGAGAATGCACACTATGCATCACACGACCTATGACTGAGCATCTGCATGATCACTAATTCATAAGTAGTATAGAAATAGAAGACACGACATAACATAAATAAAAAAATGAATTTTAATTAGGAAAAGATTTTTGGAAAAAAATGTTCTAGTGTTTTTTTCCTTTTTTTGTGGGTGCGCCAAAGATTCACTCTGCCTTTTTCTCCTTTACATATACAATAAAAAAGTATTTTCACTGAGTCGAAAAGCATGCTATCAGTGAAAAGAAATATATTCTTGTTTTTATTCATATTTTATATCAGCACAGGCAAACAAAAGCTTTTGAGTACAGTTGTATTCATGCCTACAAATATGAAAAGCCGACTGCTCTCTGTATACCATGATTTTGGGATGAAAACGGACGAAAGAATGTGGAAAATGGCAGTATTCTTGTATTATTATTATTATTATTATTAATAGACACCTCCAGGGAGTCCAAAGACTCTGAGGGCACCTGCTCTACAACTATCTCTGCCAATCAATCCACTAACTGACTGCAACTACACCAACACCATCCACCGCCGACCACCACCACCACCACTACTAGTATTTCCGAAGACAATCACAGACATCTATGCCCATAGCGGGATTCAAACCCACAGCCTTTTGGCTGGAGAGTGGATATATTAACCACTTAGCCAGCCAGGCTGGCCAAGTGGTTAGCTTTTATGATCTGATATAATGCTAATTAAATGAATGTTATAGTTTACCTGTTCGAAACTTTCCAGACATTCTGTCATATTTAATCTTTATTTTATTTTAGTGAACTATTACTAGCAGAGTAAAAACAGGTAAGAATTTAATTTGGACAATTTTGGAAAACGAAGAGACGAACGACTTAGTCCAAACACTAGATTGCACACAGACATTTGCTCTTTTTAAGAAACTGCTGAAGCAGCTTGAGGATGAATGGCCGGGATACCTGAACCTGTATTCCTTGACATCTGATACCGAAGACAAAGAAACCCATACAGATAGTGAAAACATTAACTTGGGAATCTTTCCAATAAAGGAATTCCAACAGTTGGAATTCCTTTGGTGGAGAGAGAGAGAGAGAAAGAGAGAGAGAGGAAGGAAGAGTTAAAAAGATATTGCTGACACTACTAATGAGAGAATTCTTACAGTCATTCTGTAAGACAAGACCAGATCGACTTCAATCACCCCATTATTAAGGAGCAAAAAATCACTTACTCCTGGGCAAACAATAATAGACGAGGGCATAAGAATTCAGCTCACTGCAGTCAAAGACTACCGTAATATGACCAAACTTATGAATATGGGCGGGGCGGCTGGTGCATAGACACTGCGGAACTGCAGCACCCCCATTTTCCTCGATATAAATATATTTATTAATTTATTTATATTTTATATTTGCTCGTAATATGTAATTTTATCATCAACAATCCCATACAATTCTCTTGATTTGTATAAAAAATAATAAAAATCCATCTTGTAGCACTTAGGAGGAGGAAAGGATGCTAGCAGCACTGTGTTTACCACAGTGTCATACTGCTATGCGTGCAAGCATATGCACATCATAGCGAGATGCGAGCTATTAGTAATGCGGCACTGTCCGTTGCACAGTTCCACTGTTGTTTATATGCAGTTTGCGCCAGTAGTAGATCGTAGTGTTTATCGTGTTTACTCCATCTCTTTAAATATTTGGACATTACATATAAAAATCAGCTAACGCCTATGTTGTTCCCGTATAGGGAGTAGGCGGGGCCATTTACTCTATCTAACTTTTGGAGACTGTGTGGGCAGTTCAGTCCCCACTGGTAGCCAATCAGAGAGATAGCTGGCCCAGGGCTATCCTGATTCATCGGTATGCAGTGAAGAAGGCGGCAAGCTAGTGCCACCATCTCGTGGTCTCTAACCCTAACACAATATTTTTAATGTCTGAAAATAGTGTGGGTTCGACGGTCAATTTTCTTGAGTTTACGGGACAAAAAACCCAAGTTTCCATGAGAAAACCCCGCTAGCCCATGCCAGAAATCGACTAACTCGGGAACCGGCTGAAAAAAGGCTTAGAAAAATTTCCTCTAGTCAGCGACTAGATTTGAACCACCACCAAATCCTTTCTTTGTGCAGTCAAGCACTGTAGGGTGCAAACGCCACTTCTACTGAGCTACATATATTTTATTAACAGCAAAGCATCTATGTACAATCTGAATAGGAATAATTATATATACATCTATTTACAATTATATGCATTTTGTACATAATATGCTCATTTTAATTGGCATTTTTTCTTTGACATTTCTTTATAGTTTCTTTTTCACCTTGTGTCTATTATATGTGTTCATAGAAATCTTTTTTTACATGATAATCTGCTCAGTGCCTTGCATTTCCTAAAGTCCTTATACTTCATCTGAGCAGTTTTTTTCTTCAATGTGTCATGCATTGTGTGATTAATAAGTGATTAAGATAGAATGACTTATAGTAACATTTAAATTACTATTTCATACATCCTATTTTTCATCTATTTCCAATTATATACGTGCTGTACATAGTATGCTCATTCTAATTGGCATATTTCTTTGGCATTTCTTTATGGTTTCACATTGTGTATATTATCTGTGTTCATATAATCCTTTTTAACATGATAATCTGCTCAGTGCTTAGTGTTTCCTAAAGTCCTCATACTTCATCTGAGCATTTTTTTTTCAATGTGTCATACATTGATATCATTCTATCTTAAGCACTTATATTAACATTTAAATTACTATTTCATACATCCTATTTTACATCTATTTATAATTATATACATGCTGTACAATAGTATTCTCATTCTATTGGCATTTTTCTTTGACATTTCTTTATGGTTTCACATTGTGTATATTATCTGTGTTTATACAGTCTTTTTTTTTTTTTTTGCATGATAATATGCTTAGTGCTTTCTGTTTCCTATAGTCCTTATGCTTCATCTGAACTTTTGATTTTTTTTTTAATTTAGTGTGTCATATATTCTATCTGAATTATTGTTGTCATTTTATCTTAAGCACTCATATTAACATTTTGATTACTATTTCATAAATCCTATTTGTTTCTATATGTAGGTTACATTTAACTGTTTGCTGGTACTATATTACATCTTCCTTCTTGGGTTTGTGCTATATTTTTTTTTTTTGTTGTGTTAGGAAACACTTCTTAAATAATTCTCTAATAAACATATGTAATGTTTGTTTTTAAAATATAAAGGTTTGGTTCATACACTATGAACTTATCATAGAACTTTAAGTGCTATTTACATATATCATATTTAAACAAATACATATAATTACTTTACATATCATACATCATTAAAATGTGGTCAAGCTCTTCCATTATATATATTGTCATTGACATTTTTGAAACATAAAACTAAACTACAATCTCCATAATTGATCATTATTATACACAAGGCTACAACCAATTATAGTATAAAGCGATTAATATACAGGTGATTATATAGCTTAATGAGAAAGTATATTTTATGGGTTTCTTTTGCTTATGCATATTTATTTTATTTCTTCGCGTTCTACAAGAAGTTTTGTATTTATTGTGGGTCTTTTATTTCTATGATCTGCAGTTGTTCTTCGAATTCTGAGATGAAACCCATTTGCCACTATTTTGTTTGACTGAGCTACACAGACTTCTTGGACATTACAATTAAAGACATAATATTTGTTATAGTTTTTATTTTAGAACATTATTGGGGTTATTGACAATTATGACCTCAGAATTTTTAGGTAATTTTGAATTATACTAAACTGTATAATGTTATCGATAATAAACAATATTGTTTCATGTTTAATTTTTTTTAAATTTTTATCATAATTTTGAAATTTTATCCAAAGTACTTACAATGTGTATGTATTAAGTTTTGATTTTATAGAAATTTCACACCATATTTTAGAAGCAATATGAGCTTTGCTAGAAAAACTCATAATGCAATTTGTGCATTTATTTTTGTGGTTTACTTTTCCTAAACTGCAAGTGATATGCATAACACATTTTGAAAAATGTAAGTAACATTTCAGATCATTTCTTTTTTTTTCTTCTGCCTGATTTTAAGCTTCATTCCTTTCCTCCTTTCTTCATTAAAATTTAAATCAACAACTTCCTAGAAAAGTTAGGGCTAAACGGCCTCACTTACTCATTATACGGGAATAAAAAGGCGTTAGCTGATTTTTTTGATTTTGAGAACTTCCTAGAAATAAACACACATCTTCGCTATACTAAACAATAACAACACACCACAGGCCATTTATTTATTGTTTAGTATAGCGAAGATGTGTGTTTATTTCTAGGAAGTTCTCAAAATCAAAAAAATCAGCTAACGCCTTTTTATACTAAACATTTTTTATACTTTTTATACTTTTTATGCAAAGTTGGGAAGAACCATAAAGAGTAGTGAAGATGTTGTGGCCTTGCAAGAAGACTTGAATAAATTGAGTGATTGGGCAAGCAAATGGGGGTGTGAGTTCAATGTTGCAAAATGTAAGGTTTTAAAATTTGGAAAACAAAGATGGGATGCAGAATTTATGCTTGGTAAGAATATATTGTTGGAAGTAGAGGAAATAAGAGATCTGGGAGTGATAGTGGATAAAGATCTAAAATTTAGGGGTCACATCGCCAAAATTGTGAAGACAACACAAAGACTTCTGGGAATGATGAGGAGGACACTGACGTGTAGAAGTAGGGAGATTCTTGTTCCATTGTATAAGGCTTTGATTAGGCCACACATGGACTATTGTGCCCAGATTTGGTCACCTGGTTTTCAGAAGGATGAGGAGATGTTGGAAAGGGTCCAAAGGCGACTGACTAAGGTAGTTTCTGACCTCTGGAATGTCGAGTATGAGGAAAGATTGAAAAGATGTAATTTGCAGAGACTAGTGGAGAGAAGGAAGAGGGGAGATATGATAGAGACCTACAAGTTGGTAAGGGGTTGCTATAGGATCAATGGTGGAGAAGTTCTACAGCGAATAGTGGGAGATCAGGGGAGAACCAGAGGTCATCCCTGGAAACTGTATAAAGAGGGTGTGAGTAGGGGAGTGAGAGGCAGGTTTTTTTCGTGCAGAGTTGTGAATGATTGGAATGCCTTGCCTGAGAGTGTGGTGTCTGCAAGGAGTTTGAATGTGTTTAAGACCCGGTATGATGAGATGTGTGTGAGATAAAAGGACCTCCTAGATGAGTCTTTGACTCCATGAGGTCTTGTTTAATAATAATAATAATAATAATAATAATAACAACACACCACAGGCCATTTATTTATTGTTTAGTATAGCGAAGATGTGTGTTTATTTCTAGGAAGTTCTCAAAATCAAAAAAATCAGCTAACGCCTTTTTATTCCCGTATAATGAGTAAGTGAGGCCGTTTAGCCCTAACTTTTCTAGGAAGTTGTTGATTTAAATTTTAATGAAGAAAGGAGGAAAGGAATGAAGCTTAAAATCAGGTAAAAGAAGAAAAAAAAAAAAGAAATGATCTGAAATGTTACTTACATTTTTCAAAATGTGTTATGTATATCACAGTAATACAGAAAAGAGATCTCTTGCAGGTTAGGAAAAGTAAACCACAAAAATAAATGCACAAATTTCATTATGAGTTTTTCTAGCAAAGCTCCTATTGCTTCTAAAAAATGTGTATGTATATTTCGAAAGTTGCAGCACCCCCTCCCCTCCCCCAAAATTTCAAGCCACGAGCCGCCACTGCTTATTATATATTATTATTATTATTTGACACCTCCAGGGAACCAAAGACTCATCGAGGGAGATTGTGCCAACAGCACTGAACGATTGGTCCCCTTCCACCTGCTAACCACGCTCAAACTTACTTAACTGTGCCATTAGTAGCAGAGGCTCTACCAATCGACCAACCTTTGCCGATTTGAATTTGCAATATCACACTTCTGTGCTCAGAGGTGTCATAGAGGGTATTATCACTGAATAAGTAACCGAAGATCTTATTAACTATGGACTAAATCCTATAAAAGTTAGTTGGATGCATCGATCAGATGAAAAAACTGAACAATGCAACAGATGTTAGAGATCTGGTCATGCCCAGAAGTTGTGTAGGAATGACTGCGAATGTGTGAAATGTGGTGAAAAACATCCAATTAACACCGGTGTAAAGCCCAAAACTATACCTGCCAAATGCACAAATTGGGTGGGCCCTTTTATAATTGGCTGTCATACAGCCAATTATAGAAGATGCAGTTTTAATCCAAATAACCAAACTACTGGGAGAAATACACAGACTCCCTCCCAGCCTCCCACTTTTGGTAAATAAGCTAATTCACTCAACATCGACCCATTCAATTAAACTACCGTACCATATCTGCAACGAAATAAAACTTATGCAGATATGGTTACAACGAACTTAACACAACTTAACTGAAGTAATAACCACTTCATTAGCAGTCATCAGCCAGCAAAGTTGGTCGATTGGTAAAGCCTCTGCTATTAATCGCTCGCAAAAACTTAATCACGTTTGAGCGCGGTTAGTAGTTGCAAGGGGATCAATCGTTCGATAGTGTTGGCACACTCTCCCTCGATGAGTATTTTGACTCCATGGAGGTGTCACATAATAATAATAATAATGTTAGAAGACTTCAGTAAATCCAGCCCGACTCTGGTTTCTACAAAAAAAAAAAAAAAGATTTCTTAAAGAGACCCACTCCATTCTAACGCGCTCAGCAATGCATAGTGACACAATTTTACCTAATTCATTTCTGATCGCCTCTTGGGATGCTAACGGCCTCATCAACAAAATTCTTGAACTGCAAGATTTCGCCATCCGCTATAATCCAGAAATAATTCTAATTAGTGAGACACACTTTTGGCTAGCAAACAATGAAAAAGTTATATCACATACAGAAACGTAGACTTGGTGTGAGAGGTGGTGGCACTGCCATTTGTGTTAAAAACTACCTCACACATATTGTTACAGCCAATCCCCAAACCAAAAAAACTTAGAAATCACTGGAGTTGAAGTTCATACCAACAGTGCTGGAAAATATAAAATCTATCCAACCTACAACTCATACTGTGAAAGTCTACTGATTATAGATCTAGAGGCCATTCTAGGCACCAAATATTCTACTAATGCCAAACATTTAACATGGAATAGTAAAACGACCATTAAAAAGTGGATGTATACTAACAATTATGTGATTTCCAAATACACAACAGTAGTCAGTCCTACCGAACCAATTCATTATGGTCCTTTTTGTCAGTCCAGATGTTTTGGATATTACTATCTTACAAAATATCAGATATCAGTATCAGCTACAAATGATTTAATGAATTATCATCAAACCATAACCCTACCTTACTCAAATCAGGCATTCAGTAACAACGTATCCCATCCAGGGGCGCGCCAGTAATGTCTGGCACCTATGTGCAAAACTTTAGTTGGTGCCCCTATACCCTTCCCCCCAATAAAAATATTCTGCGAAATAAAAACGTTATTTTTAATATTTGATGCCAATAAAGTGAGTATTTCATTTTGAATTTTATCTGGCACCTCTCCTGTTCTCAATCTTCATAGCAGACCTCCCTCGGAACCCAAGAACAACAATCACAGAATTATATGCAGATGATACTGCAATACTGGCAAGATCTATGAGTCCAAATTTGGCAATTAGAAAACTACAAAGTAGCATTCACATACTAGAAAAATGGCTGGCAGAGAGGAGGATCCGAGAGTAAACCCCAAAAAAAGTTCAGCCGTACTGTTTTCCAGAAAGAAAGTTCACAACATGGATGACATTCACCTCTTAGGTGTCAAGATCCCATGGCAGAATGACATCAAATATCTCGGAGTAATACGCGATAAAAAAAACTCCTGTTCAGCAATCACATGAAACACACTGCCTCAAAGATATCGAAAGTAATCGTCCAGCTCTACCCTATGATCAACAGGAAAAGCAAACTGGATACAAAAACCAAGCTACTCATATACAAGATGGTAATACGCCCAGTTATCACATACGCATCCCCCGCATGGAATCATACCACGAATACAAACATCCAAAAACTACAGAGAATACATAACATATGCCTGAGGATGATCTTAGATGCCCCTTGGTACATCAGAAACTCACAAATCCACAGAGAAATTAACATCTCTTACATCTCCTCCCTACTCCTAGATCTAGCTGAGAAGTTCTTCACCAAGACAAGCAACCATCCAAACCCGTTGATCAAGGAAGCTTCAGAATATAATGAAGAGGTAAGATACAAACACAAAAGGCCCAAGTCCATCCTACGTCCAGCTGAACATAGCTAAACTCACAGCTATCATGGGGCGAGCTTAAAGCTCATTAAACAATCCACTCAAAATACTTCCTTTAGAGACAAAGGGTGAAAACGAAAAGCATCTTTGCTTCACCCATCCAGCCAGTAATGTTATGCGTTATGAATCCTCAATGCATTTTAAACAATTGGCATTGTTGTGTTAAAGTTTATTACTTTTACCACGAAGAGCTAGATTTTGTTTGCCTAAAAACTGTACTACAAAAATTATTCTTTTTATAACTTCATACCAACGTTTCCTTTCATTATCTTAAACTGTTTGTTGCAAATGATCAACACAAGTTTTATTTTTTAAAAATGCAATTAATTCTGTCCATTTTTTGTAATTGTTCAAATGATTTAAATTTTTCTCATAACGATTCAGGTACATTGCAAGATGTTGCCAATATTCTGCTGTTATCAGCAGAATATAGAATAAAGTTAAAAACTGCAGCAGATTTTCTTATATATGTTTAAAGCAAATGCGAGTGCGAACAAGATTAAACAAATTCAAACGCGCGTCATCCTATAAACAGTAAACTCACGCAAGTTCAAGTTTTTACTAGTTTACGCTAAACTACTGTTAGAACTAGGATCAGAATAAAATAAGATCTTAAGGAATAATAACAAATCCTTATTATAAATAATAAGGATTTGTTATATTATTATAAATAATTTGTTTAAGACAAGTCTATAATAGATAATTAAAATTTAAACAAAAATATAATTTATTTTGATATAATTAATGAATAATATCATTAGAAGTGGCGTTTGCACTCTATGGCACTTGACCGCAGGAAGAAAGGATTTGTTGGTTCAAATCTAGTCGCCGACTAGAGGAAATTTTTCTAAGTCTTTTTTCGACCGGTTCCCGAGTTAGTCGATCTCTGGAACGGGCTAGCGGGTTTTTTCTCCCGGAAACTCGGGTTTTTTGTCCCATAAACTCAAGAAAATCGACCGTCGAACCCACACTATTTTCAGACATTAAAAATATTGTGTTTGGGTTAGAGACCACGAGATGGCGGCACTACCTTGCCGCCTTCTTCACTGCGTACCGATGAATCAGTGATAGCCTTGGGCCAGCTATCTCTCTGATTGTCTACCAGTGGAGATTGAACTGCCCACTCAGTCTCCAAAAGTTAGATGGGGTAAACGACCCCGCCTACTCCCTATACGGGAACAAATAGGCGTTAGCTGATTTTTTTTAAACATATTTTTTTAAAGTATTTCCTCCTCGCCTGAAATCTTTGGCGCCTGTGTGCGTTGCACACATTGCACAAATTGTTAGCACGCCCCTGACCCCATCTCATTGCTTCATAGCCTGGGAAAAAGTTTCCGAAGTAATTCCCAAACATATTCGTCCAGTGCCTACCATAAATAAATAAATAAATAAAGGGAAGAGATAAATGAAGCAATAACCAACTTCACAAATCAAATCAACAATGCACTAGCAGTGGTCACCATGATCAAGTCCCCTTATAAGCCTAATCGACTCCCGGATGACATCATGAATTTAATCAGAGATAAGAATAAAGTCCGGAAAAAGATATCACAATACACGACTATACAAGATCGAAAAATTCTAAACGAACTTAATAATCAAATTAAAAACTACACAAATTGAGTGAGGAAAAAAAATATCAACCTCGTTTACAAGAATCACGAATATTATTATTATTACATGACACCTCCAGGGAGTCCAAAGACTCATCGATGGAGGGCACTTATTCTACAGCTCTCTGTCTCCACCAACAACACCAACGCCATCTACCGTCCACCACCACCACCACTAGTCTTTTCACAGACAATCATAAACATCCGTGCCCACGGAGGGACTCAAACCTTTTGGCTGGAGAGCGGATCTGCTAACCACTCGGCAAACCAGGCCGAATATATCAGGCGCACCTTAAGACAACCCACAAACAACCTGGAGGCGATTAGTCCTACTTCTCCAACTGAAATAACTAGTATCTGGATGGACTCACAAACAAAATCATTCAAACTTCTTTCTGCACAAAGTTGTATTGCGCCTTGTTAACATCATAAATGCAATACTAAGATTGCAGTATTTTCCTCCACCCTGGAAAATTGCAGATATTATTCCAATAAGCTAGGAAACGATCTACAGTTCCCTGAAAACCGGCCCATCAGTTTGCTATCCAATTTAAAAAAATTGCAAAAAAAATAATCCTATCCAGATTGCAAGAAACAACAGAAAAAGTAAACATCATACCAATATTAATACAGGATAGAATGGAAACAGCACGCAGGTGCTATATTCCTTAATATAGCATCTGTGTGCTATATTCAGGTGCTATATTAAGCCTTAATGACAAATTGGTCAAAGGCATTTGACCAATTTGGTATTAAGGACTTCTTCCTAAGCTTATTAAAGCAAATATCCCAATAAAGATGATACGATTAATTAAATCATACCTCAGTGATGATTTAATGAATATTAAATACCTTAGGGAAGCCTGTAGCGACAGTGCTCTACCGTACCGGACTGTCGTAAGATGGGTCAGTACGTTTCGTGTGGGGCAAGATCACCCGAATGATAATCACTCTGCAGTACGACCCGTCATTTCAGTTGAACACGTTGAGCTTGTTTGGGGGACAGTTGGCCCAGGAAACTGGGATAAACCACCAAAATGTTTGGCACATCCTAAAAGAGAGGCTCGGTATGCTCAAAATTTGAGCTCGTTGGGTTCCACATTACTTGACTGAGATGTAAAAATGGTACAGGTATGTGGTAGGTGACTTCCATCTGGAACGATACAAAAATGAAGGTGATGCATTCCTGAATCATATCGTAGCCACTGATGAAACTTGGGAAAGGGCTTATGAGCCTGAAGTGAAGAGACAGTCCAATGAATGACGCCATTCAGGATCGTTCCATCCGAAAAAAAAACTTCGCCAGGAACCCAGTGAGGTTAAAGTCATGTTGATAGTCGCTTACGGCGTTCAAGGTGTTATTCTTCATCATGATGTATCCTAAGGGCAAACAGTTAACGCACAGTAGTATAGAAGATTTCTGGAGCGCCATTTGCATCCGGTTTTAAGGAGAACGCGATCACATTTTTTTTTTCAGGGTTTCTCCACCGTGTTTGATACACGACAATGCACGATTCATGTGTCGCAGTTGGTGATAGAGATGTGGGACGGTAGCAATGGGAAGTATTGGAACATCCTCCGTATTCACCGGATTCGTGTTCTTGAAGACTTCGATTTTTATTCCCGAAATAAAAGCACTTCTCAGAGGTCTGCGGATTTGTGATGTGCAAAGGTTCTTCGAGCAGCAGATCGCACTATCACTGATATAGCAGGCAACACTCTGCTGATGATATCTAGCGGCTCCTCCCACAAATTTGGAAACATGTGCAGAACATGGCAGGAGATTAAAACGATGGGATGCAGTTGTATAGACTTGATAAATAAACTATTTTACATTTTCTGCACATGTTGCCTCTACTTTATTTACAACCCTCGTAGATGTTGTGAAGGTTTTCAGGTGACAGATGATTTTCTTTATCCACATTTTAGGCTTCTAATAACTCTGTATTTAGGTTTACCTAATGAATAACACAAGGATGCACATAAGATCGATCCCAAGTAGTTTGATAAATTGCAAACGAAAATATTTTGGTTTAAAGTTTGGCACAGGATTTATAAATTGAATTCTATTCAAGTATAGAACGATATACGCATCATTTTTAACTTTGTAATGTAAAAATAAATAAATAATTAAAAAAAAAAAAGGTGTTGCAGTAGTAATAAGTAGAAGGCGAACTTCCAGGGATCAGTCAGCGAAAAGTCCTTTGCTTGGAAGAACCTGGATTCCAAAAGAGAATATGAGGATCATAAGGACTTTTTAGTGGAGGTTAATTAATGCAAAAAGTAGGCGTCTTCTTCAGTAGGCATTTATTCAACATTGGAAGAGCCTCTAAAAAGTAGTTTTTAATTTCACTAAACACTTTGTTGCATTTTGTTTATTTGTGTCCACATCACCTTTAGAAGTGGGATAGTTCGTGTATCGAAATTTTATACGTGAATGAAAATGGAAGAATGGTGAAGTTCCATTTATACGGTTCGTCTAATTTCGAACCTTATAAATGGAAAACCAGAACAAGACACCTAGCTAGTTCGTATATCAAAAATTTACATGCGAATGAAAACTGGCGAATGGTGAAGCTTCCACTTGTTTGTTCGTCTAATTTAGTGGTGGTTTTCTTGGGCCTACTACTGTTCTTAGATAACTAAAATCTTCCAGATACAAAGATTAGTTAATGATCTATACACGAGTGCTGAAGCACATCACTGCTTCCTTCCTCATTTCTATCACATAACGGACTTCTCCGAGATGGTCGTTATTCAAAATCATAAAAATTAAATGCTTGTTAAATTATATGAGATTAAGAAGGGGGGAGGACGTCATCCTAATCGTTAAAAAAAATTAATAGTGCATCTTTACATCAATAAAAAGATTGTAGAATCCACAGCAGAAATTCCCCCCCCCCCACACACACACTACCACCAAGACTTCCTACAATAAGTGTATCCACGATATTAAGCGATGCTTTGTTGTTTCTGGTATTTATGTACTCTTATTATTTTTTATGTCCCATCTCTACCGAACTGCTTAATGACAGTAGATTATGCAATGAAGTAATTAAGTCTTGATTTTGACTCCATTGCGTAGATTTGCAAATCATTTCTACGGCGTTGTGCAACCGTCTGACGTAGGTGTTGTATAAAATGTTAGGCATCTTAGTCTTTTTCCGGATTATATTATGTTTCTCCCTAGCAGGATAGAAGTCTAATTCCGATTTATTTATTTATTTTTAAACATCTTTAACATGTACACCATCCTAATTAACCATGAACATCTAGTCCAAAAATACTGCAAGCACAGCATATCTTATAAACACTAGCTTCAAATGATGAATTGATGAAACTTGTTTCGGTGAAACAAGTATATTTGGAACTGATCATGAAGATAAACTTTACTTCTATATCACTGCATTTTAAAACATGCACTAAGTTATTAATGTTCTTTAGTAGAAGACGGTTTTTTAAATATCCGATGGATGTCTGGGTTCACCCTTCTAGTTATTGCTTCGGCATTAATAAGCATTTTTATCGCGATATTCAAAATATTGTAGCTCATGATTTTTCATGCCATCATCACTTAATATGGCATAAAACGCTCTTAAACACAACGTTTCTGCGAGATTTGACGGTGTGATATTACAAATAAGTACAGTATATGCTAGGTTTGTATGTTTCTCATATATGCCTCATAAGTGAACTTTTTTTTTTGTCTCGAATGGAGACCACCATTAAGTCTAGAAATGTAATAATTTGTGTGTGTGTGTGTGTGTGTGTGTGTGTGTGTGTGTGTGTGTGTGTGTGTGTGTGTGTGTGTGTGTGTGTGTGTGTGTGTGTGTGTGTGTGTGTGTGTGTGTGTGTGTGTGTGTGTGTGTGTGTGTGTGTGTGTGTGTGTGTGTGTGTGTGTGTGTGTGTGTGTGTGTGTGTGTGTGTGTGTGTGTGTGTGTGTGTGTGTGTGTGTGTTCTAGATGTAGAATGAAACAGACATCTGTTGAATTGGAAGTAAACTTATGAGGATGGTCTAAAAACTTCGCGGCCTCGACCATAGATGGCAACACTATCGGCAAGATTTTTTTTTTCTAAGTTGGTATATCAGTCATAAGTATCCTTGTGAAATTGCAAGTCATTCTATCAAGTAGTTTGTTTTATACAGCAGTCTGAAGCAAAAGTGTTGTCTGTATCCTTTGAAATGGATAAAATTGAGTGTGCGATTATAAAATTCTTTGTAAAAGAAAGTTTAACGGCAAAAGAAATTTATTCGAAGTTCATAAAAGTTTATGGGCACTCTTCTCCTTCGTTTCCGTCAATTAAGAAATGGGCTGCTGAGTTTAAACGTGGCCATGCCAGCCTTGAAAATGATCCACGTGACGGATGTTCAAAAAGTGTCACAACACCAGAAATCATTGATCAAGTGCACGATATGGTATTGGATGACCGGCGAGTCAGATTGCGTGAAACTGCTGAGACTATAGGCATTTCAAAAGAACGTGTATGATATATTTTGCATGAAGAATTGCATATGAAAAAAAGCTTGCGCATGATGGGTGCCGCGCTTGCAAATCAAAAACGCACTCGCATAAAAATCTCTGAACAGTACTTGGAGCGTTTTAACAAGAATAAAACTGATTTTTTTGCGTCGATTTATTACTATGCATGAGACTTGGATTCACCATTACACACCAGAATTCAAACAGCAGTCAAAACAGTCGACAGAAGCCGGTTGTTCAGCGGCAAAGAAGATAAAGTCGGTTCCATCAGCAGGAAAAGTCATGGCATTGGTGTTTTGGGATGTTTATTAATTATCTTGAAAAGAGTAAAACAATAATCGGAGAATATTATTCCAATCTTTTAACCAGACTAGACAAAAAAATTTGTGAGAAAAGACACGGTTTGCAGAAGAAAAAATCATCTTTCATCAGGACAATACACCTGCCCACAAAGGTGTTTTGGCAATGAAAAAATTAAGGGATCTGCACTATGAATTGTTGGAACATCCACCCTATTCCCCAGATTTGGCTCCCTCTGACTTCTGTCTCTACCCAAAACTAAAACTCTTCCTCGCTGGTCAGCGTTTTTCTTCGAATCAAGAGGTGATTGCAGCTGTAGAAGGATATTTTGCAGATCTTACTGAGAACCACTACAGGGACGGGATAATGGTGCTGGAGCATCGCTGGAATAAATGTATTAGTCTCAAGGGAGATCATGTTGAGAAAAAAAAAAATTTTTGAAATTATAAATTCGTTTTTTCATTGTTAGGCCGAGAACTTTTCAGACCACCCTCGTATTTAAACCTTGAAGTTCTTATTTTGATCGGGTAGATATGAAAGACATACTTTAAATACCTATTTCCTAGGTTTAAAATGATATCTTCCAAAAGCCTATTGCTCAAATAAGTTTGAACTGAAGCAACATTGAATAATTCATCTCCAGAACTTCGCAGTCCAAACACTTAAATATCAAATAAGAAAAATGCATTCTTAAGACTACTCAAATAATTAAAATGTCAGTTGGAAATATCCCTTATAATTAATTACATAGTTTCACCCTTGGATGCAGAAGTGAGTGAACTGACTATATCCAAACTGCTATCAAATCTGGATGCTGAGAATCATGATTTTATTTATGTATTTCAACGAGATTCCTCAATTTTTACCATTTTCCTATAGATATTCGCAGAAGCGTTGAAATAGTAGGTAATGTTCATTGCATTCCAGCGTTTCTATATCTTCATAACACCAAAACTGCTCAGCAACCAAGTGATGTTTAATCAATGCCTTAAAGACTAGAACAATTAAATTTTCATCTTTACTCGTCAGCGTTCTTTTCGATCCATCCTTTACTTCATACTTTCCATGGAAGACAGTGCCACCATATCACTCCATTCTGCTTCCTCTGACCAAAGTGCAAAACTTTATACTTGGCAATATAAAACCCTGGTATCCCCACTTTGCTCATTGAATCAGCTATTCAAATAGTCCTTAAGTGACACTGCATTAGAATTCTGCTATCACCTTCCCCAGTTTTCCTCATTAAGCAAACTAAATATCTCCTTTCAAGTCTTCTCGGCACCCCATGAGGCAATACTTGTCACCTGCTTCCTTAGGGTTTCTCCATACAACTCATTAATATCTAATAACCAATAATAACTCACTAATATCTATCAGCATCACCCACCCTTAAAGATATCAATTTTATTCGTTCTCGTTCCTCTCATTTCAATTATCAGCTATCGTGTGATATTCTATCAAAGGCCTTCACAAAACCAGAAAAAAATATTGTATATGCACCTGCTGTGTAATCCAACTGGCACCGTAATATAAATGTAAGCAGATTACTAAAATAGGACGGTCCTATATAGAGATTCCCATTTTCATCATCACTCCAGCCTTGAATTCTAACCCAAATCAGCTTGTCCACCAAGAACTTAACCACTACTTCGACACACAAAATAACTTGACATATCTGTTTTAGATCCTCCTTTATGCAGCGGCATTTTCATTTCTCTCATTTCATTTCACTCCTCAAAAACACTCACCCTGTTACAGGATTCTCACTAAATAAGTTAACAGAGTTCCGTCGCAATCTTCCTTAATATACACAGGATTTTTTCATCCAGTCCCGCAGCCTTATTAACATAAAACTTACTTAATATCGCAAACACTCTGCGTTCATCAACTTTAGTTGTCTATCTTTTCCATTGGTATAGTCAATGTATCCCCACCCCCGCAAACACAAAACTGGCGAAATATTCATAAATTCAAGTATACTACATTCTCTATACTCACCACTATCTGCAGAAATCAGGTTTATTCTTCACATTCATCCTTCCTTTTACTGGCTACATAAATAAAAACTTACCCAGCATTGTCCCTATCCTGATTTGTCAGCTTCTTTTCATATTCATTTTTACTTCATTACTAGCCCTGTCGCTTTTCTTGCGTGCAGTTTTTTAACTTTTTATGCAGACGCTGATGTTTTTCTTGCTTATATGTCCTTTACAACATTTTCACTGCAGCAATGCTTAATCTCATTATTCATTTACTTTCACACCCATCTCGTTGATCCTCTTAATCTAAAAATTCTGTCTAACACTGCATTCGAATGGTAAAACTAACTCCCAGTCCACTTCTTCATGCCAAAACATGCCTCTAAGGTGCCTTTTTTAGCCTGTCATAATCCTCTGTCGTGTAGCTGTATATAACCTCTCATATCATCTCAGATCTACACGAGCAGCAACTAAAAGAAACGGATTGGTTCTGTTGACAAACAACTAAGGCTATCAGGCCAGTAGTATTATGTTTGCTAACTGCTGTGTTCTCGCTTGTTTTGAAAATGAAAAACCCAATTTTTCAGAAGGAACACCCTGCCACCTACGTATAAGACTATTGACTCGCCTTCACCTCGACACGAGGGAACATTTATAAGTGCTTTTCCAGTTAATGTGGATTAATAAATCTCATGCAGAGGCGGAAGAGTTATAAGAAAATGTTTATTTTTTTTTTCTCCCTGCTAACTTTAGTTGCTTCAGCTGCAATTCAAACTTGACCAATCTCTCAAAACAGACAAACCGAAAAATACATGCAATTAATGGACCCAATAAAAACGGCTCGTGGTTTTATAGTTGCTTACCTGTGATAATAAACAAATATCACAGAAAGCTTGTAGTGTTTGTCATAGATGGGCAACTACTGTTACGAGATGGATTCTTTAGAATTATGGCCGAAGCAACTAATGCTACAATGCAATGTATTATCTTTGCTAACTGTGTATATAGAGCCTCTAGCTCAGTAGGAAAGACCTGGGTTCGATTCCCATTCATGACGTGAGGAACCTTTATCTGGTTCTGGTCTCTTTCGACTAAACGTGAGTTAACCGGTCTCATACGGAGGTACAGGGTTTTTTCACCCGGAAACTCGGGTTTTTCGTCTCTTGGAACAGGCAAACTGGCCAGTGAACACACACTGACCTACAGTCAAAAATGCATACGTAAAAAATCCCTCATTGGAGGACTCAACCTGTCCTAAGAGACTGATGAGGAAAATTGGGGGGAACCTCACACGACGACAACAAAAATAACTCTGTGTATCTTTTTCATCTGGTTAATTTTGTTTGTTTGTTGCAAATAAAAAAACCCTGCCATCTCTTATCAGATCAACTAACGTATTTTAAGATGAAAAGTCTTTATAATTGTTTTTCATATTCTGGACAGGATTTGATTCCAGGTCTTCCAACCAAAGGAAACCGACTAAGTTACGATGGCTTGCTATACCACTGTTAGCCATACAGTTCAGTAAAGAAACATGATTGTCATAGAGTAAAGATACTTTCCTTACGAAGTATCAATAATACTTTATCTTTTCAGGAGAATTACCTGCCACCATTTATATGGCTGATGGTTTTCATCGTCGGAGCAGGATTAACGAGAAAGCTAACTTACCTCACCCAAGATACTAACGTGCTATAGAAAAAAAAAAAAAATGTACAGTTCAACTACTTAAAAAATGACCACATCCAGAGCGATTGTTTTCCTCACATAATCAGTGAAACAGGTAAGGGACTTTTAGAACTGCATTTATAGTAGATTAAATAACCAACAACTACTGGCAACCGGGATATTTAATTTCATGAGCGCTTTCAGGCGTAACTATTTCTTTACATTAAATTGCAAAGAAGCTTTATATGCTTCAATTGTAATTTCTATTAGCACCAACTAAACAGAATTCGACAGCGCTTCTAATTTTCATGGTGCCGGCTTATGAAGCTATAAGAAAATGAAGTCAAGAATAAACAATGTTTGTTCGCTTTTTCTGACCCTTCAATTTTAGGAGGAACAGTTACAAAAGTAATGAATTGGTTTCCCACCAGGAGGTCAGAATGCGACCGTATCTCTAGATGCCGAACAGATCATGTGACACTGGAACGTTTACACAGACTTCATAAATAATGTGGATGGAGGGGAAAAGGTCGAGTTCGAAGCTTTTACAGCTTAAAGACCACACGTATAGGAAACCGTAGTATGCGCAATGTCGAAAAATGTCACAAACTATTTTCGGGGAGAGCATGCTTCGAAGCAGGACGGAGAACGTGAGGGGGGGGGGGGATAAGAAGAAAGTAAGGAAAAGAAATTCGCCAGTATACAGATACGGATGCCGAAAGAAAATGCAGAACACTATTCTATTTGATATCTCACAATCCGCTATGAAATATATCCAGGTTTCGCTTTGAACGTAAAAGGGCAAGTAAAATAAGGTAAACAACATGCATGCATTCATATTTTGCAGTCTTTCTTGATGAAGGAAAGCGAGAGACGAGCATCTATGAATATAATAATGATTTAAATCATTGAACGTTGATAACAAAATGCAACGTTTTTTATCGGTTCAAACACAGTTATTACAAAACTGACATATTAATGCCTTTTAACACATTAACGTTTTGATGCTGCAACTAATTGCTACATCTCAGTATCAGAACTCAACACGTATCATTGGTTGAAAAAATCTGAATTTCCAAGGCTTTTCAAATGAAGATGAGTTAGTCAATCACAGGCAAGTGATTTACATCTCGGGAAAAGACAAAACTGGTCGTTAAAAACACACAGCTGGCAAATATTGCAAGAATCTCTCTCTCTCTCAACACGTCCTTAACTGACTTGTCAGATAATCCAAACAATATTTTCGAAAAGAGCACCTTAAGTAAATTATTTAAATATTAAATGTAATATCTTCGCATTTTTGGATATTTGTTGGAAAAGTTAAAAAGTTGTTGGAAATGAAAATTTCCAACTTTTTCAACTGCAAGGTATTGCACGTTGGGAAAACCATACTTCCTATATACAAGTTCCAGTGTATAACTTTTACAGCCCCTTTGTGTTTATAGTCTGTTTCAGTAATCCTGCTGCAGAAACTGATCAGGAGATCCACTTATCTCTTCACAGTCGACATTTGTTATCATTACTGAGATTTCAATCTTCAACTTCATTACATTTGTAATACCTGAGCAGCAAATACCGGAATACCAGACTTTCTAAAAGCCTCGCTTTGATGGCGCAAAGGGTAATGCTGAAGCCACTGCCAAGTCAAAACTGACACTTTCCTCTTCAATGTCCTTCAAATATTCGCCATGGTGTGGTTTATTTTTCCAACCTTCATTTTTCTATTACTTTCTCTGCTATTACAATAATACATACAAGTTAGTCAATAATAATACATGCAAGCTAGTCATACAAGAGGAAAAATAACTAATTACAGGCTTCGGGTCATTTAAAAGAGCACTGTGTCTATGCTTGCTGTTGTGTAGATGTGTGCTCACTTTTGCGAAGTAGTTGAATCATTATTTTGTGGCAATCGGAAAGATTAAAACTTTGATTTATATTTAAATTCTTGGAGTTTAACGTGATCTCCATACGTTCCGAATTTCTTGGCGAGAGACTACACTAATGAAACAGGATAAATGCATTACTTTTCAAGCACACTTCTGTCGCTTTCCGTCAGTTTAAGTGGTCTGCCTGACTATTTCTTAGGCTTAAGTTTCTTTTCACCGTGATCCGCATCTGAATGACGTCATCCACAGCTAATCTCGAATGATCTAATTGTAGTATGGTGAAATCGCATGAACTGATGGATAACAAATATACCACCTTACTTCAAATCGGTTAGCTCTCCAGTATAATCCATTCCGCTATTGTACACAGTTAAGTGTCATTACCTTAATGACACACACTTTGCCATAAAGTAAATATTGGAATTCCTAATTCCAAAAAAATGATTTATCCCACCAAACGTTCAATGCCGCATTTTTTTTATAATAAAGTAATCACACATATCTATAATTTATTCATGAGCTACTTTTAGATAGTAGATGATTTTCGCCACTCAGTGTGAGACCGTTCTGCTTATTAGAAATCTGAAGTGTCTTGAATAAATGTCAAGACCATGAGAACTGAATTATTTAACCCTCAGTCACACACACTGAGGTACAAGGTACAAAATACAAGTATGCGATAGGTTTACAATTTTTCGTGATTGAGAATCAAAAAAAAAAAAAAAGAAAGAAAGAAAGAATGAAAGACTAGCGATACACCGCAGGAAATTATGCGAATTCATATGCTTAATTTCTGAATTAACAGCCATTAGGAAAAAGAAAACCAGGATGACTTCTAAGGCCAGAGCAGGCCATACTAGGCCTAAATCCTTGATAGGCATAATGATAATAATGATGATGAATTTCTGAATCATTAAAAAAAAAAAAAATCTCTATAATTTTGCTGCATGCGTGCTTAAATCTTTAGCTATTTATTTATTTAACATATATGAGAAGGATGATTAACTATGCAAGTACTGAATATGCAAGTACCCTCTCTTAGTTGCCAATAACGTTGTTAAGGCGAAATCATTCCGTTTACTTTTGATTGTTTATTTACCTGAAATTGTATTAAAAGACTTTCTTTCTTTCTTCATTCTTTAATTCTGACTCTTTTTTTTTATTTAATTATATATTCCGCAGTGTTTATCATTCTCTTCGGACCTTCGCGGGTGATGTATGAGAATTGGTAACTGTTAGTTACTAATTCTCATACATCTAATAAAAATCTAATAAAAACGGTTAGTTTTTATTAGATTTTTTAATATAACACTTTAATATTTTAAATTAAAAAAAAATATTATGAAAAAAGTAAAAATATTTGCAATTCGACTTTTTTCGGTATAAACTTCTCTTCTAGTGTATTTTTTGAGAATAAATATGGAACAAGAAAAGTTCTAGTCATGAATTACAAATGTTGGATGTCTGAATATATCACAAAAGAAGAATGCAACCGTTTGACGTCCTATTCTGTGAAAGCAGATTGTAACTCGTGAAACGTTTATTTATGAAGTAGAATATTAAAACAACTGTTAAGATTCCACGTTCTTACGGTTATACAATTTATAACAGAATATTGTAGTCAATTCAGCAAAAAAAAATATAGCTGCTTTATTAGGATAATAGGATAGATTAGAATTTTATTAGAATATTAGGATAATAGAACTTTTTTCTTTAATCAATATTCAAACTTTTATTATAGGAAATTAAACCGCACAAACATTATTTAAAATGTTTTTTTTTTTTTTTCACTTAAATATGATATAAAGCAAACAGAGTCTAATAGTTCGTCAAACATAGCAACGGTCCGAGTGAGCCGTGAGAATATACCAGGAGCACCCAGAATGCAGGTCATCTTGCTGTCGATTAGAGAACATTTAACTCTGATAAAGGCGAATTTCCAGCAAATATACTATCCCTTTATAAAAAGTTTTATTAATACTATTAGTAACCGCGAGTTTACAAAAAAATTTCCAGTCTGAAGCTAATTAAAATTATCTGTGGTCCAATGGTATCGTGAGAACGATTACTGGCAATTTAGACAACATGATATAGCAGATTCATTATGTTAAAAAAAAAAAAAAAAAAAAAAAAAAAAAAAAAAAAAAAAAAGACGCACCTTGTATGGCTGCTTGAGTTTAAACTCAAGGAGCCATACAATATATTGAACCATGCGACACCTACAGAGCTGCAGAAACGCTCCCAATTTTATTCATTGTAGTCCGATTAGCTGATTTCTTATGGCCTGAAGGTAAAGTAATAATCAAGTATACATATTCTAAATCTGGTCGAAATTAGTCGTACAATGCAACCTGTAGAGGTATCTGCGAAGAAGGAAGAGAAGCAAGGAAGGGAGGGAAGGTTAACGTTTTGATTTTGGCAGGCTGTAACCTGAAGAAGAACTTATGCAGAAGAGAAGTAGCAGACTGATAATATTCGGCTTTTCAGAACCGAAATTACAATTAGTCAAATAGTAGTCACAGAATCGCTACAGTACTTGGCTTAATAATCACTGCTGTAACTCTCGATTCCACACTACCAACAGCTTGTACATATTCGTATAGTGATTCCAACCTAGAAAGCGCAAATTTAGTTTCCGATTTTCAACCTTAAGAAATAGTGAGTGTTCGCTAAATAAGTTGAGAGTACAAAAGCATGCTTGACTTTTACAACATGCTCAAGGATAAATAATTAGTTAACCTATATATATATATATATATATATTTACCCACCTTTACAATGAGTTGCCCTGGTGTTGTAACATCTTTAGACTTGAACTATGTTTCAGGCGCAAACTTAATTGTTTGCATACTTGGGATTAGGAGTTAAATAACCAAGCTTATAAAAGTTAAAAAATTAATTACACACACACGCACACACACACACACACACACACACACACACATATATATATATATATATATAAGTGTGTTAAATAAAATTAATTTTTTGTCTAATTCTTGGACTTCAGTCAGTAAAAAAAAAAAAAAAAATATGAACATATCTTCATACCGAGTAAATACAACGGATAATCATATATATATATATATATATATATATATATATATTTATTTATTTATTTATTTATTTATATAAACAATATATATATATTGTTTGTTACTTAGTCATTTCATATATTTCTACTTCACAGCCTTTCTACTACCTCGCTGATTTTCTTTCTTCCTTCCCTTCCCATCCAACCCTTTAAATGAAGTATATTCGGTTAATAATAATAATAATAATAATAATAATAATAATAATAATAATAATAATAAATAAATAAAAGTTCACAAATCAATGTAAGAAATGTCAAGAAAATATTAATTACTGATTGTTGTGGTTAGGAATTATAGTGAGTTAATTAAGGTCATGAGCTGCCTATATTATTACATATTCTTCTTCGGCCAGTCTGTCTATTTTTTAAAGTTAAAAACTATGAATTTCGGAAGAAAATCCTTCCATCGTCGACGGAGATCGATTTATTCAACTTCAGCTGAAAAGCCCTTCTAGATATTCTTGCTTCTTAGACGAAATTCAAACGAAGATCTTTAAAACTAACGATCGTTCTGAGTTGATCCAAACTGTCAATTGTCTCCCAATCTGGGAGTGCCACACTTGCAGAACAATCAATTCTTCGTCATGATACGAAGAATCTTTATGTGGACTTTTTCAACTACACGCGAGATAGCCAGTCTCAAACGGACGTAGTAGTCGAAACTCACGTTTCTTGTTCGAAAAAACAGACAAGAAACATGCTCAATAATTCTGCATACTAGTGGAATAGATGGTGGTCGTCTGGTACAGTAGCCTCCGGAATATTAAGGAATATTCTCTAGACCTGTCAATAGCAAATTTGGCAGCATGTAACTTTTTTTTTTTTTGATATTGACAATTTAAGAATATAGTATGGTAACCTGAGGTAAAAAAAAGAAAAAAAAATAGCACTTGAAATATGTAACTCATGATTTCTTACAGACTATTCCTGATTTTCATATTTTTCTCTATTTTGCCAACTAATCGAGTTTTTCTACGGTCCAGGTATCTTAAAAAATTTCTGCTACTGAATGCTGAAACCAAAGAGAGAGTTATAGAACTTACCACCTTGTGAAATGCTCATGTATAGTTAAAGAGTACGCATAAAAGAAAAATAAATAAATAAACAATATCCAGTTTTGTTTTGTTTTTATCATACGAAATGAAACATATACAGTATAAGTAATTACATAGGAAAAGGGGATATTAAAGATTCAACATTATTTCAAAGCCGAATGTTTGTAGAAACTTATGAAGGTTTCGTAAAATTTGACCTGAGAGCTTATGAGAATACAATCCACGCCATCGGAGTGCCTTACTTTGCACTACTTAAAAGAATTTCACAACATTATTTCGGCTTTGAAATAATGTTTGATCTTTAATATCCACTTTTCCTATGTAATTTTACATCGCTGAAATGAAGCCATGTAAATGCAAGAAAGAGCCATATGGCTCTTTCTTGCATATATACGAAATTTATTATTATTATTATTATTATTATTATTATTATTATTATTATAACAGTGTCTCCATGGAGTCAAAAGACTCATCGCGGGAGACCCTACATTGAAACACTAACCATTATTTACATAATACATGTCATACTTCTCCTTAAATTCATTCAAGACGAAGCATTCACTACCACCTCTGGCAACGCATTCCACCCATTCACAACTCCCCGAGCAAAAAAATCTAGTCCTAACATCCTTATTAACCACACTCTTACATAATCTCCAGGGATGGCCCCTCGTTCTCTCCCTTCCTGCACTGGTCTTGAAAATGTCATCGGTATCAATCCTATAAAATCCCTTTAATAATTTATATGCCTCTATCATATCTCCTCTCCTACGACTATCAGCTAGTTTTTGGAGCCCACAGATCTTCAATCTATCCTCGTAGGGAACATCCCACAGACCCGCAACAATTTTTGTAACTCGCTTCTGAATCCTCTCCACCATTTCTTCTTCACCAAGAAATGCAGGTGACCAGATCTGTGCGCAATAGTCCAAATGCGGCCTTATTAATGCTTTATAAAGTGAAACAATAACTTCCTTATCCCTGCTTGTTAGTGTGTTCTTCAACAACCATGTAATTCGATGTGATGTATTGGCAAACTTTTTTATGCCCTTTAAATTTAAGTTCTCTGTCCACAATAACTCCCAAGTCTCTTGCCTCGTCAACTTCTTGCAGTTCAGTTCCATCAATATAGTAAACAGCATGTGATCTCACCCTCCCGAAGTGCATCACATTACACTTAGCTACGTTAAATTGACAGCCATTTACCTTGATCCATACAGTCAGCCTATTTAGGTCATCCTGCAAGATATCTACATCATCTGAATTGACTATCGCTCTTCCTAATTTTGCATCATCAGCAAACAAGTGGATATTTCCTTTCAAACTATCCCCAATATCACTGATGTACGAATTAAACAATAGAAGACCAAGCACTGAGCCCTGAGATACACCACTAGTCACCTGCCTTCTCCTGGACTCAGCTCCTCCATAAACCACTCTTTGATATCTATTCACCAGCCACCTCTAATCCAAATCGCCAGCTTCGGATCCATACCCATTTGTTCTAATTTATGCAACAGAGTTCCGTGTGGAATCCTGTCAAATGCCTTTGCAAAGTCCAGCAGTATCACTCAGTAAGGGTTTCCTTTATCCAGCTCAACCTGATATTTACCTGATATAAGCATGCATATTTAATATACATACTTTATATAGCGTGTTTATCTCTCGCAATAAGCCTACAGACTCATGGAGGTTCCCTTTAATAATAATAATAATATTTTGCTATATAAACGATACTGATTAGTGTTATCCAATAAAACTCCCTTATGGGGGGGGGGGGGGGGGCAAGGAAGCCATCACCGTATAACAACCTACATCTAAGGCTATGAAGTTCATGCTTGGCCTTATACGCTTGATATGTCCAATACCTAACACAAATTTCATTAAGCCTAACACGTATGCAAAAGCTAAGAATCAATATACTGTCATTAATCAACTAGTTGCTGAAACTGCCAAATGCAATCAGACTAGATATCATAGCTATCAAAATAAAATAAATAAATAAACATTATGACATACAAAAGACAATTTTTAAAGGATAAGAACTAGATATATGCTAATAGTAACACACAATTTGAATCATTATTGCACATTAAATATTATCCCATAGCGATGTGATGCTATATTTATTTATTCATTGCAAAATTGGTATTACAAATAGGTAAAAGGCTTTGCTTACCTATTAATATAACTCCTGGAAGTATATGCAGCAAAATTCTTCTTGGTAACATTATTCTTGCCATAGTTTATCGAATTCAGTATACTTCAAAAACGACTGCTTTACCACTGTGAATCATAAATTGATATTTAATTCACGATGATAACACGGACGGCGTTTAAAACTTTCCATTAGTTGAGCAATGTCACATTTTCAATGAAAAGCTTGCAATGGAATGTAATATCACAGATTATGAAGGGACACAATCCTACCTTCTACTCTATACTGTTTAGAATTCCAAATCAAAGCGAAAGTGCCTTTTTTTTTCTCTCTCTCTCAAACTTTATTCCTGTCTCCTTTTTGCGATATAATATAAGTTAAAATAACTTCATTTTTAACAGAAAAGACAAAAGCGCACAAATTACAACCTTCATCTTCGGAGATGTTAATTAAATTAATTTTATGCAAATAAAGTAGATACACAACTCGTTAGAATTATTAACCGAGTGTTTACCTTTGGAATGAGCGGTTTTTGAAAACTTTGATCCATTCTTCATAAAGAACGTTCTTTCTGCTTCGTCTGCTTAGCTTCTATATTTCCATTTACGAGCGTGCACCTGTTACAGCGTGCTACAGTGGAGAGGGTGTGCGCTCACGTCCGGTGGAATTCGTACACAACTGGCCATCTCAGTTAGCCCAGCTAAGGCACGAACTTGCGCATGGTACGCTGTGATAACATGGTGTCATATTGCATTTGCTAGTCCTAGTAACATGGCAACATGGTCAGCTTGGGGGATTTTAAACTGACCGCCACGTGAAGGTATGTGGAAGCATAGTTAGACAGATAGCCTTAACCGAAATAAAAGCCCGGATCTCATCGGTTCAAAGTACAATTTTGCCTCATAATATAACGTTTTCTCACGGTGAAAGAATGCAACACAAACATAATTTTTGTCTTATTTTCTTTAAAGAATAGCAGGATAACGAAATCTCGAAATTGTTACATTGAAATTGAGAGTATTAGTTACATACTGACAGCACGTGTAAAATTGAAATATGAATCAACACGCGGTATCATATAAGCAGAAACAAAATTTGGAACATTGGCCTCATGCTCTCTATAGCATGACATTACAAGCAATATAAAAAATATCACAACCTAAATAAAAGGATTCAAAATAATTATTAAAATAAGACCACTTAAAATATGAACACTGTTGCATTCGGAATAATGATAATATTGATCATGTGTGGACATTATGCAACTCATGGGCTTTTCAACTCATTTGCTTTCAAAAATGCGAAACGAAACGAAACCAACGATCATTAACAATTAATTAGGGTACAATTGTAAAGCACTTCTTTCCTAGAGTAAAATTATTTTCACACACACACACACACACACACAATTTATTTGTTTCTGAGGGTTTGAATTCTATAAGTTATGTAAACTTGCTCAATATTAAAATTTTCGTTCGTGATGTTTCGTTTCGTTACATATATGAGGTATGTATATAATACATGATGGTAAGTAATACATGAAGTAGGTATGTAAAGGCGACTATTTATAGGATGCTCTATGAGCATACCTATGAACTATAAACGCCTATCTTGTTTTTTGATTAGGATCTCTTTAAATACTTAGGGTTTCTGTGCAAAACTTTCTTCTCGATAGTCCCCATACATAACAATTAGAGAAAATTACTAGGGAAGTTGTCCCGTTTGTTCTGAGGATTAAACCTTTCTAGTTTTATTGCAATAACAAATTAGCCTAATGTTGATGAATTATTTGCATTATGAATGGCATTTCCACAAATCCCAAATGTTCGATTTTACTTCCCCTTGATTGAAAATCACTAATGAACTTTGAGCTTAATTGGTTGATGGACTGAGTCCTTGACTCTTCATCCCTTCATTTGATTTTAGTTTGTGGGTGATGGGATTATTGTGGGTAATTTACCCGCTCATTGTGAGCATTGAGGCTGTATCAGCTTTCTCTTGCGATGGAGGATTTCGGTTTTTTTTTTATGTTTGAAACGATCTGAGGGTTTGTAGTCTGCCGCCTGTCGAATTAGCTGATTTGGGTGATTATCTGTGTGATTGTGAAGAATTTCTCTGCAATGCCTATCACGTAGGTCTTGATATCTGGAAGATTGGCTTCTTGGTGTAACTTGATGTTTCTTATGAACCACGGGGCATTAAATGCCATTCTTAGGCATTTATTCTGGATTGTCTGTGGTCTGTTAATGTTGCTTTTAGCTGAGTGACCCCAGGTTAGAGAGGCGTAAGTCAGTTGTGGTCTGATCACTGATTTGTAGAGGAGAATTTTGTTGCTTATGCTTAGGAAGCTGTTCCTATTCAAAAGTGGATATAGCTGTGCTATGGTCTGACTTGCTTAAGTGGCGACACATATGTGACTTCAAATTTAGACGTCTATCAAGATGAACTCCCAGATATTTGGTAGAATTGTGCCAAGGGATGATTTTACCAAACAAATGTATGCTTGTATTCGGTTCTGCTTTACGTCTGGTGAAAAGTACTGCAGAGCTTTTTCTTGGGTTGATTGCGATACGCCATCAGAAGCCATGACAGCCAGTTAGGCGACAAATAAGCTACACTTTATAATCCATGTAATAAGGTTAATTATTCACTTCTAATGCCGCCAGTTAAGCGCATATCCGTGGCATAGTGGCCTCGGATGGGCAAAGCTGTCACTCTTAGAGAAGCAAGAAAAACCTATTTATAGGATATTGCAGGAGATTCGCCAAGTATAAGTCAAAATATAAAAATGATAATATCCTAAAAGTACACTTTGATCTTGTTACATTCTCTTTTTAAGTGAAACTATCAGTGATACTATTACTGTGGATTGCTCTCACTTCAATCTTTTCAAAATAATAAAGCCCATAGCGACCAATTTCATCGTCGCCTGGAAGCCTAACATCGAGTTAAATCACTAGTATGAATTATACTATTCTCAATCCACAGATCTTACCGAGATCATTCGCCTCTGAACATGAATCATGAATACGTTCGGTAAAATCTGAAGCTATTCTGTCATTCCTAATATTTCCAGTATGTGATTGGATATTGGATCTTGTGTGGATTCCGGGTATGCTATCGAATATGATAGCATGCCTGGAACCCATATAAGAGTCTGTTTTGTTTCTGTTCCCTATACATTGATTGTTCCTCCATACGTCTAAATCTTAACCATAGTTTTATTGATAATAGTACTCAATTTCTTTCCCCCTCCTTTAGCAAATTTTGTAGTACTAAAATTATCAAAATTTCAAGAACATATATAGTCGATGTCATATACAGGGTGTTCGGGATAAATTTGACATATTTATAATTAATTATATTTTTCCGTAAGTTACATGTATTAACACACACTTCTCTTCATTTAAAAGTTTGGACCCTTCTTCATTCATATACAAGATGTCAGAAAGGATGGATAGCTGGAACCCACTTGAATCATGGAAGAGAATAACTTGTATCATGATGATTCGTGCCCGCCATCAAAATAAGGATATTACGACTGCTGCCCAATGCTCCCTGAATACAGTAAAAACAATCAGGCATGAACTAGAGACTTGCAATGGTGACTACGAGGATGTAGCAAGAAGAAAGATCCCTAGCAGACGATCTGATTGCGTTCGTACAGCAGAATTCCTCGCAAATCTGCAGGAACAGGTGTTGAAGAACCCTGGCATTGGAATTCGGGCTTTGTTCGTGGAGTTGCTAACTGTAGTCAAGCCCTGGATAACAAGGGTAGGCAATGGTAGGCCGTATGTATGGCAGCAGGATTCGGCCCCTTGCCACACCTCTGGGAAAAGTCAAAAATGGTTGTCTGAAAATTTCTACGACTTCACCAGTCCAAATGTTTGGCCTCCAAACTCCCCAGACCTTAACCCCATGGATTATTTTGTATGGGGCGCAGTTGAAAAAGACACCAATCGCACTTCCAGTAATACAAAAGCCCAGTTAATGGATAAAATTAAAACAGTTTTTGCGGCCCTTCCCAGGGAGACTGTAGCATCAGCTTGTTCGAGGTTCCGAAGCAGAATTGAAGCTGTGATCGATGCTAATGGTGGTTATTTTGAGTAAATCTTGTTGATAGTATTGTAATTAACTCTGCCTGTAATGTTTTTTTGTCAATTCATTAAATTTAATAGATACAAAGAAGATTTTCTTTTTCCTTACGAAACTGTCAAATTTATCCCGAACACCCTGTATACTTATTCATGCCAGTATATATGGCATTGATAATCTAGTCAAATTCATTAAAACTAAAATACAGTCTTATCTTGTTTCAACTCCTGTTCTCCCAACACAATACATTTGCTCTTCTCACCTATGATAACATTTAGATCTGCATACAAAAGTGTATTTCTATATTTTTAGCTGTCGTTTTATTCTTCTTCTTTTTTTTTTTTTTTTTGATTAAAGCCAGAACAACTAGGAGTATGAAACCAGTGTATATTATGTCTGTTAACTGCCTGTATTCTTGACTGACTTACATGTTTTTAAGAATGAAAATCCTAGTTTCCGTGAGAAAACCTCCCAGCAGTACATGAAATCGGCTAACTAACCTTAAACTGAAAAGATCTGATAAAGGCGCATTCTAGACGGCAAAATGTTAGTCTCCAAAGTTAAAATAATAACTTAAAGAGTTAAAAGATTTTAACTAGAAGTTATAATAGACGAAAAGTAAGATTCATGTTGTATTACTGAAATGTATCCGTTACCAACAACCTTCCCCTTCTTTTCTTCTCTTTCCTTATCCATTCTAATTCACAGTTACGTTGTATTTATAATTTTAGGATTATTATGAAGTTTAAAGGATTTAAAATCATAATTTTCTTTAAGACCCAGTTTCCAATTTCATCTAGGATGTGAAAATCCTTTATAAGAACATTTCAACGGAAGTGAGTAAGCCTCTCTTTAGTCTGTTTCTTGGAAACATGAGTTTTTAGCCCACAAAATAGGCAAATGATAAAAGCATACACACAGTTAACTGACATAATACACTAGCCTTAGTTGCACCATAATGATTTAAAACATCCCAACTCAACTCCTTTATCTATTATTCTCAGTCCACTGCTCTATGAAGGTTACTTTATTTCCATAATTTTCTATCTTCTGCTAATACTCTTATCATGTGACCCAAGAATTTCGTTAAGTTCATCTTATCATCTCAAAGTAGCTTCGATCGCATCCTTTACATTTGTTTCATGTGTATCCATTTGGGTATTCGTTTTGTCTTTGGGGTTTTAAGAGACTAGTGGTATTCCCATGCTAGATGTTTTCTTCCTGTACACTCATGAAAATACTTATCGGAAATTTCATGATGATGATGAGGAGGAGGAGGAGTTTCATTTTAAGCTAAGCATTATGTCTTCCTTCCAAGGTTTTCTCTGAGCCTACCAAATACCCCTCAACCATATCATCTTTAAATTTTGTCTTTGTTAACTTTTAAACCAACGTTTTGTCTAGCATTTGTCTCAGTGTCTTCATTTCATCAAAAAATATCACCAGTTTGCAATATCTTTTTTTATTGATTATTCTATGTTGATAATTTGTCTGAAGTACTCAAAATGATTTTATTTTTTCTATATTTCGAGCATCTAACTTAAATTTTTCTTAGATAAACACGAATTTAATATGATTTTGATTTTGTCTTTGTTAACTTTTAAACCAACGTTTTGTCAGCATTTGTCTCAGTGTCTTCATTTCATCAAAAAATATCACCATATCATCTTTAAATCTCAGGTGAGTCAAGGTTTCTTCATTCATCATTATCATTATTTATCGCATTTTTAAATATACGAGGATGATTCAAAATTTCTGCACACTGCACATTCTTTTCGGCCATTGGGATGATGTAATATCTTTCTTCTTCACGCAAGTTGTAAGCCATACTCTGAGCAAAAATGTGCTTTCATGTTTCTGACGTTATTATTTCAGCAGAAGAAATGTCTTCAAAATGGAGAAAGAATCTGCTTTAGGTTGCAGGTTGGATGCCACCCATACTAGAAAAAGTATAAAAGTATGGGTGGCAAGTTCTTCCTCACATCTCCCCTATACAGTCTGACATGAGCCCTCCGGACTTCAGTCTAACCCCTGAGTTGAGAGAACCACATTGCAGCGGAACGCTTCATTGCCATTGATGAGGTTTCTGTTGAAGACTTATCAAACACATCAACAAAAAGATTTGTGGAGACGACAATACAACTTACCTAAAAGTTGATAAAGCATTAATAGTGCTGAGGCAGAATGAAAATTATATTGAAAGTCTGTAAATGTATTTTATGTTTTCTTCGGAAGGTACATAAATATAAAACTTCGAAGGCTACAGTCTTACGAATATTTAAACAACAAGGATTCTAACACCCAACTGTGTTACCATGCTCTTAACAATCTGGCTGTTTGAAGATTATCCTCTAAACATTATTTCCTAATCAGTGATCATCAAAACTCTTCGGAAAATATCCGATGATCAATTAATCGAATTATATATTCCACTTAGCTTCATACCAAAAAATGACAGGTCGTTAGTCATACTAAACTGAAGGGCTTCAGACCACGAAGGTCCAAGTTTTGACTCCTTAATTGAAAAAACTCACCAGAAGATAACATCGCCTATCAGATATATTAGGCTTTATTGTCACATGATGGAGTTGACTCGCTTACTTTTTATGTGAATCTTACTCACGAGGGGTTGTAAACCTGTCATGCAATGATGTCGTGATGCGACACGGGTTAGACCATCCAGATACCCTTCTCTAGAGAGAATTCTGATGAAGGTACTTAGGAATGAACGAAGGACTTTCGATCAGCAGCCGATGATCGACTACTGCGTTGCATCGTCACGTACTCTAAGTTTACTCTGAACAGGGAAATTTGCGAATTTTTAAATCAGCACAACACGAGGCTGCAACTTCGAGATAAGGAACTGGTGTTTCATTGCGAATGTATTTCTACCTACATCAATAAAATAAATTTTTAAAAAATCTTTACTAACTTGGAACAAATTATTTTGAAACTAAAGTAATTTCTATAATTACAATTTATTTATGCATTCCCTACTACTACTTGTGCAGCTTTCTTATCTTTGAGCTTTTGTTCCTCCTACACATCTGCAGCAAGTCGTGATCTAAATGGCGATATCTGATACAACCCAGCAGCATTCTGTCTGTCAGTTTGCAACTTTCCAGTTACTCACTACAGGTTGCCTAAAGGTCAAAAACAATAATCGGTGCCTCATATTACCGCAGACATTTACTGGTCCCACGTATGCCAAAGTCATCTGGTGAGAAACAACTGTGCAAGTAACAAGATACATTCTGCATGAGTCATCCTATATATATTGTAACGGTTAAGATGAAGTAGATCTCGAAAAATATATAGATTTAAGACGTACACTTTATCTACAACAAAATTTAAAATATTTTTCTTAAGAGCATATCTTGTCAATTATGGTGGAACATATATAAAAAAAAATTACTGGGCACACTTCAGATTCTGAAGGTATGTCTTTCCTGATATGATCAACATTCTTTAAATGGGGAAATATTGCGTTTCTAATAAATATGCAAATCGCGATTGTTGCTTATATAGAGTGGTTTTAAA
Organism: Typopeltis vanoorti; assembly: GCF_054136105.1. Classification (NCBI taxonomy): domain Eukaryota; kingdom Metazoa; phylum Arthropoda; class Arachnida; order Uropygi; family Thelyphonidae; genus Typopeltis; species Typopeltis vanoorti. Next base: position 93,193,207 of record NC_143551.1, on the reverse strand, counting down.
TATAATTATTATTTAGCCTAGTCATTCGTAAATTAACATCTCATTTAGGTAATGCAAGTAATGCAGTGCTCACGTGTCATCCAGGTACCTAAAAATTGTGAGCTCTTGTCGAAGCGAGCATTTTCCATACTTTATTAACTATGCTGTCGTCTTTATGTTGGATCCGCCGACAGTTCATCGGCATGAAACGTTTAGATCGTAGTTTTCGATCTTAGAGTGTCCCATACTGGCTGAAAAACAATAATTGATTTTTATCCCCTTTACTTATGCTGTCGTCTGTTTCTGCTGAAGTGCCTTCGTAGCGCACATCATACCATTTTTATCTTTCTTTAACTATAGCCGCTTGGTCTTTTGATAATAATATATTTTTAAACACTTTATTTTGTTTGCATAGATGTAATAATTACATTATAAATTAGAGAAATTACAAAATTTAAAGATTATAAAAATTACATTGATTTCTGAAATCTGTTTTACACAATTACAATAATCGTCTTTAATGATATTCCAGCTTGTAATTTTTACAAAATTCAGCAATGAGTGCTGCATATGTGATTCATTTTCTACATTGCATTTCAATTAAAATTTTGGTAATAATACTTTTTTGCATATATATTTACAACATGTGTTCTTCTAATATAACAATGAAGATTACACGGAATTTTTGAATAATAATAATAATAATAATAATAATAATAATAATAATAATAATAATAATAATAATAATAATAATAATAATAATAATATGATAATGTCTCAGATAAATTACATACATATGATTATTACAGATATTTTTTTGCATGTTTACACATTATGTATAAAATAACAGGTTTTTCTATTTTCATCGTACAGAGTATTTACATATTTACAATTAATGAATATTACACTTGATGCTCTGTACATTATACTGTATTTTTCAGTATTTTTTCTTTGGATACAAATTCGTGTACTTTTTTTTAATATCTGTATCTTCGTTATTATTATACACCATACTGACTGTTTTGTAACATAATTTGCAGTTTTTGAGTATGAGGATTACGTGTGGATGAGTGAGGCAGTTTAATCACACCTACTTCGAAGCTTGGGTTAGCTTTTATGAAGAGAGTGGGATTAGCCTTCACTATTTTTGTTGTTGTTACTGTTTATGAATAGGATGTAGGCATTGGATGCTGGTGATTTGTGATGTGTATATTAGTGTTAATGGTATATTAACTTTGTTGGTATATTTTCCAGATCAGTCATCCTATATATATTATAACGATTAAGATGAAGTAGATCTCGAAAAATATATACATTTAAGACGTACACTTTATCTACAACAAAACTTAAAATACTCTTCTTGAGAGCATGTCTTGTCAATTATGGTGGAACATATATATATATATATATATATATATATATATATATATATATATATATATATATATATATATATATATATATATATATATATATATATAAAATTACTGGGCACACCTCAGATTCTGACGGTATGTGTTTGTACGATTGTTGCTTATATAGAATGGTTTTAAATATAATTATTATTTTGCCTACTCATTCGTAAATTAACATCTCATTTAGGCTAATAATAATAATGATTTTTTGTTTCTTTAGGAGGCATTTATGATTTCTTCCTCGAAGCTTTGCAGAGCTTATCTGAGGAAGATAATAGATGGCGATAGTTTCGTGGTTATGTTTCTATAATTGTCGCATGCCAGGTGTTGATTTTACTGTTTGTAGATACATGCTTGGAAGGCTACAACTGCTTTTACACAGTTTAACTTTATTTATTTTTTTGCAAGTAGGGTTGGATTTGGATTTGGACATGGTGTGTTTGTATCCTTGTAGTGGTGTTTTTTAAGAGAGGTTTGTCATAGGTGTGTGTGTGTGTGTGTGTGTGTGTGTGTGTGTGTGTGTGTGTGTGTGTGTGTGTGTGTGTGTGTGTGTGTGTGTGTGTGTGTGTGTGTGTGTGTGTGTGTGTGTGTGCGTGCGTGCGTGCGTGCGTGCGTGCGTGCGTGCGTGCGTGCGTGCGGGTGTGCGTGCATACATAAAATGTATGCACGCACGCATTAAAATGTTTAGAAATTTGGTCTTATCATGATCCATCTAGGCTGCGATACAAAACCCATAATCATATTTGGTCAGAAACACGAGTTTGTTTTTAGCACACACACACACACACACACACACACACACACACACACACACACACACACACACACACACACACACACACACACACACACACACAGATTGGAAATTGACGGGATCGTATTCATGACACTCTGAAGACTCTCATGCCACTCATGACTCCTTAAGTGTGGCTTGTAGAAAAATATCAGGTATCACACTTGTGAACAGGGCCTGTGTTACAATTTAGGCAAACTAGGCAACTGCTTAGGGCACAAGCCATGAAGAGGCGCAAAACGTCAAGCTATGCTTTATTCATACGTTACTAAAATATCAAACTTAAATAGTGATATATGATTTAGGTATCGATTCTTTTTCCTTATCCCTCAAACATCACACTATTTTACTATTTAACTCTTGGTTCTTTTTTGTTCCTTACCTAAATGAATTGAACTTACCGCTATTTAAAATTCAGTTAAGATAAATATTTTAAATTAACATTTTAAAATATTAAATTTCGGTATTTGATAACTTTTTTTTGCAAATGAATTATAACAGAGAATTTTCAAATTAATTAAAAAAATTTATATTTAAAATTTCATTTTAAAAAATATCCAACTTGTAAAATAAGGGACGCACTTGTAAACTTTGCCTACGGCGCAAAATAACCTGGCACTGACAGTGCTTGTGAATACAAACAAATATTCGCTGCACTTGCCATGACTGTGGTAAGAACACTTGATAAAGCGTTGAAAGAATTCTATGTTATTTAACACACGTAATTAAATGAGACAAAAATGTGCAGTTTTAATTATTCTTCTGTCTCGTTTAATTACGTGTGTTAAATAACATAGAATTCTTTCAACGCTTTGTCAAGTGTTCTTACCAAAGTCATGGCAAGTGCAGCGAATATTTGTTTGGACTCACAAGTGTGATACCTGATATTTTTCTACAAGCGGCACTTAAGGTGCAAAAGAGCTGTATGGGAGTATCAGCTATTTTGGCTGTGCTTTCATAGTTTATGCGTAGAATGTTAAAAACACATGATTTCCATACTGAAGTGAATGCCTTTTATCCCACAGTCTTCCACTGAGATTTTCGATATTTTGTAAACTAAAGTGCATTAGTGAGCTAAGAATTTTTCTCTCATTTCATTTTATTTTATAATTTTGCGTATTTTTTACTTTTTTTATTTTATTTTATATTTTATTTTTTTATTTTACCTAATATGCAACTTCGAGGGTGGCAGAAGTTTGGTATTTCATCCGGCTGAACGATGAAAGTAATCACAAGCGTGTTAGTGGGTTATCTTTCGATCTGTTGGTTATGCACTTGATTTTTTTTATATCATCCCACATACGAAAGGTTGAATACCTATAGTGCATTACTGAGTTAAGGGTTCTCCTCTCTCTTTTTTTTTTTTTTTTTTTTAAGCACAATGTACGACACAATGTAACACAATCGAACTTAGCCCTATTCCAATCGAAGGGCGCAATGTACGAACAATTGCGCCCTTCGATTGGAATAGGCCTAAGTTCGATTCTCGTCATGACGGGAGGAATCTTCATATGGACTTTTTCAATCGAAGGTGAGTTAGCTGATCTCATCGGAAGTAGCAGGTTTTTTTCTCACGGAAACTCGGGGTTTTCATCCCGCATACAGACAAATCGACTATTCAGAACACACGCAATTTACAGATAAAAAAAATACTAGGTGTGGTGGTGGGCGGTAGATGGCGTTGTTGGAGATGATTGGTAGTAGAGGTTCAGTGTAGTGGTGGAGAAAGTTGTATAGTAGGTGTCCTCCCGCGATGAGTCTTCGGACTCCTTGGAGGTGTCACGAATAATAATAATAATAATAATAATAATAATAATAATAATAATAATAATAATAATAATGTGTATTTTTTTCTTTCTATTTTTTTTTTTTTTTACCTAATCCGGAAACTCTTTCTAGAGAGACCTTTCAAACCGCTTCAGGCCTCCAATAAGCGGGGAATAGTGTCACATCGGATGAAATGCATCAAACACTCTAAAGTGTTACGAGTTATCGAAAGATAAATGAGAATCGGACTAAATTAGAACAGTGGGAGTGGAAGATTATTATTATTTTTACGTAACACCTCCAAGGGCTCATCGGAGAAAGGCACTCCATGCCATACAACTCATTGCCCACACAACACACACCGCATCTACAGCTCACTAATAATATTTTTCCCTCTCTGTTAATTGAATGGGTTATTTCGCCAATTTGTTTGTAAGTCGATGGCAAGATATTTTACCAATTTTCGAAATTATCACAATATAAAAGGCGTTTAGCTATGAATTTACCAAAGGTACTAGTTTTAGTCTATCCCACCTTCAGTTAAAAAAGCCTATATAATAATCATAAACCGCTCTTCATGACGAGAATCGAATTCAAATCTTTTCCCATCGAAGACACAATGGCCCGTCGTTCTTCCAGCTGCTATACGATTATAGCAGCTGGAATAACCTATATAGGATTTTTTTTTTTTTCTTTTTCGTTTAAGCTGCAAATTGATTAAGCAACATATCGTTGTTAAACTAAAATTTTGAAAACAAACGAAACGTTTCTATTCTGAAACTAATAATAATAGCTGTTACCAATTAGTTGATTAGTACCAAAATCAAATTTCGAAAAATTCTCTATAATTGTGGCTTGTACAAAATTTTATAAACTTTGGTTTCCTTCCGAAAGAAGGAGATATTGTCTCAGTAAACAGATTAAATTAAAACACAATTAAAGATCTCATGATTTTCATATGATATGTGATCAGTTTTATTATTATTATGGCAATAACTTTCTTTATATATAATTGGCGTCGGAGGTCAGTCTACTGACTCCCATCTCTCTTGTTTCATAATTTCATATTATATATTATATGAAAATGCCTATAATATTTTTTTTCAATCAATCAAAAATTTTATTGTTCATACATACTATTTACAATGTATACATGTACACAAGTACATACATTGACATAGAGTACATGCATAATACCATGATACGAGGGATGGGGGAGTCTGGAAAGTTCTGATAAACACCTAGAACAAAAACGTTATTAAAGCAACTGATATTATTATTATTATTATTATTATTATTATTATTATTATGTGACACCTCAAGGGGGTCCAAGGACTCATCGAGGGAGGACACCTACTCTACAGCTCTGTCTCCACTCACTAAAATGAACAGCAACTACACCAATGCCACTTACCCCTACCACTGGTATTTTCACAGATATTCACAAACATCCAAGCCCACAGTGGGATTTGAACCTACAGCCTTTTGGCTGGAGAGCGGATACGCTAACTACTTGCCCAACCAGGCAGGCAACCAGACATTGCATATAAAAAAGGAAAAATTTCTAGCAGTCACTGGAACTTTGAACAAACACTTCAGTAAACAGATGTGTAGAACAATCCAAATAAAACTATATAAAGCAATAGCCAAACCAATTCTGAAATATGGCAGTGAAATGGAAATGAGGAGAACGAGATAAAAGATAAGTGGAAGCTGCAGAAATAAAGTTCTTAAGACTGCTCGCAGGATATAAAAGAATAGACAAGATAAGAAATGAAGAAATAAGAAAACAATTATCCAGAATTAACATAACAGAAGCCATTCCAACCTATAGAAAGAACTGGAAAAATGTAGAAAGAATGAATGTATGAAGACAGATGGTCAAATACTGCCTGGAAATATAAACCAAAAGGACACCGATCAGGAGGGAGACCCAGGAAAAGATGGGCAGAAGACTTTTTAAACCCTTGAAAAATGTTACAGGCAAACAATTGCTTAATACGGGAAGCCAAGAAGAAGAGGACAAAACATCTTTTGATAAAATAGTTTGTTAGATGTTGTTACTACCATTAATAATAAGTCAAAATAAGTCACCACTTAAGCTTATCTGTTAGACCCCTGTTCCAATTTAATTACCAGCTTATCATGTAGCAATTGATCAAAGACCTACTCAAACTCTAAATATACTACTGTGTATGCATCCTCTTCCTCCAATGCATTTGTCCCCTTATAATTATGTAAGCATATTACAAAAACATGATTTTCCTTTAGCAAACCCATTCTGTCCATCAAAATTCCAAGAGAATTTTGCTACTGTCAACTCACTTCTGAATCCTGGTCCTCACTGAATAAAGCAGAATAATTTAGCCCTTTTTCCACTCCTTTGGAACTTTGACCAATCTAAGACTCATGTTAAAGAGGTAAGTTAAAGCTGCTGTTAACTCTCTGGAACATTTCTTCAAGTCTTACAGACTTACTGACATCAAGTTTACTCAATTCCTCATATACATAATCACAAGAAAGAACAGATAAGGATATAAGAATATAAGAACAAAAGTTACCCTCATAACTCTGCTACTAGTGTGTTGTTTCTTGTGGTTATATCAGTTGCTTAATATAATTTTGTGTTCCAGGTGTTTACCAGAATTTTCCAGTTCCCCCACCCTCGTAATAATAATTATCATCATCATGCATATGGAATAATGATATACATATTTATATATTTATATATACACTATTAAAATATTTTTTGCTCACTAAGATATTTAGTATATCCATTTTCTTTATAAATGTATATAATAACATTTTTAACTAGCTAAATATTTATTCATAGTATTTACATATGCATGAGCATGAATGCGCATACAATTACATATTTTGCATTCATTTTATTTCGCAAATTATATTTGCAGTTTCTTTTTTGTTAGCAGCAGGGAATGATGAATGGATTCATTTCTTACTTTTCACATTTCATTATTTAATCTATAATAATAATGATGATGATGATGATGCGTTCATACAGACTATATACACTGATACAATCATATATTGTACTTTCTGTTTAGAACAAAACAGATATATATTAGAAAATACATTTTAGATGAATATATATACTATCACCAATAGAAGTACTAGAAGTAATAATTTATTATTATTATTATTATTATTATTATTAAGTAAATTAACATTTACTTAATAATAATATATCTAATAGTTTATTAGCACCTAATTAAATTAGGTGCTAATAAACTATTAAAGAATAAGTTTAGTTCTAAAGAGTACTTATAGTTGTAGACTAAGACAAAAATTATATTATCGTGAATATGCGCAAAGAGAGTGAAGTGCATATAACCAGGGATAAGACTCATTCTCATAAGAATAAACAATATCATTAATGGTAAAGTACAGGGATGTTCTCTAGATGATATCAATAAAGAAAATGCGATCTGGGTGTTACAATGTGGCTACAATGTGGCGTTATATTCCCACCTTCTTCGAAGCTAGATGAAGCTTTTGTGAAGCCAGTGGATTTATTGTTTAATTATGTGTTTCGGTGCATTATATGCGTTTGCTTTCCCTTTATACTCCTTATATGATCTTATATGACCTTTTCGGTTGTATGGGTGCATTGTGCTAATTGTGCTGGTACCACTTCCCCGTTTTAGTGTTCGATAACTGGTTAGGTGTTTTAAGTTGTGTGGAAGATTATTGATCAGAGTAGGTATAAGATGCTCTCTTACAGTTTCTCCGTATCTATTGTTGAAGCGCCTGGTAGTGTAGAGAGTAGTGGTAGGCCTCGTTATGCAGTGTGTCTATGTTTACGGTAATTATTATTGAAGTAGTTATTTAAAATGATTACATAATGTCTCAAGTTTGATATGCTTAACATTTTATGTGACGCCATTAAAGAGTTGGTCAGTGATTCGTGTGTGTGCTAACTCTCTAAAGCACCATGAAAATTATTCTTTTGTGCAGCGATTGTAATTTGGATATGTGACTGTTTGCTGGGTTCGCATACACTGTTATGCAGTATCTTAGTATTGTTTCACAGACGCTATGGTAGATATTTTTTTTAGTGTTGATTGGTATCATGTCCTTTATTTGGGACAATTCAGCTGCAATAATACGGATTTTTTAAGGTATTCAATGTTTTTTTGTCCATTTAAAGTGACAGTCGATATAATGGCCCATGTATTTAAGATGTGTTATGGATGTAGTTCAGAACAATAGCAATTGTTAGAATCTTTAATACAACGATATGCGTGAGTAGTGTAATTGGTACCAGATATGAGACCCTTGGGTTTTTAATAACCAACATTTAGGTTTTAGTATTGTTTATTGTGTAGAAGTTAGCTGATATATTTAATTCTGTATGTGGTTCGGAATATCGTTTATCTATATATTAAAAATGGCAGGGGATAGTATCGCACCTTGAGGGACTGCTTGTTGGGTTTGAATACCTGTACTATGCTTGGCACCTATTTTGGTTACCTGAATTCTGTTTGACAGGTAATTCCTGAACCAAGGTTGTAGCTTTCCGTTGACTCCAATGGAAGTAATAATCAATAAATAAGCAAATAAATTATTATTATTATTATTATTATTATTATTATTATTATTATTATTATTATTATTATTATTATTATTATTATTATTATTATTATTATTATTATTATTATTATTATTATTATTATTATTATTATTATTATTATATACTGAATAACTGCGTGGTGTTGCTGTAATTTTTTTTTTTTTTTTTTTGCTTGAGTCATTGATCATATTTGGTTATATTTTTCGAGTTCTCCCACCACATTTGAAAGGCAAAAATTAAAATGTGACTTCCTACCATGTTGACATGATATAGTAACTTAAATTATAACCTTAAGTCGTACAACTGTCAGAATAGAATAAATTATACTGTATACTGACAGACGCATTTTGCAATAAGCTTGTTACATATGCGGAAATATACGTTTCCTAAGGAGTAAAAACTTAATTTTCTATCCCAGTTTTCTATTCCTTGTCGACTTTTACATAAAGAGAGAGAAAAATCTTTAAGAATAGGAATATATATTCACAGAAATATAAATCTATAAAATAATAAATAAATAAATATTTTGTCAGCTCTAAGAAGATAAGATAGGTTCAACTGATAGATTCTTTAACATCTATTTTTAACTTATTTTTGCCTTCGCAAAAATAAGTTGTTCAAAAATCGCTGTATGATTGTTAATGTTTTAATAAAAATATCTTCGAGACTGATTGGCATTTTTTTGTATCCGTGAAATAAACCTTAATGACTAGTTGTATCCATATGTTAATTACTTTTACTCGTTTAACTATATTTTAATTAATTTTGCTACCTTTGACTTCAATTTTACCTTACACCAATAAATATCATAACTCATTTTGTTTATTTATTTTATTTATTTCATTTATTTATTTTTGATACAGAAATTATTATTATTAAATTGAGGCATACCTTTGGTGTGAGTTTTTTTGTCCCTATTTTATTTTTATGTTAGTTTCTGGACTGCTTCAAACTGAGGAGAGAAAAAAAAAACGCTGAGATAAAGGGAAGATAAAGAAAATGTGAGGTAGGGAAAGAATGCATTAGTTCCAATAAACAGCTATCTCGTAATTCGCATTAACGTCACCGTTTTCGTTATTTCACGCATTTCTAGAGCATCCCTCTTTGGTCAAATCTTGCAACCTGATACTGTTCCGAAAGTAGGTTATCTGTTATGTTCTCCCCAGTTGAAGAAACGGAAAAGGCGTGTAAATAATTGAACGCCCCCATCCCCCTATCCTCCTCTCATCTTACATCTTTCTGGAAAAGTTTCCATGTCCGCTGGAAATATACTAGCTAGCTCCTCAAGTTGCGAAGAAGAGATATTTACGCATATGTTTATCAGTATAAAGTAGTATATTGCTTTAATATACACGAAAAAGCGAATGAAATTTAGAACTATATACGATTTTCTATATTAATAATCAAAGTTCTGTATATTCCATTAAATCCGAAATTTTCTCTCTCTCTTGATAGGCTTTAGGGTATTACTGTATGTATATATATATATATATATATATGTGTGTGTGTGTGTGTGTGTGTGTGTTATGGGCCAAGTGACTAATAGGTCATTATTCATAATTCCTGGCCATTAGAAATAATGACTAATCGGCCGCGCAGCCTGATAAATATTGATTAATTTATTAAATTGATCAGGCATTATGAATAAAGCTACATTCCCTTTGGGCAATTTGATTTTCAAAAAAAAAAAAAAAATCTTCTAACCTAAATAACGATCATCTCCCTTGTAATATTTTTATATTTTGTACTTAATTCTGCTGTTTTCTGCTGCCATGGCCAATAGCGATATGGGCAGCTTGCAATATCTGAAATATTTCTTCAGTGTGAGCGTAATATTTAATCAAATTGCCATATGCTTATTACAGTATCTGTATATGATGTTTATATGTTATGGACAAAGTCACTTTGGTTTTTGACTCTTTCACTTTTTCTATACGCTGATTTTGTACAAATTTGAGTGACCCGGGCAAAGTTCCCTTCTAAAAAAAGAAAAAAAGAAAAAGAAAAAAGAAATCCGAAGAATCTCTCCTCTCCCAACCACTACCGCTACTAATATTGCCAAAAAGGTATCATTATTGTCACTTTGCACGACCAGATGATAGCAGTATTAATATTGATCAATGTGATAAATTATGCTAAACAATGTGAAATTTATTACAGTGCCCGATTTTGTTTGTCATTATTCATAATAGCCGGCATTATAAATAATGCCGGTATTAATCATTTAGTCATAATATACACATTCAAAATTGTGTGCAAGAGAGCCACAAACGACGTTTTTGGGCTTTTGTCAATAGCAAACAATAAAGGAATTATTACAATATACAATACCTGATATATTCCCATTTTATTTAAATAATTTATTTATTTATTTATTTATATTTTGGTGTATGAGTTATTTTCACTCAATAAAAGATTGATTTTTAAAAAAAAAAAAAATGTTCCAACAATTCATAGTGCAAATCCCTTAATGTTCCCATTGCCAAAACACCATTGTGGTCAGGTGCATTGTCCTGATCAAAGATGATTTTTTTCTTTTGCAAATCAGGTCTTTTCTCACGAATTTTTTCGTCTAGTCTGGTTAAAAGTTCGGAATAATATTCTCCGGTTATTGTTTTACTCTTTTCAAGATAATTAATAAACAAAATGCTTTTAGTATCCCAAAACACTAATGCCATGACTTTTCCTGCTGATGGAACCGACTCTCTGTCTTCTTTGGCGCTGAACAACCGACTTCTCTCCACTGTTTTGACTGCTGTTTGGATTCTGGTGTGTAATGGTGAATCTAAGCCTCATCCATAGTAATAAATCCACACAATAATCAGTTTTATTCTTGTTAAACGCTCCAAGCACTTTTCAGAGATTTTCATGCGAGGGCGTTTTTGATTTGCCTATAGTCTCAGGAATTTCACGCACTTTGACTCGCCGGTCATCCAATACCATATCGTGCACTTGATTAATATTTCTGATGTTGTTACCAGTGGCGGGCTCGTACATAAGCACTGCGACTGCAGTACCCCCAAAGAAAAAATGAAAAAAAAAAAATTTTGTTTCTGTTTATAAATAATAACTATGCCTTACAACATTATATAAATGCAATACAACATGTTAAAGGTTACAGCTTATGTTTTGACATTGATTGAATAGTTAATAATTAGAATTGTTTGATTAACGCTTTAGATTACGAAACAAGCGCACTGCGATTTAATGTAACGTCGGAATTATCACATTCGGCCAATTGCAGATATTCGTTTGCGCTTCTCATTGCACATTACAAGTGATTCCGACACTGCCCATTTGGGGAGTGTATCGTATGCTTGCGCGCGTTATTTCTGTGAGATACGAAACTTTTATCATTGATGCGTGTTCGTGGTGAAGGTGAACTATTTTTTGTAAATCTTATTTTATTTTGTTAAAATAACATATAATTATTTATTTATTATAGATACAAGGCCGAATTATGTCGAGTGTCGCTGTTAAAAATATGAAAAGAATTATATTTTTTCAATTATCATTGCACGGAACAAATGCACTGCGATCTAATGCAGTGTGAGAATTATCACGCCAAAAGCTAGACTCGCCGATATTCGTTTACACTTGTCATTGCACATTACAAGTGATTCTGACACTGCTCTTTTGGGCAGTGTATCGTATTCTTAGGCGTGTTATTTTTGTGAGATAAGAAACTTTTATTATTGGTGTTTGTTCGTGGTGAGGGTGAAATATTTTTAATAAAGCAATTGTTTATTATGTAAATTTATTTATTAATAAATTGGTTACTGATTAAAATAAAAAGTGTTTTTTTTTTTTTTTTTTTTTTTTTTTTTTTTTTTTTTTTTTTTGTATATGCAGTACCCCCACTTAAAATTTTCACCGGCCACCATTGATTGTTACACTTTTTGGACGTCCTTCACGTGGAACATCTTGCCCCATTTCTTAATTGTCGAAAACGAAGGATAAGAGTGCGCATAAACTTTTATGAACTTCGAATGAATTTCTTTTGCCATTAAACCTTCTTTTACAAGCAATTTTATAACCGCATGATACTCAATTTTATCCATTTCAAGGAATACGGGCAACACTTTTGCTTCAGATAGCTGTATAAAACAAATTACTTGATAGAATGACTTGCAATTTCACATGGATGCTTATAACAGATATACCAACTTGGAAAAAAAAAATCTTGCGATAGTGTTGTCATCTATGGTCGAGACCGAGAACTTTTCAGACCCTCCCCGCGTATATATTGTTTGAGAGATGGTGTGTGTGTGTGTGTGTGTGTGAGAGAGAGAGAGAGAGAGAGAGAGAGAGAGAGAGAGTAATGCCTCTAATTTTCATTCTCGCTATAATATTTATATAGTGCTTGTTTCAGCTTTTTGTAGGTCCCTAGGTTTCTGTCGTCGAACGGGAGTTTGTTTATCATGTCAGGTATGTAGAAGTTTCGGGTGGCTTTGCCGAAGTAATTATACTTATATGTTATGTAGTTTGCTGACTGTGGTCTTGTTATCTGATGTGTTGTTCTGGTTACTTTGTAAGTTGGACTGAAGTAATGTTTTAACATGCTGTGTAGTGGCATAAATATTTCACCTTAAATATTTCGTGTTGTGTCCTTGCTGCCCGTATACGTGTGGGTTGCTCTCTTTGTTCCCAGAATATCAATTTTACCATTTTATTCTGCAACCATTGTAATTTGTTGAGTTTGTAGTCTGCGCAGAATGCATATGATGTAATTGCGTATCTTAAAATGTTTTCACATAATGCTTTATAGATTAGTATTTTTATGTGTGTCGGAGCAATGTCTTTTAATCGATACTGTTTGCTTGCTATTATCCTGAGTTTGTTGTTTGTTGTGTAGGTAATTTGTATGGCTATTCCAACTTTGATCAGCATCGAAGTGAAGTCCAAGATAGCGTGTTGTTTTCACCTGTGTGATGGTTGTGGTTTTAGGATCAGCGCTTTATGTATAGGATGATGGATGTCGGATAGTGAGATATTTAGTTTCTATGGATAGTGTTTGGGGTTTTTTGAATATCACTAGCTTTGTTTTTTTCAGGGTTTATATAAATGCAGTTTTCGGTTAGCCAGTTAGTGATTTGATTGATGTCGTGTTGCATATTTGTGTAAGCGATATTTGCGTTGTTGGGAATAGATACTGTGACTGTGTCGTCTGCGTACATTGAAGATTTTACTTTTTAGGGGAAGATGGCTTATGTAGTGTGTATGTATATGTTAAACAGAATGGGAAATAGAACCGGTACCTCTTTGCTGTGCGCTGATCCTATACGTGTAATGTACTTTCTGTTTTTCATGTATGCTTTGAACCACTGGAGTAGGCGACCTCCAATTCCGATATGTGTTAGTTTGTTCTGCAAGGTTTTGTGTGGGTAGTGTGTCAAACGCTTTTGTTAGGTGAATGAAAACGACTTATACTATTCTGTTTTTATCTAATGCAGCGTTTATTAGGTCTGTGAAATCTTCCAGGAGTGTTGCTGTTCCTTTATTTTTTTGAAAGCCACATTGTGTTTTGGGGATAATTTGGAATTTTTCAATGTATGTGGAGGCTTTGCAATACACAATGTGCTCCATGCGTTGGTTGCTTACAGACAATGTGGTGATGGGTCTGTAATTACATAAAATGTTTATTTTTCCATGTTCATGTATGGGAGTGATTGATGCAGTCTTTAGAGTTTCAGGTATGTGCCCTGTTTCGAAGATTTTATTTAACACTTTTAGTATAACTGGACATAGGTTGAGTGAGGTTTTTTTTTTTTTTTTTCGTCTATTCCTGGTCCTTTGCTAGGGTTAATTTGTTGAATTACAAATAACAGTTCTTCTTTTGTTACTGTGGGGAATCACATTGACTGGGTTGCTGGTGGAACTAGGGGAGAATGTTTCTTTGTGTGAGGAGAGAATGTTTCCTGTAGTTTTTGGACGAGTTCACGAAGTGCTGATTAAAGTTGTTTGCCAACTGTTTGAGGGATTTGGGCTCTCAAACAAAGTTGTGTTTTATTGTTTCTGAGGCGGTGGTTTTGTGTGTATTGTCCAGCATTTCATTGATAAGGTCCTTTCCTGTAGTTTTTGGACAGAGTTCATGAAGTGCTGATTAAAGTTGTTTGCCAACTGTTTGAGGGATTTGGGCTCGCAAACAAAGTTGTGTTTTATTGTTTCTGAGGCAGTGGTTTTGTGTGTATTGTCCAGCATTTCACTGATAAGGCACCAGATTTCCTTTATGTCGTTCTGAGCTGTTGTTAATTTATTATTTTAGATTAATTTTAGAAAAAAATAATCTAAAATAATTGCTTTTTGACGTTCTAATCTGTGTTGTTAAGAGATTTCTTTTTCTGTTTTCTGTTTTCTTTTGTATTCAGCTTGTAAAACGGTATTGTTAGGTGATTTCTTAAGTTGTTACCATACAGCATCTTTTCTTTGTATGTCTATTAATATGTTGTCTGTTATGCATGGATTCTGTCTAGTTTGGGAGAGTATTTTTAGTTTTGTTAATGCTTTGTTATATACGCAGGCTGTTCAATAAGTAATAAGACTATATTTATACAGAAAACAGAAAACCTTTAATCGTCATCATTTACATTGGTCTTTTTCGAAGTAACTACTGTGAGACGCGATGCATTTGTCCCAACATTGCGTCCACTTCTTAAACACATATGAGAGTCCGTTTTTTGAGAGTTCTTTCAAAACCGCCTCCGCAGCTTTTACACATGCTTTGTTGCTTTCGAAATGGCGGCTTCTTAGTGGTTTCTTGAGCTGAGGAAACAGCCAGAAATCGCACTGTGCGAGATCGACTGTAGGGAAGGCGTGGTAGAATATCTGTGTTGTTCTTCTGCAAAACGTCCACTAGACAACCAGCAATATGTGGCCTTGCATTATCGTGGTGCAATAAGAAGCCGTTCTTCATCAATGGACGCTTCCTTTTGACGTGCTTGATGATAATCGCTGCTATGTTGATCATTGTCTCTGTGATGGACGTTGAAGGTCTTCCCTCACGTTCAAGATCTTCCACATTTTGCTTCCTTCCTTAAAAGTTTTATGCCAGCGAAAAATACTTGCCCTCGACATTGCTTCATCGTGGAACGCTTCGCGTATCATGTTAAAAGTGTCCGATGCCGATTTTTTTTTTGCAAACGCACACAAAATTTAATCGCATTACGCTGTTCCAAGTACGCTTCCATTTCCAAGACTGGTCGCACCTCGTAGGCGCGCAGATGAGCACTTGCGTTTAGTCACGTGACACTCTGGCACATCAGCCCATATACGCCATCTATCAACCTCTTTTGTTAATACATACAGCAACATTTCTTTATTCCACAGAAATTAATATTGTGATGAGTGGTTTCGCCAGAGTAAAATTAGTCATTACTTATTGAACAGCCCACGTATTTTATTAAATGTAAGTTTAAGATTATTACATACTGCGTCAGCAGAGTCTAAAGATGCTATCTGCATCCGGTCTGTTTTTCTGATTTCGTCGTTTACTATAGTTTCGTTTAGGATGCTATTATACTGTTTTGTAGTCTCAGTGAGTTTTAAGGGTTCTGGTTCAGTGTATAACTGTAATGCAGTGACATAATGGTCTGCCAGTTATGACGGCTGCTATATAGCTGTTTTGGAAGGGCCTGTATATTTATGTGGTCAATACAGGATTAGGTGATTGTATTTTCGACTATCTCTTCTCGTATATACGACTTTATGGTTGGAGTTATGTTATATGCTGATAAGAGGTCTAGATGTGCTGTGTTGTTATTTATGTTCCTAATGTTTATATTCATGTCATCTATTATTATCAAGTATTCTGAGGCGCCTTCTTCCGTGGCTGAAAGCCATCTGTTTAATTCAGCTATAAATTTTGTAGTGCTTAAATTGGGTGATCTGTATGTTGCGTTTAATATCAAGGAGTTCTCTTGTTGGATGATTTAACTTCGATGCATATGTTTTCTGAAAATTCTAATTTATAGTTTATTTCTATTAGTTCTAATTTATGTTTGGTAAATATTATTATACCACCGCCTCGTTTAGTTTGTCTGCAGTGTTTGTGTTGTTGAAAGTTTGGCATTTGGTAGATGGTTGCCTCTTGGTTTGTTGTAGATACCTCTGTCAGTATTAAGATGTGTTTGGTGTCTACATCTTCCTTATTTTTGAATGCTCCTGTATGCATTCATTTCATTTTTCACAATAATAATTAAAATGAAAAAAAAAAACCGACAGCAACAATGAACAATAAAACTTTACAATTTTAAAACTTTACAATTCTCTACTAACCATGCGTACAATTCGGTACATCACTTTACTTTCACTTTTCATTGCTTCTCAGAGAATGACATATATTTTATAACATTTAGGCAACAGTGCTATAATTTCTTACTTTACACTTTTCACTCTTAATATCTCTATAATTTGCATAATGTGAAATTCATATGACAGAATAATAACAATTACAGTAATCGTTTGTTTGCAAATATAGTTCACAGTTACACAAGGTAGTTAATATGATTACATGCTGCATTTTTTACGTTTTATTATATATATATATATATATATATATATATATTAGGATAACCAAGCAATTTTATATGCTTGGTTATTTTAGCTCCTAATCCCAAGTGTGCAAACAATTAAGTTTGCGCCTGAAACAAAGTTCAAGTCTAAAGATGGTACAACACCTGTGCAACTCATTGTAAAGGTGGGTAAAGCTCTGATCACTATTCTTAGTATTTTCAAACAAAGTTCAAGTCTAAAGATGGTACAACACCTGTGCAACTCATTGTAAATACAGAGCTTATAAGTATTTTACCAAAACAAGTTACTATAAGGTGCTTTGACCTTATTAAGTTAAAAATTTATTCCCATATATATATATATATATATATATATATATATATATATATATTTAAAATAATATTCAAAATAGCTTGCAAGATGCCAAGCTATTTTAAACCTGGTTTTACTCCATTTCCCAAGTAAGCAAACAGACAAATAAGTCAAGTTTGCGCCTGCATGTATTGCAAGTCTAGGTGACCCGTAAACTAGTACAAGTCTAGGCAACTCGTGGTAAACGCGGAATAAGCTCTGATCACTATTCTTAATATTTACCCTTAATGCAAAGCCCATCTCCTTGAGGAGATGCATGATGCTGTGCATTAAAGGCAAGGGACCACCACCCAGACCGGTTTCGACCTTTATTGAGGTCTCATCAGTGGGAGTCAGGCTTAGAAATACCAAGTTTAAGTAATACAGAGCTTATAAGTATTTTACCAAAATAAGTTACTATAAGGTGCTTTGACCTTATTAAATAAAAATCTCAGGATGAGAGATAGATGTAGAAAGTTTTTTTACCTTGGGTATAATATATGTTAAAGATGCCAAGCTATTTTAAACCTGGTTTTACTCCATTTCCCAGGTAAGCAAACAGACAAACCAGTCAAGTTTGCGCCTGCATGTATTGCAAGTCTAGGTGACCCGTAAACTAGTACAAGTCTAGGCAACTCGTGGTAAACGTGGAATAAGCTCTGATCACTATTCCTAATATTTACCCTTAATGCAAAGCCCATCTCCTTGCGGAGATGTACGATGCTATGAATTAAAGGCAAGGGGGCCACTACCCAGACCAGTTTCGACCTTTATTGAGGTCTCATCAGTGGGAGCCAGGCTTAGAAATACCAAGGTTAAGTAATACAGAGTTTTTAGCTTTGTATTAAGGGTAAATATTAAGAATAGTGATCAGAGCTTATTTCACGTTTACCAGGAGTTGCCTAGACTTGTACTACTGTACGGGTCACCTAGACTTGCAATACATGCAGGCACACAAACTTGACTTATTTGTCTGTTTGCTTACTTGGGAAATAGAGTAAAACCAGGTTTAAAATAGCTTGGCATCTTAAACATATATTATACCTAAGGTAAAAAACTTTCTATATATATATATATATATTTATTTATTTATTTATTTATTTGTTTGTTTATTTATTTCCTTGTTTTAAATTAAAAATTAAAATTTAAAAAAGTAAAATTAAATAATATTAATAATAAATTGTTTGTTTGTTTCAATATCTACACAGACCACACGCGCACAATTTCATCTCTAAAGCGTTGCCGATATACCATTTTCAATCAAGATTAGATTTCTCTCTCTCTCTCTCTCCCGCACTTTTCTTCTTCCTCTGCAACTTTTTCCACTTAAGTAGGGTCGCTGTTTGTGATGAGTCTCCTCCACAACTTCCTGTCTTGGGCTGTAGTCACAAGTTCTTCATCCTCAAGTCCTCCTCCACCATCTCCCTCCATCTCTTCTTTGGCCGTCCGTGCTTCCTCTTCTCCTGCACATCCGTCTGCATGACCTTTCTTCCCACATATTCCTCCTCCCTCCTCATCACATAACCGAATCATCTCAACCTTGCCTCCTGTATCTTTGCTCCTAAGTTTGCAACTTTCACCGTTCCCCTTTCATAATCATTTCTCAGATGATCCTGGTCACACCGCTCATCCACCTAATCATTCTCATCTCCACTACCTCCATCCTGCTGATGTTATTTTTCCTCAGGGCCACAGTTTCCAAAGCATACGTCATAGTTGGTCTCACTACTGTCCTGTAAATTTTGCCTTTTAGATTGATCGGCACCCTCTTATCACATAGCACTCCGGACATCTCTCTCCAGTTCCTCCATCCTGCATCCCACTTCCTTCTCAGCCTCACCATCCTCTTTCATTGTTGAACCTAAGTATCTAAAGTCACTGACCTTCCTGATGACATTTCCTTCCAGCTCCAGATCTGTCTCCTGGCTGCCATCCACTTTGCAACACACATATACTCGGTCTTACTTCTGCTCAGTCTCATACCTCTCTCTCTCTTCTAGTACTTTCCTCCAACTTTCCAGTTTGGTTGCCTCTTCGTCTCTTGATTCTGTACACAGCACGATGTCATCCGCATACAACATAGTTCTCTCACTTCCCCCGCCACCACCTCCATCACAATATTAAACAGGAACGGACTTAATGCAGACCCTTGATGCAAGCCAACTGTCACTGGAAAACTTTCTGTCACTCTCAGGCAGGTTTGAACACTTGTCTTCACATTTCTGTACATCTCCTGCACCAACCTGACATATTTCTCTGGTACCTTCTTCTCCCTCAGACACCTCCAGACCTTGCCTTGACACTCTTTCATACACTTTCTCCAGATCAATAAATACCAGATGTAGCTCCCGTTGCTTCTCTCGAAACGTTTCCATAATCTGTTGTACCCCAAAGATAGCATCTGTGGCCGATCGACCAGGGATGAAGTCAAATTGTTTCTTTGCAATCTCCACCTCCTTCCTAAGTCTTCCATCAAGAACCCTGTCTAGGATTTTCATTGTGGGAGGGGGGGATTGAGATAGTCTTCTCGTGCCCCCCCCGCCAGTAGTGTTGCCTTATGGCACATTGTTGGTGCTTCAGACAAAAGTAGCCCCAGAGATGAATCACAGGCAACACGAAGCTAATGTCTCAAACAAGGCGTCCAAAGGTTTCCAAGCCTCCTGGACTACTCACAATTATGATGAATACAAACCATAAAAAGTTCCATGCTGGCTCGATCGTCGCCCGGAATAACAAGGATCGCGTCGCTTGTTTAGGTGGAGGGCAAGCTTCGAATAATATGTTACAGTCCCCTAATCAACACTACCTCAAGATATGTTCCCTAAACATAGAAGGGATATCTAAATCCAAAGCTGAAGTCATCGACAAAATAGCCAAAGATAAAGCAATTTACGTCTTGGCTCTCCAGGAAACCCATGTGCCTGACACAGCCCTCAATAGACTAAAGATCCCAGGACTCATTCTCATGTCTTATAACTGCTACCTCAAGCATGGCCTAGCAACCTATATCCCGCCTGGTCTCAAGGATATAACCCAAAGTGTTTCTGATACAGAATACTCCATAGGTATTAAAGTTCAAAATATCACCATATACAATGTCTATAAACCTCCATCGCAATCCTGGCCTGATCACATGGACCGACCTCCTCCTCACCCTGCTATCTATGTTGGTGACTTCAATTCCCATCACACCATGTTGGGCTATTCCTCTAACAACCGGGATGGTAATAATCTAGCTAACTGGGTGGATACATATAACTTGTATTTGAATTATCATGCCAAGCAAGACGGCACTCTTTACTCAGCCAGATGGAACAGAACCTACACCCCAGATCTGTGCATAGTCACTAAACACTCCGAAGACCACCCTCTACCATCAACTAGAACCATCCTTAACAGATTCCCTAATAGTCAACATCGTCATACATTAATAGAGATAGGAACATCAATCCCAGTCATCAGCGGAACACAGATCTTTAGATGGAATCTCCGCAGGTCCAACTGGACTGCATTTCAGAAACAAATCGAGCAAACCATTAGAGCAATTCCACCCACTCCTAATTGCTGTCCTAGATTTGTTAAACTACTCAAATCTGCAGCAAAAGCCTCTATCCCTAGAGGCTACAGAAAACAATATGTCCCATGTTGGAGTAGAGAAAGTGAGGAACTCCTAGCCAAATATGAGGAATCTGAAGATCCAACTATTGCTAAGGAGCTCATATCAACCCTGGATAAAAACAGTCTGGAAAGATGGATCTCGACCATCAATGAACCTTTATACTTTTTAACCTATGTGTATGATCTACCTCATACCAGATGAAGCAAGTATATGTATGCCGATGACTTAGCGATCTTACATCAATCCACCTCCTTTACCAACCTAGAATCAACCTTGAATACAGACCTGAACACTCTGAAAGAGTACTTTAATCAGTGGTACTTGAAGCCAAATCCAACGAAAATAGTGTCCTCAGTATTCCACCTGTACAATGCAAAGGCGAATCGACAACTCAACCTATCTTTCTGTGGAAAAAATGGTAGAACACGAGCCTCACCCAAAATACCTTGGGGTGAGCCTGGACAGAAGCCTACCCTATAAAAGGCACATAATCAACCTCTCCAATAAAATTAAAACCAGAAATAATATCATTTCAAGGCTTGCTGGAACAACCTGGGGTTGTGGTGCAGAAGTCCTAAGGTCGTCTGCACTAGCCCTCGCATTCTCTGCAGCAGAATATTGTGCCCCTGTGTAGGAAAGAATTACACACACACTAACATCATAGACACCCAGCTAAACTCTACCATGCGCACAATTAGTGGGACAGTGAGAAGCACACCTCTCTCCGCTGCCTGTTTTATCTAACATTGCTCCACTACACATATGGAGAAGACAAGCCTCGATTAAGGAATTTAATAAAGCAGTGAGCAACCCACTCCTTCCCCTACATCAATCCGACTCTCATAAACCTACCTAGTCTACGCCTCAAATCTAGAAAGCCTCTCTGGTTCATGGACGAACTCACTTCAGCTGTTCGGCCATCAATATCTGACATATGGAGAGAACACTGGTCCAACAATCTACCAACAAACAGCTTCCTGGTAGAAGATCCTTGTGCTCCGCAGCCTGGTTTTGATCTTCCTAGGAAGATTTGGTCATCAATAAACAGAATCAGAACTAGTCAGGGTAGATGTAGCTACCTTCTACATAAATGGGGACTGTCAGATCACCCTTATTGTGATTGTTCTCCCGTGGCTCAGACGATTACTCATATTGTGTACGACTGCTCAAGGCGCCAATTTCACGGTGGTGGCCTACAGGACATCCACAAAGTGACGGATGAGACCTTAAATTGGCTTTCCAGCCTGGACCTTGACCTGTAGTTGATGTGGCGGTGGTTATGGAGGAAACAGAAGATCACGGTCCCGTCTCAGCACTTATTCTCGTAGTCACTCTCATAGTCCTCGTCATGGTATCAACAGAACTCCTCCTCATGTTAGAAGATGATGTAATGTGAAATGGGCCCCTCTAATGGATCACGTTTTCTCACACAAGACACAACTGCACTCTAATTAAACCTAGGACACTGCTACATTTATGTTGTGAGAACATGCAGCCATGTCATACCTGTTACAGTAGGACAATAATTACATTGATTATGACAGTTACTTTTGCTTTATTTAAAAAAAAAAGGAAAGACTTAGAAAGCAGGTTGTGCCTTTTATGTAATGAACTTTTATATGTTAAGATTTGCATCATTTGTTGCTGGAAATTGTGATTGTACTCTTTACTTACCAATTTAATGTAGCCATAAGCATAAATAAATGAATTGTGTGGGACATCAACTTTATTCCTCTGTAATTCTTACAGTCTTGTGCATCCCCTTTACCCTTGTAGATAGGGACAAGAGTACTTTTCCTCGGGTATATTTTGTATATTCTCTCTCCCACACACTAGAGGCCTATAAGCAAACAAATACCGTGTGGACAGATTCAAGTTTTCTTACACACACACACAAACACAGGCAATTTAAGTTTTATAGCCAAATGAATAAAAATAAGCTTAAAGAGGTTCGAAAATTTACCGAGAGCATATGAGAATATAACCTTCAGTATTCGAGTCGCACTGCATAAAAAGACACTAGCTTTGCCCAAGGTGCTTGTATTTATTAGCCTTTTTACTGTTGAATTTGGTCTCAATTACCCGACATCTGTTTCGAATGTTTGTTCTGGCTCTTGTTTCCTCGCTCGGAGAAAACAAGGAGCAAAAACTCTCTCAATACAATAGCTTAATGATACTGGTCAGATGGTGTAGCAATTTGCTTTCGTATTCAATTTGTCTGCTGAGAGAGTTTCCTGGCAATGAGTAGTTTGTGAGCTTTAAGCTCGCCCTTTGGAAACTGTAAGATTAGGCGTGATCAGCAGATAGGAGGATGGCTTTTGTGTTTGAAAAGATTACTTTCGTTGTAATCTTTAGCTCGTTTGATGAGTTGATACAGTGTTTCCCAACCTGAGGTCCCCCGGGGGTCCGCGAGTAATTCAAAGAGGGTCTGTGGGATAGATTATTTTCATTAAACTTTATCTTATCATGTTGCTCACACCTGGGATATTTGCAATGTGTATCTCTGGTTCTTAAGGCCCATGGTTTAAGTAAAATTTAACACGAATGTTAGTATCGTTACTTCTTCTCTTTGTAAAGCAGAAGTGAATAACCAACCCTTTGTAATTTAATTTAATTTAATTTAATTTAATGAATTATTATAAATTTTAATTAATTTAATAAAGTATTATAAATTTAATTTAATTTAATAAATTATTATAAATTTAATTTAATTTAATAAATTATTATAAATTTAATTTAATTTAATAAATTATTATACATTTAATTTAATTTAATAAATTATGATAATTTTAATTTAATTTAATAAATTATTATACATTTAATTTAATTTAATAAATTATGATAATTTTAATTTAATTTAATAAATTATTATACATTTAATTTAATTTAATAAATTATTATAAATTTAATTTAACTTAAGAAATTATTATACTTTTAATTTAATTTAATAAATTATGATAATTTTAATTTAATTTATAAATTATTATAAATTTAATTTAATTTAATAAATTATTATACATTTCATTTAATTTAATAAATTATAATTTATAATATCATGGGTTTGAGATTTATAATATTATAATTTATATAGCTCAGTAGAAGTAGCGTTTGCACTCTACAGCGCTTGACCGCACAACGAAAGGCATTCGAATCTAGTCTCCGACTAGAGGAACTTTTTCTAAGCCTTTTCTCGACCGGTTCCAGATCTAGTCGATCTCTGGCATGGGCTAGTGGGTTTTTCCTCCTGGAAACTCGGGTTTTTCGTCCCGTAAACTCAAGAAAATCAGCCGTCGAACCCACACTATTTTCTGACATTAAAAAAAATATATTGTGTTAGGGTTAGGGACGACCAGATGGCGTGCCGATTAATTAGTGATAGCCTTGGGCCAGCTATCTCTGATTGGCTACCAGTGGAGATTGAACTGCCCACTTCTCCAAAAGTTAGATAGGGCTGAAAAACGACCTCGCCTACTCCCTATACGGGAACTAAAAGGCATTAGCTGATTTTTTTAATATTTTTTTTTATAAATTTTATAATATTATACAAGTGTGTTTTTCTCGGTTTAATATTCAGTTTTTTTGCTTTTGGTCAAATAATTGAGTTCACAACGAAACTTCCGATTTTCAATTTGTTCACGATCTTATTTAGATGTGGATCGGTGGTTAAAGTGTGGATCGTTGAAACGCAAGACAGACGAGTAGATCTAGTGTTGTCGAAAATAATACTAGTGCAGATAAAGTTCCTTCCCTCAAAAAACCACTCAAATATTGTCCATCCTATTTGCAGATGGGATTTTCCGATCTGAATAAAGACGGCGAAGACAGACCACAGCGTGTTCTTTGTTGCGAAGTGTTATCGAAGGAATCTATGAAACCGTCGAAGTTGAGACGACACCTTGAAACAAAACATGGCGAATCAGTTAATAAGTCAATAGAATATTTTCAAAATAAAAAACTGCAACCTTTGTGGTTCACAGAATTTAGTTAAAGACACTATCTGTGGAACAAAAAATGAAAAGGCTGTTCTTGCCTCTTACGAAGTCGCCCTTCTGATCGCTAGAAATGGACAACCCCGTACAATTGGGGAAGATTTAATTTTGCCTGCGACAAAAGCAATAACAAAGAACTTGTTTAGTTCTAAACATGTCAACGAGGTGTCTCTAATATCGTTATCTGACAATACAGTGAAAAGAAGAATCAACGATATCGCTCAAAATGTGAAAGAAATTTTGCTAGAACGGTTACGTCATAGTGAATATTTTGCGTTGTAGTTGATGAAAGCCACGATATTTCAAATAATGCTAATTTGCTAGCTTTTGTGCGATATGAACACGAAAATAAAGTTTTGAAGTTTATTTTTCACTTGGTTAGACTGTAATAAATTTAGTTTAATCCTTTATCCAAGTGTAAGCAAACAAAGTTTGCACCTGAAAATATCTTCAGGACTGAGGTAAGGTAGTGCAACACTTGCTCGGAGTTGCCTGGTGTTGCACTACCTTTCCTCAGTCCTGAAGATATTTTCAGGCCCAAACAAAGTTTGCTTACACTTGGATAAAGGATTAAACTAAATTTATTATAGTCTAAATAAGTGAAAAATAAACTTCCAACATATTTCTCTAAATCCAGAGTAATTCAATAATAAGGTAGTACACCTGTTGGCAACTCCTGTAGGTAAATATGACCTCTCCTATTGCTTCTGCCTTAGTATCTCCACGTTTGGGTCTGCCTCCCACTGACGAGACCTCAATAAAGGTTGAAACCGGTTTGGGTAGTGGCCCTTCACTTAATGCATAGCAGTATATACATGTCCGCAAGATGTGCTTTGCATTATGGGAGATACTGAGACAAGGAGTGATGAGAGCTTGGTCCACCTTTGCTCGGAGTTGCCTGGTGGTGTACTACCTTACCTCAGTCCTGAAGATATTTTTAGGCACAAGCTTTGTTTGCTTACACTTGGATAAAGGATTAAACTAAATTTATTATAGAAAATAAAGTTTATGAAGTCTTTTTTTTCTGTGAATCGTTACCTCTTCATACAACTGCTGAAGCCCTTTTCAAAGTTGTCAATGATTTCATAACTACAAATAAACTTCAATGGGAAAAATGTGTAGGTATCAGCCAGATGGTGGCCAGGCAATGTCGGGAAATACATAAAGGTTTGGTCGCACGTATCCAGAAAATCGCACCTCTTGTGAAATTGACACATCGTTGTACACACCGCGAAGTACTAGCTACACGCCATATGCCCTCCAAAATGAAAACCGTTCTAGACGAGGCAGTAAAAATTGTCAATTTTATTTAAACCCATCCTCTTAACAGCAGGTTATTTTCTGCACTTTGTAATGAAATTGGAAGTGATCACGAACACTTATTATTGCACTCAGAAATCCTGGGGTAAGGTTCTGACGCGGTTGTTTGAACTTCGTGACGAAGTAAGGTTGTTCCTCATGAACTCCAAATTTGAGTTAACATGCTATTTAAATGATTTCACACCGCTCTCATCTCTTGCTTACTTGGCGGACATTTTTAACATCTTGAATACTCTTAACTCGAGCCTTCCAGGGACATCTGTCACCTTGTTTTCTGTGTAAGACAAGATAGAGGCAACAATCAAGAAGTTAAATTTGTGGTACAACCGTATCGAGAAAGGAAAATACGATTCCTTTCACATGTTGAGTGATTTTCATTGATTTCAGTGAACAATCTCTTTCTAGTGATGTTGCTGAAAGTATGATTGAACATATGAGGTCATTGGCGTCTCAACTATGTCTGTATTTTCCGCTTTGTCCTGAAAAAAACGACTGGATGAAAACTCTGTCTCTTTCTAGACTCGGAATATAAACTTCCTTCTGTCGAAAGAGAACAACTTATCGAGGTGTCCTGTGATTCGACGTTCAAAATGCTGTTTCCTTCGTTACCGTTACTGGAGTTTTGGTTCCAAGCTAAGTCTGTTTACCCTGAAATTTCCAAAAGGGCTGTAAGACATCTGTTGCCATTTGCTACTACATATCTGTGCGAGACAACATTTTCTCATCTTGTATATATGAAAAACAAATACAGGAACAGAGTTTCTACGTCTGAAGTTATCCAGTTTTGATCCTGACATGCGAAAGTTGTCTTTTGAAATTTAACACTCATCTAATTTAACACATTAGACGAGTGTTAAATTCATAATATTAGGCCTAATTGATATGTTCATATTCTTCCGAATATCTCCACTTATAACAGTATTGCATTGTCATAAATTACACATTTAGTGTTGTAAAATTGTAATTTATTACTTCATCTTTATAATATGTAAAATATAAAAAATTTCCATTTTGGATTTTATGGGTGCCACGGTGAATTAACATTCGCTACAGGGGGTCCGCGACATCAGAAAGGTTGGGAAACACTGAGTTAGAAGAAGATGTGATGTGATTCAAATCACATTACCCTATTATACATGTAATCTATGTCCATATATGTACTTGTATACACATGTGCACATGTATACATTGTAAATAGTATGTATGCATGTATATCTGACATCATAGTATATGTTTTGATTGTTAAAAAAAATAGTGTTATTATTATCGAACCTCCATGGAGTCAAAAAACGTCATATTATTTATCAAAAATGCATGTACTCAGTAATTTGTATACTAAGTTTTTGTAGTAATAAAACTGGAATAACAATGTCCATAATTGTGTATATGTGCATACGGTGTATAATAATAAATTATGATATTGATATGGAAAAAATTATGTACATTATAATTTTATTCAAAAAAAAAAAAAGCAAGAAAGAAAGAAAGAAATTAACGTACTCTACACTGTGTACTGAACAGAAAATGTAATAATATGTTTTAATTGTATATATGTAAATACTCTGTATGATAATAAAAAAAAAATACTTAAAAATATTCCTAACTAATGTAGTATGTATATTTTCGTAAGAATGTCCTTTTACTGGATGTTTCCACAAAAACTGAAATTTTGACATGTTTAATTTATTCATATTAAACCATCCTTTGTGAAGTGAAGATATG
Organism: Typopeltis vanoorti; assembly: GCF_054136105.1. Taxonomy (NCBI): domain Eukaryota; kingdom Metazoa; phylum Arthropoda; class Arachnida; order Uropygi; family Thelyphonidae; genus Typopeltis; species Typopeltis vanoorti. Next base: position 93,165,150 of record NC_143551.1, on the reverse strand, counting down.
TAATTATTCTCTATGATAACACTTTGTCAAACTTAAAAAAATGCACCATATATTATCTGTTTTGTGTAGTTGTGAACTATAATTGCAATTACAAATCATTGCTGTGATTGTTGTTATTCTGTTATATCGTTATTATTATTATTATTATTATTATTGCGTGACACCTCCAAGGAGTCCAAAGACTAATCGAGGGAGGGCACCTACTCTACAATTCTCCATCTCCACCACTTAACTACAACGAACCGCATAATCTATACCAACGCCATCTGCTGACCACCACCACTGCTAGTATATATATGATTCGTATATTGTGCAAATTCTTCTTCTTTTACTTTCTCATCCGTCAGATTACGGATTGAGTCCCCCTTATGTACAAATAGGCGCCATCTGGTTATAGCACTGGCTATTTCTGTCATCTCACTGATGCTTGATAATTGACCTTTCCTTCAAAGACTGTAGCCAAGTTCTTTTTGGTCTACCTCTTGATCGCCTTCCTCCAATGATTCCATTCAAGACTATATTTGCTAATCTTAGAAAGGATATTCTCTGGAGGTGTCCAAACCATTTTAATTGATGTTTCAAAATTATAGCTATGTTATCTTCTCTAGAGTTTAATTCGTGTTTGATTTGCTCATGTGTTTTGTGTTCTGACTAGTGAGTCTTATTTATTTTTCTTAAGGATTTCATTTCGAATGCTCTGATTTTCTGTATTTCTTTCTCATTGTGTTCAAGTCTCGACTATATACGTTGCTGTAGGTATAATAATGGTTTTACAGAGTTTTAGTTTGAGACGCTTTGAAATGCTGTTATTTTCCCATATTTTGTTTAATTTATTTATTTACTAAGAGTATGTTTTACTGTTTCTGTCTTGTTGAGGTTCAGAGTAATGAGACTGCTAAGACGTGATTTTCAAGGTTTATTGAAAACTTTTCCTCATCTCTTTCTATTGTCATCGTTTTAGTTTTGCGAAGATTGATTTTTATTAATTGTCATTGTTTTAGTTTTGCCTAGATTGACTTTCATCCCGAAAGTTTTGCACTCTTCATTTAAAATTTTATTTATATTATTATTATTATTATTTATTTTATTTTTTTTTAGATTCTGCAAGAATTATAATATCGTCTGCATAATTAATGTGGTATATACGAGTGCAATTTATTTTCAGACCTGGTCTTCAGATGAGAATTGTGCAAATTATAAGGATATAAATCGGAATCTGAATAAATCTAATGTAAGAACTTATAGTATTATTGCTTAAAATTTATATAATATCCATGTCATTTATTTGAGAGGTAATAAAGTTTATTATTATTATTATTATTATTATTATTATTATTATTATTATTATTATTATTATTATTATTATTATTATTATTATTATTATTATTATTATTATCAGACCTCCATGTAGTCAAGAGACTCATCGCAGGAAGTCTCACTCTCACACGCACAGCTCGCATACTTTGATTTAAATGCATTCACTATCCCTGCACTCACCACACTCTCAGACATTGAATTCAATCACCCACTACCATCCGTGCAACAAATCTACTTCTCCCTCCTTCCTCACACTATTCTTTAATAGCTCCCCAGGGATGGCCTCTTGTCCACCTCCTTGTCTCCAAACATTGTATGAAAAATCTCATGCCGGCCTGGTTGGCCGAGTGTTTATCATATCCGCTCTCCAGCCAAAAGACTGTGTGTTCGAATCTCGCCGTGGGCATGGATGTTTGTGATTGTGAAAATACTAGTGGTGGTGACGGTCGGCGGTAGATAGCGTTGGTGTAGATGATGACGGTAGCTGCGGTTGGTGGAGACAGAAAGTTGTAGAGTAGGTGCCCTCCATCGATGAGTCTTTGGACTGCCTGGAGGTGTTATGTAATAATAATAATAATAATATTAATCTGGTAATTAACTTTTACCAAGTTATATGTCTCGTCATGTTTCCCCTCTTCCTTCTATACAGTAGGCTTTATAATTTGCATTCGCTCAATCTGTTCTCATATTCTACATTCCAGAGATCCAAAACCGACCTAGTGAATTGTTTCGTCTCTGAATCCTCTCCAGCAATTCATCATTATTTTGAAACCAGACGATCAAATATGTGCACAGTAATCCATAAGACCCTGATTAAAGCCTTGTGCAAAGGAATCATAAATATCCTTACTTCTATACGTCAGTGTTCTCAGCAGCATTCCCATAATCCGCTGTGTTATCCTCACAATGTTAGAAAAATGTTTACGAAATTTCAAAGTCATTGTCCACCGTCACTCCCAGATCTTTCATCTTCTCCACCTCCTAATATATCCTAAGCAGCCCATCTTTGCTTCCAAAATTTTAAAACCTGAGAGCCTGTTTAGTGGAAGTGATGTTTACACTCCTCAGCACTAAACCGCCGGAAGATAGACTTAAGTTCAAGCCTAGTCGCCGACTAGAGGAACTTTTTCTAAATCTTTTTTCTACCGGTTCCCGAGTTAGTCAATCTCTGGCACGGACAAGCAGGTTTTTTTCTCCCGGAAACTCAAGAAAATCGACTGTAGAACCCACACTATTTCAGACATTAAAAATATTGTGTTAGGGACCAAAAGATAGCGGCGCTAGGGTCTTTGACGCCCGCATGCAATTTCTATCTAAGCGCCCCTGTAACGATCCGGGAGTGTGTGAAGTTCTTTTACGATAATAAAAATTTAAAAAATTTAAATTTCTTAAATAAATTTTGACAGAACCGCCACACGTTGGTTCACTAAATGTAACGAACCGGGAGTGTTGACTAGGCAGGATAATCGTTAAAAACCCGTATAATCAAAAAATTCTCAAAAGTTAAAATTTTGATAAAGCCACTTCACTTTAATCGTTGAATATAATGATACAGGGATTATAGCCTTCTCACCGACCCGAATCGCTAACAAAATCAAAATGAATTTTAATTAAAGTTAAAATTTATTTGAACTAAAGTTTAAAAAATTCTTGCATTTTACAAGTTACTAAATTCTTAGTAACTTGTAATAATTTTTATACGTAGAACTATCTTTTAGAAAAATAAAAGAAACTCAGAAAAGAATTCAGAAATAATTAGAACATTTAATATAAGTATTCAAAAAATGGCATCTTTACAGAATAACAGAAAATAAATTAAATTACGTAAATATACTTGAAATTTTTTTAATTAAAATTTTAAGGTTTTTGATTTCATATTCACAAAATTAGAAATAATGGTCTTAACGTCTAATTCCGCACATATATCATTTTCAATAGCTATTAACGCTAAACTAACAAGCCTTTTTTGTGACATACTTGTTCTTAAGTAGGTTTTAATCAATTTCAACTTGGAAAAGGAACGTTCACCGCTCGCTACACTAACAGTTAAGGTTAATAGTATTCTTAAAGCAATTGAAAAGTTAGGGAAAGATAAATTATTGAACACAATAAAATTAAGAATATCGAAAGGGCTTTTGAATATTTAAATTATCCTTCCGAAAAATATCCCGGAAAGCACATAACTCGTCATATAGTTCTATTGCATTTACGTTTTTATTGTCGCAGTCCTTCAAGAGAATCTCTAAATCGTCACAAATTTTTCGTAAATCTTTGTTATTAATTTGTAGTAATCTATACAAGAAATTGAAATTATCATAATATGTTTTTGGTTGTTCAAAACGTTCTACTAACTCTTATCTTCTGGCGATTATGGCGTTTCGTCATGATGCTCGTAGTCAAATTGTCGTGTCTTCTTTCGTCGTCGAACTTCCGTACCAGTTTTAAATTCTTGTTCTCCATCCACCTCTTCACTCAGTTCTTTTGCCGGTTTTAGAACTTCTTTAAAATTTGTATCTGATCGATACTCTTGTAAGAATATTTTTAAGTTTTCGATAGATTCTAAAGCAAGTGTAATGTTTATATTTTTGTCTTGAAGCATTTTACTCACAGGGTTTATTCTGTTAAACAATTCATGCCAAGTTATAAGAGAGAAAATAAATTTGTAGTCCTTTATTTTAGCACATAATGTTTGTGCTTCATGCTGAGTTTCTTTATTAAAATTTTCATTATTTAAAATTTCAAAAAGTGCATCATAAATTTCTCCTAACTGATATCGTAGAGGGCGGATTGCATTGATTTTACTTTCCCATCGCGTTTCTGATAGCTGTTTCAATGTTACTTTTTTTACGAACTTTGAAAGGATTGCCCAACGTTTGTAAGAGAATGAAAGAATTGTATATTTCTTGAATAATTGCAAAGAAACTCTGCATTCACTTTGGCTGCATCATTAATGATTAAATTTAGAGTATGAGCGGCACATGGCACGTAAAAAGCTAGAGGATATTTGCTCAAAAGCAAATTTTGGAGCCCATATTTGCCCCATTGTCATACCCTTGACCTCGCATGTCTTCAATGGGAATGTTCCATTTTTCCAGTTGTTCCATTATTGTTGCACATAAACCACGTCCTGTGAAATCTGATATATCTGCAAAACCTAAATCGTTTTCCCTGATCTTTACAATTCCATTGTCACAGGAAACAAAGCGAATAATAATGGTCATTTGTTCTGTTTTACTTGCATCAGGTGTGCAGTCTAAAATTATGGAATAATATTTAGATTTTAGAATTGATAATAAAATTGTATCCCTGATTGCGTTACTTAAAGATTCCAATATTTCATTTTGACTGTCTTTATTCAAATAGTGTACTCTATTGTTTCGTTGTAGGGCCCTTTCAACATGATTTTCCATAACGGGATCAAAGATCCCAAACAGTTCGACTAATTTTAAAAAATCGCCGTTATTTCTTTCATATAATTTATCAAATGATCCGCGAAAAGCTAAATTTCGGCTACCAAGGAATTTTATAATTTCAATCAAGCGTTCTAAAACACTCGTCCAATGTTTCTTTTCCATTTCATACATGCTTTGAGTCTGAAAATCAATAGTAGTTTTGTTTTTTTAAATTTTTATCAAGTTCCTTCCATTTTAAGAAATTTTTCATGTGAGTTAAACTAGTCTCATGTCTATGTAAAGTTGTACTTACATTTCTCCAATCGTTATAACCTTCTACAAGACTCAGTGGGTGATTCAGTAGGTGCGACAAGTTTGCAACAAAAGCAAAAAACAGAATTTAAAGTTTCGGAATAAATGAGCCATGTTCTTGGCACGAGCTCCCGTTTTCCATTTTTCTATTATAACACGTGTCGCCAAATTTACGACCATATGTATCTCTGGTATATATTATATTTTTATTTTGAACAGGCTCCATTACAATTAAAACAACTCTTAATTTTTCATCAATATTTCTCCGTTCAACTGGATCTTCTAAATTCACAGAGACTAACAATGTGTTAGTTTCGTGGTCAATTACAACTAAATCTTGTTGTAGTTGACTAAATCCTAACTATTTTTCACTTAAATCATGTTCAATTATCTTGTTCAATAGTTGCAATAGTACCTTCATGCAAACTGGATGATGTGCACGGTTCTTCAACTCTGATTTCTGATGTATTGAGTTGGTTACAATCTGCATCAGAATATTTTAATATTTTAACACATTTATTAAGAGCCCCAGTTTGTTTCTTAATATCTGCTTCTTTCGCAGCATGACGCTTATGATTTTGTGCATCGGATAACTTTTTTTAAAATTTTTGATTCCATTTCTATTTTATGCCCACAAGAAATTATTACACAACACGACACAGAGACGAAATAATAGTCCGTACTGCGCTACTGTCAGTAGCCTACTGAGATGCGTACCATATGACTGGTTAACTAGCAACAAATGTTTTGTACGAAAATTCGTTTCTGCGCATAAAAACTGTTCACCGTTTCACTTTAGATAGACTGCATTAGACACAACATTCTGCAGGCAAGCATTTAGCCTGCCCTAGCTACAAAATTGTAAACAGCCGGCTGATCAAAGAGCCGGCAATATACATTTTTTTTCAATTTTTATTCGGTGTATACGGCCTCATTAATTTTAATATTGATCATTCTAAGATTTTTTTTGTTTTTATGATAAAAATTTTGTTTCTTAAAAATTAACTTATGAACCGTTCCCTGGCGGCGGCGATCCCATCGTAGCGGCGCCCGCATGCTCTGCATGACCGCTTCCGTCGGCAGTTGTTGAGCCGTAAGTAACTAGTAACATTACTGGCTTAACGGGTGAAGCAAAAGCTTTTCATATTCCTGGCTATCTTAACAGAGACTGTGAGTGGAAAGAGTTTATGAGCTATATTGCTCGCCCTGATTGGGCTAGGAGATTAATCCTCAGTGAGGGGGTTTAGGATGGCTTTAGGTCTTTTGTGCTTAGAATAGTCCGTTGCATCATAGTCAGCGGCCAGTTTGATCAGTCTGTTAGGATGCACACTTGCCTTTGAAAAGAATTTGGTTGCTATAGTCCGCATGAAGGTGTAAATATAGGGGACCTCCGTGTCGCGGTGCAGTTGGACAGTTCGGATGAACCATGGAGCTCCCAGGATCATTCTAAGACACTTGTTCTGAATGCGTTGTAATTTAATGATATTTGAGTTTGAAGTATGGCTCCAGGCCGGTGAGGCATAAGTGAGTATTGGACGAACCATCAGTTTGTATATGAGAAGTTTGATTCTGGTGCTCAGTTTACTGTTTCTGTTTATTAGCGGATAGAGCTGGGCTATGGTTTTGGATGTGTTTGCACAGAGAGTCTTGATATGGGAGTTGAAAGTCAGTTTACTGTCCATTACTACACCAAGGTACTTGATCTCTGTTTTCCACTGAATTTTTGTGTTAAAGAGGAGAATATCTTCTTTGGGAAGCACTGATCTTCTAGAGAATAAGACGGCTACGCTCTTCTGAGGATTCACCTGGAGACGCCATTTGGCAAAATATTGCTCTATTTGCAGTAGGTTTTCTTGCAGTTTCTTGATGGCTAGGTGAGGCTTTAATGATCTGGCCAATATCGCTGTGTCATCAGCATAAAGAGCTTTAATTGAAGATAATGGGTTGTGTAGTATATCATGCAGGTATAAGGAGAATAGGATTGGTGCTAGTAAGGACCCTTGTGGAACTCCAGCCAAGATGTGTTTCTGTGAGGACACCACTCCACTTAGTCTCACTTGCATGCGCCTATCGCAGAGGTACGTCTTTAAGAGTTGAATGATTCCGATTGGGATACCGGATGATATAAGCTTGTATAGTAAACCATAATGCCAAACCTTGTCAAATGCACTGGCTAAGTCTAGGAAGACAGCCCCAGTGCATTGGCGCCAGTTAAAACCTGTGATGATATGTTCCACCAATCTGTGTATTTGTTGTGTGATACTATGCAACTGTCTGAAACCAAACTGCTCCTCAGGCAGGATGTTTAACAGGAGTACAGAATCTTGAAGCCTAGTAAGAATTACCTTTTCAGCAATTTTTCCGAGATTAGAAATGAGACTGATTGGTCTGTAATTCTGTGGCAGAGTGGGATCCTTTCCAGGTTTATGAATTGGAACAACGTATGTCAATTTCCAGTAGGAAGGGAAATACTTGTAGTGAAGTATGGAGTTGATTATGTTTACCAAATGAACAATAGCTTTGCGAGGTAGAAGTTTTATAACTTTGTTGGAGATGCCGTCGGGTCCAGGAGCCTTTTTATTTTTGAATTTCTGAATAATAGCATATATTTCAGCAGGTGAGGTGGGTGTGATTTGAGTAGAATGTGTGGGAGCAGACTTGAGTGAATATCTGACATTACGGTGTATCTTGTAGATATGACTAATGTCAAGGTGACTGTATGCAGGTTTGCATTGATTTTCAAGATGATTCGCTATTGCCTCAGCTTTATCAGCATCGGTGTGGATGAGACCTGAATCTGTTTGCAGAGGGGGAAGAGGTTTATTTTTGTTCTTGATCTTTCGGATAAGATTCCATACAGAGTGGCTGTCAGCGGAGATGGAGGTCAGTTTTTCTTCCCAGAGTTGAGTTCTATGAGCTGCGAGTGCATTTCTCACTGCAGAATTTAACCTATTTAAGATCCGTTTATCTTGTGGCGCCCTAGTGTTATGGTATCTTTTTCTAGCCTTATTTTTTCCCCTAATCAGATTCATAGTATCTTCAGGCAGGTGGTTGGACTTGTGGGTGGTTGCAGGGGTAGTAACTGCTGTACAGGCTGCTGTAATCTGTTCTGTTAGATTTTTGACAGCTATGTCAATTTCCTCTTTTGATTTAATGATGGGAACAGGTCCAATATATTTCGGGAGCATCTTGGAGAGCCTTTCCCAAGGAATAAATGAGTGAGGGGGTGGGGATGATTTTTCAAGATTTCCTAATTTTAACCTTATTGGATTATGATCTGATGATAAATCATTGATTGTTATTAGATTGTATTGGAGTCTGATGTGCTGCAGTATGGCTATGTCCAATACATCGGCCCTACCATAGGTGTTGTGATGGGTGGGATCAGCTGGGCCTATTACGTGAAGGTTGTTGAAATCAGCATAGTTCTGTAGTATCTGTCCATTTTTGTTAGTGGAGTGGCTATTCCAGGTAGAATGCTTGGCATTTAAATCACCTGCCACAATGGTAGGCTCTCCAGTGTCAAATATGGCGTTCAAATCAGAAGGTAGTAGTGCTTTTTGTGGTGGATGGTATGCTGCAAAAATTTTTAATTTGCCTACTGAGCTCGTGAGAATCTCGATGCCAGTGATCTCAAGATTGGAGGTAGTAGGAATGTTTATGGAGTGATGAGAGATAACATTTTTGATGAAAATTGCCGTGCCTCCACCTCTGTGGGTTGATCTGTCAGTTCTATACGACTGATATCCATAGATTTTGGGATTGTCAGCTGGTCTTAGATGCGTTTCATTTATTAGTAGAACATCTGGCCGATGTCTGTGGGCAAAATTTTGGAGTTCTAGGATCTTATTTCTTAAGCCGTTTGCATTCCAGGCTATTATCTCTAGGGCTTCTGGTTTTAATTTTTTACTGTTCATTAGTGAGCGCTGAAATTATAACTTGAGTATCTTTTAGAAATCTGTTAGTAGAACTTTGTGAAGGATTAGATCTGCTGAAATCTAATAGCATATTTGCCAGGGATGCAGTAATGATAGCTGTCATATTTGGGTGTGATGTTGACTGTTGTAGGGATGTCTGTTTAGGGCGGGTTACATCCGCATATGTCCTGGGCTGCCAGCTTAGAGTCGTTTTTTGAGGGACCTCAGTTTTCAACAGATGGGCTTCTGAGTTTTTATTCTGTACTTTAGGAGACTGTGAAGTAGCCGCAGATGTAGGCGAGCTGATGGAAGGAGAGAATGGTCCCTCTTCAGATTTCCTGTTACGTGGATTGTACAGACATCCTCTGTAGTTGGATGTGTGAGGACCGCCACAATTGGCACATTTAGCAGGGGTAGATTTTGATTTAGAACAGGTGTTGGTTGGGTGACCAACCCCACACTTCAAACATTTAAATTCGGCCCTACACATTTTCTGGGCATGCCCAAACTTTTGACATCTATGGCATTGCCCAGTAGAAGCTCTCTTCCTTAACGGTTCTACCGAGATTTTTAATCCACAGATGGTTGTCAAGTCATATATGTGTTTATAGGTTTGACTGATCTCGATCAGCACTAATGGCATTGGAGTCTTGTCCCTCCTGGTCATCCTGCTGACCTTGATAGGTGGTAAATCACTTGAGTGCAGGTCTGTGGTGATTTCGTCGGTGGAGACATCCTCAGGCACGCCTCTAATCACAACCTTGAGATTTTTTTCCGAACCGAGTGAGAAAGTGTGGTACTGAATTCCTCTGGAATTTAGTTCTGCTGTTAACCTACGATAGTCTGTGACAGTTTTAGGGTGAATTTTTACACCATCTGTGATATTCTTTGCATTGTCATATGAGATCTTCAGGTTGTTCATTATGCTCTTTAGAGTCATCCATTTGTTCTTCTCACGCAGGATAATCGGGGGGATCTTTTCCCTTGCGGAGGTAGGTGAGTCTGGGGCAGAGCCATCTTCTTCCATGACATCTATAATTGGTGTTTCGGAGGTCACAGTTTTGCGCTTTTTGCTTGCGCGAACCTCCTGGAAATCAGTGTGGTCAGTACGGGAATGATCTTCAGCCGTTGTGGTTTTTTCCGTAGCGTTGTCTTGGAGTAGTTCAAGAAGTTGAACGTCGTCCGTATCAACTTCTTGGATTTCATGAACTACTACCTTACCTGGCCATTTTGTGTGTAGCAGATTTCCAATATGCTTGAAAATAGCCAGGAGCTGTTTGAAGGTGAGTTCCTCGTACGGCAGGTCTGTGGTTGGACCCACGTTTTGTTCTGGATAACAGGACATGCTTTCTATTTCTGTCTACCGTATAGTGAAAACAGGTAGTTTCTAAAATAATAACTGATGTAATGAAACAATGGCGATGCTGATGGCAGTAGGCCTAGCGTATCGCCGTTGCTTCGGAAAAAAGGTTAACTTACCTACTAAATTAGTTTTTATGAGCCTATACAAGAACCAAACCGGTTGACTATATCAGTAGGACTATTCACTGTCAGTAAAAATATTTGTTGAGTTCATTAAATCACATTTTATATCAAATATCAGAATCGCGAATCAGATGTATGAGCACTAGGCAAGACGCCATTTTCAACCGTTGTTGAGCCGTCTTCACTATAGGCTGCTTAAATCAGTGATAGCCTTGAGCCAGCCAATATCTGATTGGCTAGCAGTGGAAATTGAACTGCCCACTCAGTCTCCGAAAGTTAGATAAGGCTAAAACGCCCTCGTCTATTCTCTATACGGGAATCAAAGGCGTTAGCTGATTTTTTAATTTTTATTTTAAAATCTTATCCTTTGCTATATTAAACTGAAATCCCCACACATTTTTCCATTCAGACAGTCTACTCAAGTCCTCATTCAAGGCTGCAATATCTGTTCTAATTCTCATAACTCCCCCTCAACTTTGCACCATCTGTAAACAACTCTATATCACAATTTAAGTCCTTTCCAATGTCATTTACATACAAAGTAAACAATAAACAGATCCCTGGGACACACTAATATTGACATACCTCTTCTGGAATATCGCTACTCCTTACGCAACCTGGTGATGAATAAAGGGGTTGAGTTAGTTGCTTTATTTAATCTGTTTTTTCCAAAGATTGCTAGCATTAATGGCATCTGGCCATCAGAATATGATGTAACTGGAATCGGATGTAAATGAAGAGTATTTTTCAGGAATAACAGAAGAGATGGGAGATTACTATTGAGATGACTTGAGTCTCTAATATGATTATTATTAGTGCATACTAAGTAATAGTTCTTTGTCCATGATCATGATCATGGAATCATGATCGTTGTAATGTACCAAGCAGTAGTGAGATTAAGGCTATCTAGTGTGAAGTGGAGACTAACAAGATGAAATATATGGTGGGGGTGTTGCTACAGACCTGGAGGTTCAAGGAAGGAAGAAATGCATCACAAAATTAAGATGAGTACTGAGAGAGTAGTTATTATTGGTGATTTCAATTATCACATCAATCTCTGTTGCACTGATAAGTTCAAAATCTCCACATGATGATGCACCTTTGCAACATGATTCGTTAATAAGTGAAGGCCACTTTCTTATGTTGTTACATAGTGAAAAAAGCTTTTCGGATTTACTTGGGCCTGCTTAGCCAATTTCTATCATAATCTGATTTGGCTTTTCTTACGATACCAGACACCCTTCTTGCTTGCATTGCACTTTGTACTGCTCGTGAGCATGCCAAAACATATTCCACAACATTTTTTTTTTTTTTTTTGAAGCTGCTGTTTACATTGCTACTCATCCATTTCATCCCTACGCGCTTATCCTTCCGATTATGAGTATCCAGCCCAATACTGCCTCTCTCAAACAATCCCTGATGGCTTGCCATGTATTCTTGCCTTTCAGCTTCTTATACCATGGCATTTCTCCAAGTCGCTACCTAAGTTTCTCATAATTGCCAGATTTGTATCTTCACATAAACTTCACATAAACAGGGGCGGCTCGTCTATAGGGGCGAGTCCCACCTGTATTTGTATAAGTAGCATAACTGTAGTTTTAAAAAATATGTTTCTTGTAATTATTATTTTTTTTATCTATTTCCAACACGTTTTATTGATTAATAAAAAAAAATAAAATACTGTAGTATTTTGTGGCAACATTGTATAATGCGACTTAGTACGGTCTCTAGGGCCAGCCACTGTTGGGCCTATTTTATACGTGTAGAACACAGGGCATGTATGAGCACGTACACTAGCGATCGTATTTGTTTACCGAGCGCAACGCTTATCTTGGGGCCCGTTTAGTCTGGCCCAATCACTCCGTTTGTACGTAAATAGCGCGCAATTCTTTCATTGTCTTATTATTTATTCTCGTTGTTGATCTGTTTTATTGTTTAATAAAAAATTACTGTAGAGTTTTGTGGCAATATTGTATAATGCGACTTAGTACGGTTTCGTGGCTGGCCCTATTTTATACGTGTAGAGCACAGGGCATGTATGAGGTACGTGCAGTAGCGATCATGTTTGTTTACCAGGCGCAACGCTTATCTTGGGGCCCGTTTAGTCTGGCCCAATCACTGCGTTTATACTTAAATAGCGCGCGATTCTTTCATTGTCTTATTATTTATTCTCGTTGTTGTTCTGTTGTAATGTTTTTAGTGTGTTTAATTATTCTTGTCGTTTTTTGTTATAATTTATTTTAAAGTTTAAATTTTTATTACGTCCATAAACAATATATTTCAACTGTGAACAAAATCGATAGTTTATTGGAAAAACGTTTCTCGTTTTTCCAATTTAAAAAAATTTAATAGCTCAATGCATTAGTGGAGTCTGATGCATTGAGCATTATTAACTAAACATTATTGTAATAGAAATAATAACTATAATTCAATAATAGAACCACTATATAAATATTAAAAAAAAAAGTAAGTTGTTTTTGGCCCCTGGCCCATCTGTTTCTATTGTCACCAGCCGCCACTGGGTCTGGCCATGAGCAGCCCACTCTCTCCGATTCTCGCAGATATATTTCTTAATGATTTTGAAGAAGAAGCTATTAACTCCTTCCCCCTTAAACCAAAATTTTGGTATCGTTATATAGACGATATATTCCTCATCTGGAAAGACGATGTCAACAACCTCAATTTATTATTTTTGGCCACATGAACAAGTTTCATGAAAAAATCTCTTTTACCTTCGAACTGGAATCCGATGACTGCCTCCCCTTTCTAGACCTGAAGCTTACCAGATGTTCTGAAAGTATTAAAATCTCAATTTTCAGAAAACCTACTCATACAGACAGACATACCTTCATGCTTCTTCCCATCACTATCCTCCGCAAAAATTTGGTATTATTTCCACCTTAGCGCACAGGGCCAAAATCTTTACTTACAGAAGAAACAGAAATTGAAAATGAGCTCCTTTTTCTTAAAAAGACTTTTGTTAATAATTGTTTCTCTCCTAATAAGATTGATAAATTTCTTTCTCTCCGTCACTCAACTGCTTCTGAAGATCCCTCTTCCCCCAGAGCTTTCATTTCTTTGCCTTACACCAGCTCTCTTTCACCAAAACTTGCTAAAATTCTCAAGAAATTTAACTTCAGAACTTGCTTATCTACGCTTCCAAAACTTCGCTCCATACTTAGTAAACCTAAAGAGAAACATCTTCCCACTCAGTTTCCAGGAGTATGCAAGATTTTGTGTGATTGTGGAAAGACATCCACGGCCAAAACTGCTAAATGCATCCTTTTACGTATGGAAGAACACCGTGGAGATATTCCCTACAACAGGACTAGAGCAAGTGCTCTCCCTAGACACGTTCTTTTTTCTGTTAACTCAGATGAAGACCGCCAACACATTGTGGACTGGACACAAACTTCTAATATCCATGTGTGCTATGATGAACTTGAAAGAAAGATTGTCAAATCTAGAGAAATTGCCTTAGATTCTTCCCATATCAACAACAGCCTAAGTTTCAATCTCTCTGACGCACACATTGCCTCTGTTCGATACTGGCACACTCGTGACGTCACGTAGTCAACTTTTATTTGGAACTCAAGCTCGCATTACTGTTTTCAAAATGTACTACTGTCTTTTGAACTAGCACTGTTAATGCAATTTTTAAGTCTCTGTTATTTTTTGTATATTTCTTTGATTGTGATACCTGAAGAAGTTGATCCATTCAACGAAACTAGTATGTCACCTATTATCTCTCGGTATCAGTCATTTAAACTAATATATATATATATATATACTGTATATATGTGGCGATTAGTTTTTACTCGGTTGTTATACATTTCAAAAAATAGATTTAATGACTCCAAGACCGAGATAACATATAAAGATTTTAATGATAAATACTACTAGTTTCGGCATATAGCAGCCTTCTTCAGGTATTTATAAAGGAAAGGAATACTAATAAACATTGAATTATTTAAATAAACAAACTGGAAATTACAGGTACAAATTGCCTCACATAATCGATACATAAAAACGTTGTATTTTTCAAGTTGTTCCAACTGGCGTGCCATTGTTTGTTGCAATTGTGCGTGCAAGTTCACGTGAACGCCAATATTGAATAACTGCAGCATGGCTATCTGGGATGTTATAACTTAAATTATTATTTAAGTGGACCGGGTTCAGTAGGATTTCCCGTGATTCTACGATTTTTCTTTCAAACTCATCTTCACAGCGAAAAATATTTTCTGATCTATTCCAGCATACAGAGTGGCTTTGTTGGTCATCATTAGGATTATTTGAAAAAAGAACATGACTGGATAAAGCAGTTGCATGAGATCTTTTGTATGAGATGTCTCTCTTATGCTCTTCTATGCGTTGTTCAATAGATTTGTTAGTTTGACCAAAGTATGGGATATTGCAATCACACCACAATTTATATACTCCAGGGTACTTAAGGTTGTGATGAGTAGGTTTTGGATGGCTGATTAGAGAGCGGATTTTTGGAAGTGTGGTGAAGAAGGTCCTGATATTATATTTTTTAAGGACTTTAGCTATTTTCTTAGAGACTGTGCTAATGTATGGAATAGAGATGCTACCTTTAAAATTAATAGTCTCTGTTGTGCACTGCTTAGGAGGGTTCAGAAGAAGTTTCTTAATTGTTTTTTCAGAGTATCCATTTTGTTTAAAAATAAGAGTGAGGTGATTCATTTCTTTTTGTAGTTCATCTTGTTCATTTAAGAGAGAACGTGCTCTGTGTCCTAAGGTAGATATAATTCCAAGTTTTTGTGGTGGAAAATGATGAGAAAGATTATGCAGATATCTATTGGTATGCGTAGGTTTTCTGTACATAGAGATTTTTAATCTTTCAGAGTATCGTGTAAGCATAACATCCAAAAAAGGTAAAGCGTTATTATTTTCTATATCAGCAGTAAATTTTATATTAGGATGTTGGATGTTTAGATGACGAAGAAAATCTGTGAGAGCTGTGTGCCCGTGATTCCAAATAATGAATATATCATCAACATATCTTTTCCAAACTTTTGGTTTAAATGAGAAGGAAGATATGGCTTTCTTTTCAAAGTCTTCAAGGAAGATGTTAGCTAGCACAGGGGACAAAGGGTTGCCCATTGCCAGGCCTTGTTTTTGTTGGTAAATAGAGTCCTTATATCTGAAGTAACCAGAATGAATGCAATGTTTTAATAAAGTGAACATTTTTTTGGATAATTTATCCTGTAGTAATGTAAGTACCTCGTCCGTAGGAACGTTAGTAAATAAAGATATAATGTCCAAACTAGCTAGAATATCATTATCATCGATGGGAATATCTTTAATATGAGAAACAAAATCTGTGGTGTTTTTGATGAAAGATGAAGATTTATTGGAGAAACACTTGAGGTACTTTGCTAAATATTTTGAAAGTTTATATGTAGGTGAATCAATTCCTTCCACAATTGGGCGAAGAGGGATGTTTTCTTTATGAATTTTTGGAACTCCATAGATGCCTGATACTGTATATATATATATATATATATATATATATATATATATATATATATATATATATATATATATATATATATATATATATATATATATATATATATATATATATTATTATTATGGGTATATATATATTATATATATATTATACCCATAATATATATATATAATATATATATTATGGGTATAATATATATATATATATTATACCCAAGGTATTTTACCTTGGGTATAATAAATGTTAAAGATACCAAGATATTTTAAAAATGGTTTTACTCCATTTCCCAAGTAAGCAAACAGACAAACAAGTCAAGTTTGCGCCTGCAAGTGTTGCAAGTCTAGCTGACCCTGCACGTAGTGCAAGACCAAGGCAACACATGGTAAAAGTAGAATAAGCTCTGATCACTAATCTTAATATTTACCCGTAATGCAAAGCACATCTCCTGGAGGAGATGTATGATGCTTGTATTAAAGGCAAGGGGGCCACTACCCAGACCGGTTTCGACCTTTATTGAGGTCTCATCAGTGGGAGACAGGCTAGAAATACCAAGATTTTAGTAATATGGAGGTTATAAGTATTTTACTAGAACAAGTTTGCATGCGCAAAGTTGATTTGTTTTTCTGTTTGCTTACTTGGGAAATAGAGTAAAACCAGGTTTAAAATAGCTTGGTATCTTTAACATATATATATATATATGTAGAAAGTATTTTACCTTGGGTATATATTATGTTAAAGATACCAAGCAATTTTATAAGCTAGGTTTTTAATCCTTTTTCCCAAGGAAGCAAACAGACAAGTAAGTCAAGTTTGCAGCTGCACGTAGTGCAACACTAGGCAACTCGTGGTAAAGGTGGAGCAAGCTCTGATCACTTTTCTTAGAATTTTCCCCTAATGCAAAGCATATTTCCTTGCGGAAATGTATGATGCTATGCATTAAGGTAATGGTCACTACCCATACCTGTTTCGACCATTATTGAGGTCTCGTCAGTGGGAGCCAGACCTAAAAATTGCCAAGGGTGAAGTAATACAGGGCTTATAAATATATTACCAAAACAAGTTACCATGAGGTGCTTTTACCTAGGTCAAAGCACTTCCAATTGCGCTACGACGGTACGTTGCACCCTTCGATTAGAAAAGGCCTAAGTTCGATTCTCGTCTTGACGGGAGGAATCTTTATATTGACTTTTTCAATTGAAGGCGAGTTAGCCGATCTCATACAGAGGTAGTAGGGTTTCTCGCGGAAACTCGAGTTTTTCATCCCGCATACAGAAAAATCGGCCCTTTAGAACACACGCAATTTACAGACAAAAATACTAGCGGTGGTGGTTGTGGGCAGTAGATGGCGTTGATGTAGGTGATTGGTAGTAGCGGGTCGGTGCAGTAGGAGTGATGGAGTGTTGTATAGTAGGTGTCCTCCCGCGATGAGTCTTTGGACTCCTTGGAGGTGTCACGAATAATAAAAAAAAATCAGCTAATACCTTTTTATTCCCGTATACGGGAGTAGGCGAGGCGATTTAGCCCTATCTAACTTTTGGAGACTGAGTGGGCAGTTCAAACTCCACTGGTACCCAATCAGAGACAGATGGCCCAAGGCTATCACTAATTAAGCGGTACGCAGTGAAGAGAGATGGCTCAAATGTGCCGCCATCTCGTGGTCCCTGACCCTAACATAATATATTTAATGTCTAAAATAATGTGGGTTCTACGGTCGATTTTCTCGAGATTACAGGACGAAAAACCCGAGTTTTCGGGAGGAAAAACCTGCTTGCCCGTGCCCGAGATCGACTAACTCGGGAACCAGTCGAAAAAAGACTTAGAAAAATTTCCTCTGGCCGCCGACTAGACTCGAAACCAAGTCTTCCTTCGTGCGGCCAAGTGCGGTGTTGTGCAAACGCCACATCCACTGAGTTACACAGGCTCTCGAATAATAATAATAATAATAATAATAATAATAATAATAATAATAATAATAATAATAATAATAATAATAATAATAATAATAATAATAATAATAATAATAATAATAATAATAATAATAATAATAATAATAATAATAATAATATTATTATTATTATTATTATTTTTTTTTTTTTTTTTTTATTTTTTTTTTTTATAATGATAATATTTATTGATTGCTAAAATATTTACACATACAATAAACATCTTGAGTGACATTGCAACTTGTAATTTTACAGAATTCAGCACTAAGTGCTGCATTTTCTACATTGGATTTCAATTAAAATTTTTAATAATACTTTTTTTTGCCTTTATATTATGTATTTACAACACATGGTCTTCTAATATTAACAATAAAGATTATACAGAATAATAATAATAATAATAATAATAATAATAATAATAATAATAATAATAATAATTTTTTTTTTTTTTTTTTTATTATGTCTCAGTATAAGTTACATACAATAATAATATTTACAGTATTTACAGTAAGGATTATACAGAATTTTTTTTTTTTTTTATGTCTCAGATGAATTGCATACATAGTTGCTGTAGTAATTATATGTATATAATATTTATAACGCATTACAAGTGTGTATAACAGATAC
Organism: Typopeltis vanoorti; assembly: GCF_054136105.1. NCBI lineage: Eukaryota > Metazoa > Arthropoda > Arachnida > Uropygi > Thelyphonidae > Typopeltis > Typopeltis vanoorti. Next base: position 93,146,663 of record NC_143551.1, on the reverse strand, counting down.
TTGCAAGTTAGTCATTTTCTTCCTCGAAGCTTAGCAGAGCTTATCTGAGGAAGATAATAGATGACAGAGGGTGGTGGTGGTGGTTTCATGGTTGTGTTCCTATAGTGGTCACAAGCTAGGTGTTGATTTTACTGTTTGTTGGTATGTGCTTGAAAGACTTCGACTGCTATTACAGTTTAACTTTTTTTTTTTGTGTGCAAATAGGGTTGGATTTAGACATGGTGTGTTTGTTTCTTTGTGTTCTTGTAGTGATAGTTTTTTGAGAGGGGGGGGTTGTCGTAGGTTTGTGTGTGTGTGTATGTGTGGTGGGGGAGAGAGAAACAGGAATTGCTCTAATTTTCATTCTCGCTATAATATTTATATAGTGCCTGTTTAAGCTCTCTGTATGTTCCTAGGTTTCTGTTGTCGAACGGCAATTTGTTTATCATGTCGGTTACGTAGAAGTTTCGGGTGGCTTTGCCGTGTGATTGTTGTACTTTATGTTATGTAGTTTGTTGACTGTGGTCTTGTTATTTGATATGTTGTTCTGGTTACTCTATATGTTGGGCTGTAGTAGTGTTTTAACATGACTGTGTAGTGGTGTAAGTGTTTCACCTTAAATATTTTGTGTTTTGTCCATGCTTCCTGCATAAGAGTGGGTTGTTCCCAGAATATCAGTTTCATCATTTTATCTTGCAACCATTGTAGCCTGTTAAGTCTGTAGTCTGCGCAGAATGCGTATGATGTGATTGCATATCTTAAAATGTTTTCACATAATGCTTTATAGATTAGTATTTTTATGTGGGTTGGGGCAATGTCTTTTAATCTGTATAGTTTGCTTGCTGTTATCCTAAGCTTGGTATGTAGGTAGTTTATATGGCTATTCCAACTTTGATCTGCATCGAAGTGAAGTCCAAGGTAGCGTGTTGTTTTCACCTGCGTGATGGTTGTGATTTTAGGTTCTGCACTTTGTGTATAGGAGGATGAATGTTTGATAGTGAGATATTTAGTTTCTATGGGCAGGGTTTGGGGGTTTTTGAATATCATTAGCTTTGTTTTTCCAGGGTTTATATATATGCAGTTTTCGGTTAACCAGTTAGTGATTTGATTGATATCGTGTTGCATATTTTTGTAAGCAATTTTTGCAGTGTTGTGAATTGATACTATGGCAGTGTCGTCTGCATACTGGAAGATTTTACTTTTTAGGGGGAGTTGGCTTATGTCGTGTGTGTATATGTTAAATAGAATGGGAGATAGGACAGCTCCTTGCGGTACTCCACAGGTTACATGTACCACTTTGCTGTGTGCTGATCCTATACGTGTTATGTGCTTTCTGTTTTTTGTGTATGCTTTAAACCACTGGAGTAGACGACCTCCAATTCCGATATGGGTAAGTTTCGTTAACAAGGTTTTATGTGTTAGTGTGTCAAATGCTTTTGTTAGGTCAATGAATACCACTAATGTTATTCTGTTTTTATCCAATGCAGCGTTTTTTAGATCTGTGAAATCTTCCAGGAGTGTTACTGTTCCTTTATTTTTTTGAAAGCCATATTGTGTTTTGGGTATGATTTGAAATTTTTCAACGTATGTGGAGAGTTTCTGATGTACAATGCGCTCCATGATTTGGTTGATTACAGGCAGCGTGGCGATAGGTCTGTAATTACTTATTATGTTTCTTTTTCCCTGTTTGTGTATGGGTGTGATTAATGCAGTCTTCAGTGTTTCAGGTATGTGTCCCGTTTCGAAGATTTTATTTAACAGTTTTTGTATAACTGGAAGTAGGTCGGTTGAGTGTTTCTTGATGTCTTTTGGTCTGATTCCATCTATCCCCGGTCCTTTGTTAGGATTAATTTGTTGAGTTGCCAGTGATAGTTCTTCTTTTGTTACTGTGGGGAACCACATCGACTGGGTTGCTCATGGACCTAGTGGAGAATGTTCGTATGTGTGAGGAAAGGTTGTTTCTTGTAGCTTTTGGACAGAGTTCACGAAGTGCTGATTAAAGTTGTTTGCCAACTGTTTGAGGGATTTGGGGTCGCAGGCAAAGCTATGTTTTATTGTTTCTGTGGGAGTGGTTCTGTGTATATTGTCCAGCATTTCATTAATCAGGCGCCAGGTTTCCTTTATGTCATTCTGTGCTGTTGTTAATTTGTTGCTGTAATAGTTTCTTTTTGCCGTTCGAATCTGGGTTGTTAGGAGATTCCGTTTTCTTTTGTATTCAGCTTTTAAAGCGATATTGTTCGGTGACTTCTTAAGTTGTTTCCATAGGGCATCTTTTCTTTGTATGTCTGTTAGTATGTTGTCTGTTATCCATGGATTTTGTTTCGTTTGGGAGCGTATTTTTATTTTTGTTAATGCTTTGTTGTATATTTTGTTAAATACAAGTTTAAGATTATTATATACAGCTTCAGCAGAGTCTAAAGATGCTATCTGCATCCAGCCTGTTTTTCTGATTTCATCGTTCACTATTGCTTCGTTTGCAATGCTATGATACTGTTTTGTAGTCTCAGTGATTTTTATGGGTTCTGGTTCCGTGTGTAACTGCAATGCTGTGAAATAATGGTCTGCTAGTTTGCATGTTATGACGGCTACTGTGTGGCTGTTTGGAGGGGGCCTTATATTTATATGATCAATGCAGGTTGAGGTTGTTGTGTTTCCGACTATCTCTTCTCGTGTATACGACTGTATGGATGGGGTTATGTTATATGCCGATAATAGATCTAGGTATTGTTCTGTGTTGTTATTTATGTTCCTAATGTTTATATTAATGTCTCCTATTATTATCAAGTATTTTGAGGTGCTAATAATAATAATAATAATAATAATAATTGATCTATTAATATATATATATATATATATATATATTTCAATTTTTTTCAATTTTTTTCGAGAGAAAAGATTTTTTCTCTCGAAAAAATTGAAGCCTCCCTGCAATCAAGCGCCGTGGTATGCAAACCCCCACATCCACTGAGCTAATTAATTTTAAAAATGTATAGTTATATTTATAAAGAAATAAATTAATAAGCTAACACCTTTCATTCCCTTATAGGCGAGTAGGCGAGGCCTTTAAATGCAATCTAGTTATTTGAGACTGTGTGGGCAGTTCAATCCAATACCCAATCAGAGATATCTGACCCATGTTTATCACTAATTATAGGCTCTTCGATGAAGAGACGAGCAAACAAGTGCTGCCATCTCTTAGTTCTTAACTCTAACAGGATATGTTACTGTTTGAAATAATGTGAGTTCTACGGTCGGTTTTCTTGAGTTTACGCGATGGAAAGCCCGAGTTTTCAGGAGAAAACACCCGCTTGTCCATGAGAGCGATCGGCTAACTCGGGAACCGGTCGAAGAATGGCTTAGAAATAGTTCCTCCAGTAGGAGACTAGACTCGAACTATAAGTCTATCTCCGTGCGGACGTTCAATTAAAGTTTCTGTTATGAATGAACCTGTAGTTTCCTCTAGAGCAGGGGCTCTCAACCTTTTCCAGTGGTGTACCACTATATTTAATTCAAGATATTAGAGTATCAGTAAGGCAGTGGCTCACGTACCACGTACCACCAGTGGTACGCGTACCATAGGTTGAGAATCCCTGCTCTAGAGGAACAAATCCTAAAAAATGCTCTCTTACTATTACCTCAGGTTTGGACATCTCACTATCTGATGGAATGACAATATCAACAAAACGTACAATCATGGTCAGCTGTTCAATATGGCTAACGTATGGAGTGAAATCCAAGATGAATGAATAATATTTTGCCGATTTTACAAGGGAGAAGATATTATTTTTTATAGCTTTTGCCAAGATTGTATAAGCTCATTTTAATATCTTTTCCTAAATAATGGATCATTATTTCTTGACTTTTGACTCTATGCACATGTTCTTTCATTACACGATCAAAGAGAGCTAAATATTTAACAAACCTTAATCGCAATTCAAGTTCTTTCCAAGTTTGACAGTTTTCTAAATGAGAGGTACTGCTCTCATGCAAAGAAAGGAATACTCCAATATTTTTCCAGTCTTTGACTCCTGATTTTTCTAGAGTTGATGTAGTCTTTTTATTGAATATTTTATAACAAAAACAAAAAAAACTGCATCCTTTGATACTGAATATATTAACCACTGACGGTACACTACTTCATTGTTCGGTAGTATCCTCTTGTAGTGTAAAGAGGAAAATCTTATTTTTTGTGAATATTTGGGAAAATCGTATGACACAATTTGTTGTGATCCATTTTGTACAAAGCTTTGTCGAAAATTATGGTTAAAACGAGAAGGCCAATCCGCTGGATTACTGAAATTTAATACAGGAAAAGTAGTATCTTCTGCTGGTTTGTCCTTGGTATCATCGTTTTCTTTATTTTGCACATCTGTTCTTGATTCGTTATCGTTAATAAGAGTAACACAACATTCATCTTTCGTATCTTCGACAAAAGAATTATCATTATCATTATTATTATTATTATTATTTGTGACACCTCCAAGGAGTCTGAAGACTCATCGCTGGAGGACACTTATTGTACACAATCTCCGTCTCCACCAGTAAACCGAACCTCTACTACCAATAATCAACATCAGCGCTATCTACTGGCCACTACCACCACCACCACAGCTAGTATTTTTTGTCTGTAAATTGCGTGTGTTCTGAAGGGCCGATTTGTCTGTATGCGGGATGAAAAACCCGAATTTCCCGGAGAAAAAACCCTGCTGCATCCGTATGAGATCGCTTAACTCACCTTAGATTGAAAATATCCATATAAAGATTCTTCCGTCATGACAAGAATCGAACTTAGGCGTTTTCCAATCAAAGAGCGCAACGTACCGTCGTTCTTCCAATTGTTGCGCTACGGAGGGGCTTTATCATGTTCATCTTTATTAGTTGGTTGTTTCTCTTGTGCAGAGATATTTCAAGAAAGAATCCTCTTGCTTCGCTAGTTCTTTAGCTTTTTCTGATTTTCTTTTCCGATACTGAGCTCCAGATGGTCGTTTTTTATCAGCTATAGTTAACTAAAAAATTATACTTTTATAAATAAACTTTTTTTATAAAAATAAAAGTATTTTTTAAAAAGTCACAGACTTATTATTAATTATTCACACGTTATTATTCATTAATTTATCGATAATTCATTTTGGACATTAAAATTATATCGAAAAATTAATCATCATCATCATCAAATTCCTGCCATGTACCCTCAAGGGGTGTACAGGACATGACATTACTACATGAAAAAACTACATCATTACTAAGTTCCTATCTACAATTTTCCCCCAAATCAGTGTTACTTGTAAAGACTCCAACATTATCAGATCTTATATTTCTATCGTCTAAGGCACTTTGTAGCGTATCAATCCACCTATATCTTGGTCTTCCTCTGAGTCATTTTGCTGCCAACCTGGCAGAGAACACTTGTTTTGCTAATCTTTCCTCTCCCATTCTATTTAAGTGACCATACCATCTGAGATTAGCTCTGCTAACGCATTCCTGGATGCTGACAATGTCAAGTTCTTTCCTAATATCTTCATTTTTAATATGATATTGTCATTGATGCCATCTGTTCACACCTCTAATCTTTCTCAGGACTCTCATATCTGCGGTCTGTAGTCTTTGGTCAAGTGTTTTACTTCTGACCCAGCTCTCAGATCCATAAGTTAAAACTGGTTTGAACACTGTCTTGTATACAGCTAATTTAGTGTTCCAACTAATTTCTCTCTTATTCCATATGAATTTATTCAATTGACTTCCCACCATACCATCTTTACTGATTCTATTGTCTATTTCTATATTTAAGTTACCATTTTCACTAAAAATTGTGCCTAAGTAGCTGAAATGTTTTACTTGTTCCACAGATTCTCCATTCACAACATAGTTGACATTTTCAATGATTCTGCCTATTTTCATTGTCTTTGTCTTTTTATTGCTGACCGTCATACCATATCTATTACAACATTATTCAATTTAATCAGAGAATCTTGCAGACTTGTAGCGGATTTATTTAGAAGTATAACATCATCCGCACAAAGCAAAGAGCTGACATTAACATCTCCAATTTTGATATCAGGTTTAATACCACATTCCTTCATAATGTGATCCATATAGATAATGAATAACAGAGGGGATAATGTACATCCTTGTCTCACACCAGAGTTAACATTAAACCATCTTCCTGTACTTCCTTCAATTCTAGCTGTTGACTTACAACTCAAATAAAGACTAAGTATTGCTTGATATAATGCCCCATTGACACCACATAACTGCAGCGTATTGAATAGCTTCTCTCTTGGCACCTTGTCATATGCCTTTTCCAGATCGACAAAACTTAAATACAGATCTTTGTTGTATTCCCATGTTTTCTCGAAAATTTGTCGTAAAGTGAAGATCTGATCCTGACAGCCTCTATTTGGCCTGAATCCAGCTTGTTCTTCATCAAGCTTTTCTTCCACAATTCTTCTCAACCGTTTCTCAAGTATACTTGCATAGATCTTGTCAGGAACACTCAGTAGGGAAATACCTCTGTAATTCTCACGTTCAGTTTTATTTCCCTTTTTATATATGGGTACTATGAGAGCTCTACTCCAATCATCGGGAATTCGTCCCTCTGTCCAGGCTTTCTAAACTATGCAGTGCAGCCACTGTAAGACTTTTATACCACCATACTTCAGCATTTCTGGTCGAATATCGTCTAATCCTGCTGCCTTTCCACATTTCAAGCCTTTAATGGCTTTTTCTACTTCAAGTATGGATATGTATTCCTGACTGCATGCCTGGTCAGTGTTTTTTTACTACTGTGCTGTCATCACTGCTTGTTTCATTTAGCAGTTTTTCAAAGTGATTACTCCATACTTCAAGGATATCTTTTTCTCCTGTTTTCATGTCAGCTTTATCATCTCTAACTCTTTCCACCATTCCTAAGCTTCTTTAACAACCTCCAGAATATTTTGCCACCTTCTTGATATTTATTTTCTATATTCTTGCCAAAGTCCTCCCATGACTTTTGTTTAGCTAGTTTTACACACTGCTTAGCTTTCTTACATTTGTCTCTGTATTCTGAAAGAGTAAAAATTGACTTATTTGCCAGGAACTTTTGATATGCCTTCTTCTTTTCCTTCACAGCCTCTTTAACTTCCTGTGTCCACCAGGGAGTTCTGATTTTTTAATCCTTGCACACAACCTCACCATATGCCTCTCTGGCAGAATCAATCAATGTTATCTTCAGAGTTTGCCACTGAATCTCCAAGGTTTGATTCCTGTTCTCAAACTGTTTCATTTTCTTTTCAATAATCTTTCTGTATTTTAGTCTACAATTCACATTTGAGAGCTGCTCAACTTTTATTCCCTTTAAAACTTTCTTACATGTTATTCTTTTCAATATGAAATTCAATTTTATCCTGCTCAAGACTAAATAGTGATCACTTCCAATTTCAAATCCTCTGTACACTCTGGTGTCCTGCACCAGGGAGAAAACATCACTATCAACAATAACATAGTCAATGAGACTTTTCTTATTCCTAGCCTCTTCTCTCCATGTGAATTTGTGCACATTTTTATGTTGGAACATGGTGTTAGTAATAACCAGTACTTGTCCTGAGCAGAAATCCAACAGATATTTGCCATTATTATTAGCTTTGCTCTTTTCTCCAAATTTTCGCAAAATATTTTTGTATGTCTCACAATCATTTCTAACCCTGCTATTTAGATCCCCAACACGGACGAACTTTTCCTTTTTCATTGTGTCAGTTGCTTTTTGTAAAGCATCAAAAATTTCCTCCACTTCTACCTTAGTAGAACCTTCTGTGGGACCATAGGCGCAAATAAGTCTCATTGTCCAGTTCCCCATTCTCATATTTGCCCACATTACTCTACTTGAGACTGACTGCCATTCAAGAAGATTAGCCTCGTATTTTGTGTTGAATAATGGCTACTCCTTCTTTTCCTTGATTGTCATTGTCTGAATATAACATTTTGTATTTATTGCTCAGAAAGATCTCACCAGTTTTGGTCTTTTTTGTTTCAGTCACCCCTATTATGTCGATCTGGTACTTATCTAATTCCTCAGCTAGCTCCATTTCTTTGCCATTCACGCTTCTTACGTTGATAGTGCCGATCTTTAACTCTGGTGATGTTGAGTTGGGGTGTGTTTTCAGATTTGTTCCAGTAGCTGACTTTTCGCTGTTCGCCCTGGTTCCCTGGCGAAAACAACGGGGGCCTTGTTTAACCGGGCGACGCCCCAGCCGGCATGAAATTTTGTCATGTTGTACCATCATTTTTTATTTTGGTTTAACCAATAAGAATACAATTTGGTCGGCTAAATCCCAAATTGCCAGCCAATCCTCGTTCGTTCAGTATCAAAGTAGATAACCAACAGGGTGCACCACGAGAAGGTGAGGATTGGACATTAGGTCAGAAGCCCTGGTCGGTTCTCGTATTCCTTTAAAGGCTATGTGGAGGTCTCCTCTCAGTTATAATTAATTTTTAATAATTGATTATTGAAAATAAAATGAACTCACCTGATTCAATCGCTCGACACTTGGAACAACTTATGAAGATATTGAAACCCGTTTCAAAATCTCCATAATCCCCACATAAACTAATACGTTTCTAATTGACATTAAACAAAATAAAATTGTCTTTCAGGTTAAATTAATAGGGCTTTTTTTATTTTCTTTTTTAATTAATTTGAAAATTCTCTGTTATAATTCATTTACAAAAAAAAGTTATAAAATACCGAAATTTAATATTTTAAAATGTTAACGCTTTAAAATATTTATCTTAACTGAATTTTAAATAGTGGTAAGTTCAAATCATTTAGGTAAGGAACAAAAAAGAACCAAAAGTTAAATAGTAAAATAGTGTGATATTTGAGGGATAAGGAAAAAGAATTGATACCTAAATCATATATCACTATTTAATTTTGATATTTTAGTAAACTTTGAATAAAGCATAGCTTGAATTTTTGCGCCCCTTCATGGCTTTCGCCCTAGGTTGCCTAAATGGTAACGCCGGCACTGCCTGTTTAATAATAATAATCCTTGTCATTAATAAAAAAAAATCAACATTATTATTAGCAGTAGTGTTAGTATTAGTATTAGTATTATATAAAAAAATCAGCTAACGCCTTTTATTCCCGATAGGGATAAGATGAGAGAGAGTCCTCCATGGAGTCACGGATTCATCGAGGAAGTCCATATACTACACGCACCGACTATCATACTTATTCTTGAAATCATTCACACTACTTGCACACAATATCCAATGGTAATCAGTTCCAATCTCGCACCACTCTATGAGAGAAAAATTTAGCGTTCATCTCCATCCCCACCCTCCATAAAATGAAATTTTCCCATCACCCTCATTGAGTATTTCATAAGTTTGTAAGTCTCAATCGTGTCACCCCTCTTTCTCCTGTTTGCTAGTGTCTGCAGTCTATAAATTCTCATTCTGTCTTCATAATCAGTATTCCAGAATCATGCTATCATTAAAAAAATTAACTCAAGAAAATCGACTGTAGAAATCACACTATTTCAGACAATAAAAATATTGTGCTAGAGTGAGGAACCACTGGATGGCGGCACTGGTTGAGCCGTCTCTTCACTGTGGGCTGTTTAAATTAGTGATAACCTTGGGCTAGGTATATCTCATTGGCTCCAGTAGAGATTGAACTGCCTGCTCAGTCTGCAAAAGTTAGATAGACTAAAATGGCCTCGCCTGATGCCTGTACTGGAATAAAAGGAGTTATCTTCACCACCACTGTTGAGATACTAATTGGTCGACAGTTGGGTATATCAGTCTTTGTACCACCATTGTGCAATGTAATTACCATACATTCTTTCCGTTCCTGCAGAATCTTACCTGTTCTGAGCCGCATATTACACAGTCTGGTCAAAGGAACAGCCAATTCAGCTGAGCACTCGTTTAGCCCACATTCTGATATTCCATCAGTCCATATTACTGAATTCTTATTCAGTTATGATACCTCGTCCTCATACACTTCAGTTTGTTAATGTAGTGAAGAGGTAGTATTGAGCTCAATGTTGCGTACACCAGATTAATAGCTTTAACAAAATGATCACTCATTAGTTGAACAATCCCTTCTTCATCTGTTACCCTCACTCCATCTGCATTTAGAGGAGACTCTCTTTCATATTCATTCTTTCTTTTACATGTAGCATATCAATAGAATTCTTTTGGGTTGTCTTTATCTCGCAGAGCCAGTTTCTCCTCAGACTTTGCTTTCCGTACAACAGTTGTAACTGTTCTAGCCTGCTGCTTATAATTTTTATAACGGACATCATCCTTATGCACACACGGTATTTCTTCCACATCACCCTTTTCTTACAAATCTCTTGCTTAATAAGATTACATGTCCATTTGACTCCTAACCTATTTATTCTTCAAACTCTTGGAACACACTCTGATATTGCATCATTTTAGTATTGTTTAAATGCTTCCCATGCCCTATCGATATTCTTCCCATCTGATCCTATTCCACTGAACCCAGTATACTCCTCAATTGGTCATAATTTCCTGCTTTGCAGTTCAGCATGTAACCTTTTATGAATGGAATATTCATAAATTTAGTCACTTCCCAAGTGAGTACCGCATGATCACTGTCACCAACTAGAACAGAATAGATACATCTTTAAATGAAACACCCTCTGACACTATAATCAAATCTAACACTCATTGACCTCAAGTTCCTTCTGTCAGATGCTTCTTGAGGAAGTTGTCCTGCAACAGCTCAATAAATTCATTATTATTCTTCTGATAAGATTCTACTGCTACCCAATCAATATTTGTATAATTACTCTCCCATTATGATTACTCTTTTAGCGCGCATCTTTTCTATTCGGTGATGCATTTCTTCATCACTAGCAACCAATTTACCTGGTCTGTAACAACGCCCAATAGATTTAAGATTCAAGTCATCCGATAGCATTAACAACATACCCCTCCTCTCCTTCCTCCATCCTTTCTAAAAATACTGTATCCTTTACACTCGATACCAGTCAGTATGTCCGATTCTGATAGCCAGGTCTCACTAAGGCCTGCAATATATGGACATAGCTTACATACATGATAGGGTAATGTGATGTAAGGAACAGAATTGATATATTAATGAAAATGAATTAGGTGTTAATATTCGCAGTAATAGAATGATTAAGCAGAGTGATCCACTGACTTCGAAGCTGGTGTCAGCTTTTCTGAGCCAATGGGATTAATGATTATCTAAACTTTTTTTTTTTTTTTAGCATTAGTTGCTCTGGTTACTATGTTTCATGTAATCTATGGAAAATATTGCAGTTCTTAGTGTGCTCATCCAATTTCCATAGTTCTGCTTTTAATGTTCTATAATTGTACAGATGGTTTACATTATATGGCAAATTGTTGATTAATGTGGGTTTAAGATCCTCTTTCTCACGGTAGCTCCATGCAAATTGTTATGATGCCCAGTGGTGCAGAGGGCTGTGTTTGGTAATTGCTGTCTTATATAATTATCTCTCAGTAATTGTATAAATTACATTTATTTCCTTCCCTGTGATTATTTCCACTCCCAATCAATCTCTCTCTCCATAGTTAAAATTCCCTATAATAATTACTCGAACTGAACTTATCATGCTAATTTGTTAATGCATACCGTCTGCATTCTCCCTACATTTCCTCGTTTATAGCAGCAGCACATTATCCATTTCATCCTGTTAATCCCTATCTTACCCCGTGCACTCTCAGATGAATGTACGTCACTATCCTCCTAATGCACTTATACTCTTTTTGGAATTAAGCTAACGACTTCAGCTGTCATTAGCTTAATTCCTCCCTCATGTCCCTTCTGTCCTCTGAAAACGTTGTAACTCTTGCATTTTATCCCTATGACCAGTGCTTGACAAATTATGCAAAACCTTACCAACCGTGGGAAAAATTTACTGGGTCAAGACTACCTTCCTCTCCCGTTTCTTAGTATTCTAATTAGTCAGCATGAGTTTCACAAAATTATTAGTAGTGCTGCACTGTTGTTTGGGAAGTTACATTTTTATTAAAAAAAAAAAATATTCTAATTTTTTTTTCAGTCTGTAGCTACTTGCCAGCTAGTGAAACCTATTCGCCACGGTCGAGGGGGTGAACGTATTTGTCGAGGCCTTCCAGTGACTATATCATTCTTAGTCAATCAAGCCTCGAGTAACCTACAAACACGTGCAATATTTTTTTTACATGTTGTGCTTTTTAAGTGAACAAAAAAATATAGAACGAAATTCGTGCTTTTTCCTTTCAATTTTAGATCAAGCTGGAACTATTAAGTTATATCCATACCTTGTCGTCTACAAAAAAAAAAAAAAAAAAAAATTCATTGTATTAATTCTATGCTCTAAAATACGTAGAATTGACTTTATATATATATATATATATATATTATTTATTTATTTATTTATTTATTTATTTATTTATTTAATTTATTTATTTATAATTTTTTTTTAGCCTAGAAAATATTTCACATGGACTAGTTGCACTGTGATTGGTTGAATGATTTTATTCTTTATTTGGCATTGGTAGAATCTGTAAGTTTGTTTGCTGATTTATTTTTTTTAAAAATAATGAAAAATATAAATTTTTGAACTATACATACTGAAAAATCGAATATGCGTGAATAATTTTAGCGGAAACAGCAGTCTGCTTTTTTTAGACAAAATTATATTTCAGTGAACACTTATCGTAATTGTTGACTCTTTTTTTAGTAGCTTTCGTTCTCAAGATTTTGAATGAGTTTTGTGGCATAATATTTTGTGAAAAAGAATTGGCATATGGGCTTCAGTATTAAAAGTAAATTACTTATATACAGGCGTTTTACTAAGTTCGTGTTCTGTGCTTACTCAGAAATGAAGGGACTCGTTTTTACAATTCGCGGTTTGGTAAAAGGTAAAAAAAGATAACTCACTATTTCAGAAAAACCGGCAATATTGTTTTTATAAGTTTTTTTTTTTTTTTTGAGGCGGGGATTCCTTTTTAATGCATGAACTCCTGAAATATCTAATTTTGTAAAGCGAATTAAAATTGCATTACTACCCTTTTACCCATTTCTTTAATTTATTTATGGCAACTCATTGAGGTTAATGTATTTTGTTCATGAAAGTTGTCCACACAAAAGGTTAAGATTCATTCATTTTTTCTTCAAGTATTTCATATGTAACTATTCCTCCAAAAAAGAAAATTGGCACATTTATGTATACATCATTTATTTTATTAAACATTTCCACTCATGAAAAGTTGGGGACCACTGTATGCAGCGCAATATTTCTGGGATGTATTTTGTAGTGCAGAGTGGTATCCTGCATGTTAATTATATGTGTTTTCCCTAGTAATTTCTTTGTTTGTTTGGGAAAAAACAAAAACCTTTTTTTCGAGGGATAACACGCAGTATATATTGAAGGTATGTGAGAATGAAGAGTCTCAGATCTTATGATATCATCAGAGGATATGCATGTGAATAACATTTTGGAAAAGTGACCATAAATTGATCAATTGGATAGTGGACAACCATATGATAACTTCTATGAGGAAAGGAGATATTTGGAAGTACCAGGGGAGTGATTATGAAAAGTATAGGAGATAGCTTGAAGCTAGATCATGGAATTGAGCATCGAAAAAGATCAGTGCTGCTCAGGCACAGGTCAGGAACTATATGCATTCTTGAAGCAAACTTTCAAAACTGGATATGATAGAATAGGGTTAATTGTTATTCCCATAGTCTGCAATGAATAACAATATTACATGTTATTCTGGCTGGTTTACCTGTTTTGGAGATGAAAAACTGGAGTTTCTATAGAAAAGTTCCTGTCACCTCTCATTCCCCTTCAGATGAAAAATTTTGATAAAGGTTCTTTGCATCTTAGACAGGATTTGAACCTGTCTTTCCAACCAAAAGGTCTGATTGAAACTGACAGCAATGGATGCTCCATGAGCTAGGATAGAATATAAAAATTATAATAACACATACAAAAACACACAAGTGGAAGATGTTAGCCTATAACTGAAAACCCTAAGAGGGAGAAAGAGAGACACTCTATAGGTGCTAGTAGCTAACTTTGACTGTTGGGCGAGAGAACTAAGAATTACTGTTTTACACAGTCATATGTATTTAGACTAAATAAATCTAAACATATTTATCTTAAATAAATTTTTGGATTACATCAATCTAAATTGAAATAAGAAAAGCCTCATTAACTCTGTTATTCTTGATTGATAACAATATCTTCATATTGGTTCAGGATAAAGAATATACAGAGGAGTTGAAATTGGAAGTGATCATCACTTAGTTTTAAGTAGAATTAAAATGGATATTCACATTAAAAAGAACAGTATGTAAGAAAGTTTTAAAATTAATTAAAGTAATTAAAGTAGAGCAAAGTAAAGTCAAGTAGTAAAGCAAAGTAGAATAAAGTAAAGAATTAAAGTAGAGCAACTTTTACAAGTAAACAGTAAACTTGACTATGCAAACATTATTCAGTAAAAAATGACATTGTTCAGAAACAAGAAACAAACCTTGAAGTCTTGGTGGCAAACTGAAAAAAAAAATCCATTGATTCATCTAGGGAGGCATGTTGAAGTTGTTTGCAAGGATAAAAAAAATAATAAAAACACCATTGTGCACACAAGACGTTAAAGAAACAGTCCTGGAAAAGAAGAAAGCATACTAAAATTCCTAGCAAATAGTCAGCAGATACTCTAAAAGAATACACAGAAATATTAAGAGCACTAAGCTATGTGTAAAGATAGCTAAGCAAAAGTCATGAGGAATATTTTGGTAAGAAGACAGATATTAGGAAGATGTTCTGGAGACTATTGAAAAAAGAAAGAATATTATAAAAGGAGTGAAAGATGATATAAAACTGAAGGTAAGGATATTTTAGATGTCTGTAGTAATTACTTTGAAAAATTATTAAACAAAACAAGCAGTGACAGAATGGCAGTGGAAAATATCACAAGAAGAATGCAAAAAAGGAGTAAATATCAGTACTTGAAGTAGGAAAAAATCATAAAAAACGGGAAACGTGAAAAGGCAGCTGAAATAGGTGATATTTGACCAGAAATATTTTTTATTTTTTTATCTTGAGCCCATACATGAGAGGTTTGTCGATCAACCTATAGTACATTAGTACCATGTATAGGTATAAGTATAGGTGTTGTAGCCAAAGTATTGTTGAAACATGGCCTTCGCACCACCTTCAAACCTCATGTCAAGCTGGCAACTCTGATCCGCTTGCCAAAGGATAAACTTCACCCTTTAGCACACCCAGGAGTGTATGAAGTTCCATGTGACTGTGACTTGGCCTATTATGGGCAAACAGGAAGATCAGTGAACATCCGCCTGGAAGAACATGAAAGATGCATTCGCTACTATTACTATGGCAAGTCGGGACTGGCAGACCACGCTTTGGACACTCCTTCACACAGGATTAGATGGAGGAAAACAAATGTGCTATTTAGGAGTCGTTATAGATCTGAAAGATTATTTTTTGAGTCAGCAATGGCTTTGAAGAATTCTCCCAACCTTAACAAATATGGTTGCATTAATTTGCCAAAAATTTGGGAGACGGTTATCCTAAGAAACTCCTGGATAACTTTTTTTTTTTTTTTTTTCCCTGTTAGAGGGCGCCAAAAATAGGACTTTAGATCTTTTGTCTTTTGCAATTATATTGTTTCACTCACTCACTGTCGCGTTTACATGTGTGTTGTGCTCTGATGATGCTGATTTGAAAATCAGCGAAATATTAGTGTTAATAAAACATCTTTGTTGATAAAAGTGTTTGTGGTGTTGTTAATACCGTGAAAAATAAATCATGAGTAACCATCAACGCCTAAGATTATCTGTTAGATTCATGTATAGGTTAAAGAAATATGGTCAAATATGAGTATAAAGTTTTTGCAGCAGCTACACTGCATAATTCAGAGTGCCTGCTCAGAAGGTTGAGTTCTAGATGATTGGAGTAGAGATAAACAGGAGAATAAACCTGAATCTGAGTATTACAAAGGAATTTCTCTGCTAAGTGTTCCAGGTAAGATTTATGCAAGCATGCTTGAAAAGAGACCAAAAAAAATTGTGGAAGAGGAACCTTGGAGAAGAACTAGCTGAGTTCAGGTCAAATAGAGGTTGCTGAGATCATAATTTCATATTAGTCATGATTTCTTAACTATTTGTTGTACAAATTGTTGAGAAATCATGAGAATATAGCAAGTATCGCTACTTAAGTTTTTTAGATCTGGAAAAGGCATATGACAAGATGCCCAGAGAAAAGCTTTCCAAATGCTGCAATTATACGGGGTCAATTTTATAAAGAGCAGTAAATACCTATATTTAAATTGTATGAATCAGCAGTTAGAATTGAAGGTAGCAGGAAGATGACATTAGAATTGAAGGTAGTAGGAAGATATTAAACTTAGCTCTTTGTTTTATGCAGATGATATATTCATAAACACCTTGTGCAAGTCTCCAGGATTCTCTAAATTGAATAAAATAATAAATTTAGTTTAATCCTTTATCCAAGTGTAAAGTTTGCACCTGAAGTATCTGCAGGACTGAGGCAACTCATGGTAAAGGTGGACCAAGCTCTCATCGCCACTTGTCTTAGTATCTCCTATAATGCAAAGCACATCTCCTTGTGGACATGTATAATGCTATGCATTAAGGGAAGGGCCACTATCCAGACTGGTTTCGACCTTTATTGAGGCCTCATCAGTGGGAACCAGACCCAGAGGTCGTCAAAAAAAAAAACTTCTAATAAAGTGAATAAAATCTGTAATAACTTTGGCATGAAAATTAGCAATAAATAGATCAAAACTATGAAAATAGACAAAGGCATAAAACTTCAGCTGCATTCTCAGTGGTGAACCTATAGAACAAGTAAAATATTTTGGCTATTTAGGCACAATTTTTAGTGAAGATGGCAAAATTAAATTAGCAAACCTGGTACTGTAGGATTTGGTTATGTTTATTTAGATTTATGGCTGAAGCAACTCAGGCTATTAGGCCAATGTATTATGTATGTTAATTACATGTTCTAATGGCTGGTTTGCCTGCTTTTCAGGAAAAACTCTGCTACTTCCGTATGAGACCAACTAACCCACCTGGTATATTAGGCAGCGAACTGAATATATGGAATAAGAAAGAAACTAGTCAAAGCAAGAAACTAGCTCTATGTGAGACGGTTCAAACCAATTTTAAATTATGGATATGAGAGCTGGGTTAGAAATAAAACATTTCAACTAATTCCAATAAAAAATAAAAAAATACATAATACAACCAATTACTACTACCATGCCAGAATATCCTCATTAAAAACTCACTTTCACATCCACTTCACTAACATCTGTGGCATTAGCAGAGAAATTCCTTTGTAATACTTTGTAATATTAATGTCATTCATCATCATTGGTGCACCCAGGGAGGGGGGCCAAGGGGCCCTGGCTCCCTCCAAAAGAAAAAGGAAACAACAATAGAAAAATTTCTAAAAATCTTTCCCTAATTTAAATTCATTTTTTTTTTAAATTTATGTTGTGTCGTGTCTTCTATTTCTATGCTACTTATGAATTAGCGGTCACATAAGATGGGAATACCCTATAGCGCTCTGGAATCCTGGCCGCTGTGAACGCAAGGTGAACGAAGTAGTGCTCGGGCGCTGCTTCGTTTCCCCAAGCCAAGCCAGAGGAGATCACAGGTATTATGTATTGGTGATCACTGCAGATGCTCAGTCAGATTTGCCCCCCCCCCCCCCAAGATTAAATCTTGAGTGCTCGGCCCCCTCCAAGATTAAATCCAGAGTGTGCCACTGTTCATCATCACTTACAGTCATTCAGACCAGACCTCCAATCTTGATAGAAACTCAAATAACATCTATATGCACAAATAACATACATCTGCTGTCCGCGTCCAATGTCCAAATTACACACTACACAATTCCTTTCACCACAAAGGTGGCAACTGTACCTTTATAAGATCATCCATTGCATGCTAGAGAGTGTTTAATCTAGAATCCCTTGTTTTCAACCTCCTTTGGCTGAAGATTTTAGTACTATCCTGAGACCCCCCCCCCATGGTGTCAAAGACTCATCTTGGAGGTCCTTTTTTCATACACACAGCTCATCATACTGCACCTTCAACACACTCAAATTCTCTGCAGACACCACCCTGTCAGGCAAGGCATTCCAATCATTCACAACTCTGCATGCAAAAAACCTGCCTCTCACTACCCTGATCACACTTTCCTTATATAGTTTCCAGGAATTACCCCTGGTTCTTCCCTGATCTCCCCATTGATGATCCCACCGTTTTATGTAAAACCTCTTCAACATTGATCCTAAAACATCCCCTTATTACTAACTTGTAGGTCTCTATCATATCATCCCTCTTCAACATATCCATTAGACTCTGTAAATTGGATTTTCTCAACCTTTCCTCATATTCGACATTCCAGCAATTAGATTCTACAATTCTACCTTAGTCAGTTGCCTCGGGACCCTTTCCAACATCTCTGCATCCTTTTGAAAACCAGGTGACCAAATCTGTGCAGTAGTCCATGTATGGCCTAATCAGAGCCTTATACAATGGAACAAGAATCTCCTTATTTCTACAAGTCAGTGTCCTTCATCATTCACAGAATTCATTGTGCTATTCTCACAATTTTGGCAATGTGTCCCCTGAATTTCAGATTCCTATCTACTATCACCCCAAGATCTCTTATTTCCTCCACCTCCAACAATATATTCCCACCAAGTATAAATTCTACATCCCATCTTTGTTTCCCAAATTTTAAAATCTTACATTTTACAACATTGATTTGGCATCCTCATTCCCACCAGCTTCTCCAACACCTTAACCACAACATCTGAAATAGAGATAGGCCTATAATTTGATGCTTGAGTTCTATCACCTCCCTTATAAAGTGACACAATCTTGCCCTCCTTCCACTCCTTTGGATCTCGATCCAGTGCAAGACTCATATTAAAAAAATATGTCAAGGCAGATATCAACTCCCTGGCACATTCCTTCAAAATATGTGGTGGTTTATTATCAAGTCCCACAGCCTTATTAACATCAAGTTTGTTCAATTTTCCATATACCTCTTGCTCACTTACATTCAGTCTCTCCTCCTCATCAACTGCTCTGAAACTCTCCTTGATGTCACAATCACAAGAATGAAAGACCTTTATGAACTAATTAAGTATCTCCATTATATCTTCTGCAGCAGTTGTCCTTATACCATTTTTCTCCAATCAGTGTCATCCTTCCATAATCATTCTTTTTTTTTTTTGCTGGCTACATATTGAAAGAACTCTCTAAGATTCTTTCTGGTTTCGTTAGCTAACTGCTGCTCATATTTCACTTTTGCTACCTTATCAACCAAGTCACCCTACATGCCTGTTCTTTGTAAACCTCATGGAATTGATTATTACCACTTTTCTTATGCTGCCTGCATAATGCCTTTTCCTTCTGTATCGCATGCTTAATCTCTTCATTCATCCATTTCACACCTACCTTATTTAACATTCTGACCCTTGGAATACATTTAGACATTGCTTCTACTAGATATGAATATGAGCTCTCCTGAGCTCATATTCACCAGCCTTATAGTTCCACATATACTCTTTTCTCACAGAGGTCCTCACTCTGCTGGCTACTACCCAGGTAATCACTTCATGGTCACTCTGACCAACTGGAGGATGATTTGACACCTCTTAATTACATCCTGTGATGAGATGATCAAATCTAAGCCCCTCAGTCGTGGTGTGCCCTCTGTTACATACTGTCTGAGGTAGTTGCCCCTCAAAAACTGAAGAAACTCATTTTCTTTATCTCCAGTTGCTATCTCATTATCCCAGTCTATATTGCCATAATTAAAATCACCCATAATGATCACCCTTTTCTTATTTTTTTGGCTAATTTGATTATACATTTCATAGTCACTACCATCCACATTACCAGGTCTATAGCAACATCCAACAAGATATTTCATTCTGTTCACCTCTATCTCGCACCATACTGTCTCAAAACCATTACCACTATATCCTTGTTACATCTCTACCTTGTATGGACATAGCTCTTTCTCTATCGTCAATAGCACCCCCCCCTTCTCATTTTACCCTTTCTATCTTCACAAAACACATCTACCCTTCTATCTCTATTCCTGTCTCACTTATTTCAGGATGTCGTCCTCATCCAACCATGTCTCACTTATTTCAGGATGTCGTCCTCATCCAACCATGTCTCACTTATTTCAACAATTCTTGGGTGAACAGACTCAATTAATGCATCCATTTCATTTGCCTTGTTTCTTACACTTCTAGCATTTGTATACAAACATAGCAGCTCATTCCTGGATCTATAGCTAGTTCCACTGATACCACCTGATGTGACTTCTCCATGCTTAACTCGAGCCATTTCTTTTTTTTTCCCCCTTATTCATCTTAGGACCTTCTTCATATCCCACTGTTTTTCCTTGATCCCAGGTCATCCCCTTCCCTTTTTTGTCTACACACACACACACACACACACACACTCACTCACTCACTCTCTCTCTCTCTCTCTCTCTCTCTCTCTCTCTCTCTCTCTCTCTCTCTCTCTCTCTGACATCCTCTTGGAGCATCCTCCTTTCTGATGCTTTGTTCCCTTGTCCACCCTGAGCCTCCTTTTTTCCCTGTCTGTCTTGCACACTTGTTTTCTCTCTATACTCATGCCATTCACTTTTTCATAACTATCTCTTCAAGCTCTCATGTTTTACTCTTCCATTCTTCTGCATCACTTGCCACTTGATCAGATTCATTCTCTGCACTCACTTTTATACCTTACAGCACCAGTTTTTCCAAGTGACTCACACCAAAATCATTCACATGCAGTCCATCCATATACAGCTCACTTTGTCCTTCAAACTCATTCCACACATTAAGAAACTACACTTCTTTCTCCTCACACATTTCTGCTAATATATCGTTCAAAATCCTTGCTCTCACCTCATCTCCCCATTGTCAACCTGGGCAACACGCTTTCTGCCTTTCCTATCACACTGTTATCTTTTATCCATCTTAACAACTTCCTGATATCCAATCTGATGTGTTCTTTGTTCCCAGTCAAGTCATTTGTCTCTATTACAACTACCGACTCTTTTGCTCACTCACTTACTTCTCATATTCAATGCCTGAATCACTACTCGTTCTACCTCCAGGACAGCATACCTTTTGCAACCTCTTGTCCAGTATACCTTTAATAATCAAATCACCATACAACGCTATTTGCAGATCTTTCGTTTCCTCTTTTATACAAATATTCATTTTCATCATTTTCACTCTTCCATGCATATCTAGAATTCTCTTAACTTCATTCTGCATTCATTTCATCTCTTGCCTTATGTTAACCAACTCAACTTTCTAATCTTGCATCACATTTTCACTTTCATTTGTTCACTCTCATTCACTCTCTCAATTTTGTTGAGAGAGTGAATGAGATGCCAGTCATACACGCTTGTTCACAGTCAATGCTGCTCGCCACCTTACCTTTAACTGCATTATGTTTTTTAGCTTCTGCTACATTCATTATCACTTTCATCTTTCGTGCCGTCGATTGTTAAGTTTCTCAGATTGCTCGTTCTCTTTTTCAAAACTTTTTTACCATTTTTTCACTGGTCTTTGACACCTTCCTTTTCTGTTAGACAGGCACTCGTCCTCTTTGTGGCATTCTTGCTACTAACGCTTTCAGTTATCAACATATTAGCACTCATCAAGTCCTCATTCAGCTCACACTTCTCTCTCTCTCTCACACACACACACACACCTTCTTTCATCTGCTTTAAATATCCACAATTTATCTATATAATCAAATGAATACATATAGCACCCCTCACATTTCACAAAACAATTGAAATCAAAATTAAATTCCTTCATGGTCAAAGCCACCACCATCTTTCCTTTGCCAGTTACTGTACCAAGCTCTAATTTTAATGAATCTGTAAACAAACTTAAAAAAACCCACAAACTAATAATACTACAAGTGAACAACTTTTACAGCAACTCTTACTCATAAACACACATTTATTTATAATTAAGTATTCCAAATAACTTATCTGAAACCAGAGCCTTCTTTCCACACCACTACGTCTCTTGCAACACTAACGACGTCAATAATTTCCTTGCCCTGTCTGGTAATATTTATCTGCTGCATTTACTATTCTCCAAACTCTGACAATTACTCAGACTTTTCCAACACCACCAACCCAGCTAGATGAGAGAGGCAGAAATCTTTGTCATAAGCAGTGACTCTATACAAATTGTTCATCTACCTACACAAATTTTTGACATCCCCTCTTCACTCACCTACTACTTTGGATCTCTTTATAACCACTTCTCTCTCCAAATACACCACTACAAAAGTGCCAAATAGGATGACTTTCAGAACTTCTCCTCCTCCTTTCAATGGTCAGAATATTGCTTCAGCTCATCCAGTTCTAACACCTGCTCTGAATGAGTCACAGAAATTATCTTCACCAGCATGAAGGCCTTCATCCCTCATTCTACTTAGAATCCTTGTCCACTTTCCAAGCCCTAGTTCAACAGAAAGTATATCAGAGAAGTTGAAGAAAAAATTTCATCTTACCACAGGCGACTTTCATCTCTTTTTAATCTCTTTTTGCATCAAGAACTCCAGCTTCATACTTTTTGCCTATACCCAAGTATGCAACAGATGCAAAACACTCATCAGCAGATCCAAATCTGATTTCATAAAGGCTAACAGCAGAAAACTTGCCTCCTGTCCAAATGAAAGCCATGCCTTCTGGTCCCTTTTTAAGGCCATTGGATGCAATTTCTGCTCACCTGCACTTCCACCAATTTCTCTCTCATCCTGATGGCACCATTGTTACTTTGTCCAAAGATAAATCTGACCTCCTAGCATCATTCTTTTCCTCAAACTCCTGCATTGATGACCAAGGGTAAATGGTGCCTACCATGCCAGATTCCAACACTGTATGCCTCCTGTAATTTTTTTTTTTTTTAACAAAGACTTTAGAAAATTACTAAATAACTTGGACACTAAGAAATCTCCTGGTCCTGATTGCATCTCTCCATTTGTTCTCAAACATTGTGTTCTAGAGCTAAAACCCATCCAGTATCATCTTGGCAATCTATTATACATACCTGGTACTTATCCCAATATGTGGAAACAATCTCACATACAGCCTATTCCAGAAAAAGGAGATAAAAGTCTACTGTCAGGATACTTACCAATTGCCATCGCCTGAGTCCTCTTCAAAATAATGGAGAAAGTCATCAATAGCCAACTTTTCCACTACCTAGAGACTCATCAGTTAATCAGCAACCACCAGTATGGATTGCACCATTCAAGTTCCACTACTGACCTCTTAGCTACATCAGCTACCACAGGACATGTGCAATGACCTCTCTTTTTTTTCCAGAGCTTTTGATCGTGCTTTGGCATTGAGGCCTGCTTAGGAAACTGCCACCCTTTGATCTACTTGCCACTCTGTAATTGGGTTGCTAGCTTCCTCTCTGGTAGTCATTCACTGCATGTAATAGTAGATGACTCCCTCTCTTCATGCTTCTACACCAATGTAGGAGTACCTCAGCACTCTGTGCTATCACTGATCCTCTTCCTCATGTCCATAGTTTTGCAGACAATAGTACTTGCCATTAATTTGTCTAATGACAAACCACACAGTGCACAGATCCAAGCATCAAGATCTACAGCTAGTGCCTTAAACACTGATCTGCATACTATCCTTCAGTGGGATGAGGACAATCTGGTCATGTTCAATACTACCAAAACACAGTCTTTCCTCTTCTCTTGCACAAAATAAATCTCAGCTTACATTCCCTTACCTTCAGTAATACACAAATTACCAGACAAAGGGTGCTTAAGGGTAAAAGCTGTATAACTGAGAGGAGACCTCCACATAGCCTTTAAAGGAATGCGGAGAACCGACCAGGGCTTCTGACCTAATGTCCAATCCTCACCTTCTCGTGGTGCACCCTTTGAGTATCTACTTGGATACTGAACGGACGAGGATGGGCTGGCAATTTGGGATTTAGCCAACCAAATTGCATTCTTATTGGTTAAACCAAAATATAGAATGATGGTACAACATGACAAAATTTCATGCCGGCTGGGACGTCGCCCGGTTAAACAAGGCCCCCGTTGTTTTCGCCAGGGAACCAGGGCAAACAGCGAAAAGTCAGCTACTGGAACAAATCTGAAAATAAACCTCAACTCAACATCACCAGAGTTAAAGATCGGTACTATCAACGTAAGAAGCCTGAATGGCAAAGAAATGGAGCTAGCTGAGGAATTATATAAGTACCAGATCGACATAATAGGGGTGACTGAAACAAAAAAGACCAAAACTGGTGAGATCTTTCTGAGCAATAAATACAAAATGTTATATTCAGGCAATGACAATCAAGGAAAAGAAGGAGTAGCCATAGTATTCAACACAAAATACGAGGCTGATCTTCTTGAATGGCAGTCAGTCTCAAGTAGAGTAATGCGGGCAAATATGAGAATGGGGAACTGGACAATGAGACTTATTTGTGCCTATGGTCCCACAGAAGGTGCTACTAAGGTAGAAGTGGAGGAATTTTTAGAAAAAGCAATTGACACAATGAAAAATGAAAAGTTGGTCCTTGTTGGGGATCTAAATAGCAGAGTAGGAAATGATTGTGAGACATACAAAAATACTTTGGGAAAATTTGGAGAAAAGAGCAAAGCTAATAATAATGGCAAATATCTGTTGGATTTCTGCTCAGGACATGGACTGGTTATTACTGACACCATGTTCCAACATAAAAATGTGCACAAATTCACATGGAGAGAAGAGGCTAGGAATAAGAAAAGTCTCATTGACTATGTTATTGTTGATAGTGATGTTTTCTCCCTGGTGCAGGACACCAGAGTGTACAGAGGATTTGAAATTAGAAGTGATCACTATTTAGTCTTGAGCAGGATAAAATTAAATTTCATATTGAAAAGAATAACATGTAAGAAAGTTTTAAAGGGAATAAAAGTTGAGCAGCTCTCAGATGTGAGCTGTAGACTTAAATACACAAAGATTATTGAAGGAAAAATGAAAGAGTTTGAGAACAGGAATCAAACCTTGGAGATTCAGTGGCAAACTCTGAAGAAAACATTGATTGATTCTGCCAGAGAGGCATGTGGTGAAGTTGTTTGTAAGGATAAAAAAATCAGAACTCCTTGGTGGACAGAGGAGGTTAAAGAGGCAGTGAAGGAAAAGAAGAAAGCATACCAAAAGTTCCTGTCAAATAAGTCAGCTTGTGCTCTTAGAGAATATAGAGACAAATGTAAGAAAGCTAAACAGTGTGTAAAACTAGCTAAACAAAAGTCATGGGAGGACTTTGGCAAGAATATAGAAAATAAATATCAAGAAGGTGGCAAAATATTCTGGAGGTTGTTGAAGAAGCTTAAGAATGGAGGAAAGAGTGCTGTAAAAGGAATTAGAGATGATAAAGGTGACATGAAAAGGGGAGAAAAAGATATCCTTGAAGTATAGAGTAATTACTTTGAAAAACTGCTAAATGAAACAAGCAGTGATGACAGCACAGTGGTAAAAAACACTGACCAGGCATGCAGTCAGGAATAAATATCCATACTTGAAGTAGAAAAAGCCATCAAAGGCTTGAAATGTGGAAAGGCAACAGGAGTAGATGATATTCGACCAGAAATGCTGAAGTATGGTGGTATAAGAGTCTTACAGTGGCTGCACTGCATAGTTCAGAAAGCCTGGACAGAGGGACGAATTCCCGATGATTGGAGTAGAACTCTCATAGTACACATATATAAAAAGGGAAATAAAACTGCATGTGAGAATTACAGAGGTATTTCCATACTGAGTGTTCCTGGCAAGATCTATGCAAGTATACTTGAGAAATGGTTGAGAAGAATTGTGGAAGAAAAGCTTGGTGAAGAACAAGCTGGATTCAGGCCAAATAGAGGCTGTCAGGATCAGATCTTCACTTTACGACAAATAGTCGAGAAAGCATGGGAATATAACAAAGATCTGTATTTAAGTTTTGTCGATCTGGAAAAGGCATATGACAAGGTGCCAAGAGAGAAGCTATTCAATATGCTGCAGTTATATGGTGTCAATGGGGCATTATATCAAGCAATACTTAGTCTTTATTTGAGTTGTGAGTCAGCAGTTAGAATTGAAGGAAGTACAGGAAGATGGTTTAATGTTAAATCTGGTGTGAGACAAGGATGTACATTATCCCCTCTGTTATTCATTATCTATATGGATCACATTATGAAGGAAAGTGGTATTAAACATGATATCAAAATTGGAGATGTTAATGTCAGCTCTTTGCTTTATGCGGATGATGTTATACTTCTAAATAAATCCGCTACAAGTCTGCAAGATTCTCTGACTAAATTGAATAGCTCTTGTAATAGATATGGTATGAAAGTCAGCAATAAAAAGACAAAGACAATGAAAATAGTCAGAATCATTGAAAATGTCAACTGTGTTGTGAATGGAGAACCTGTGGAACAAGTAAAACATTTCAGCTACTTAGGCACAAATTTTACTGAAGATGGTAAATTAAATATAGAAATAGACAGCAGAATCAGCAAAGCTGGTAGTCAATTGAATAAATTCATATGGAATAAGAGAGAAATTAGTCGGAACACTAAATTAGCTGTATACAAGACAGTGTTCAAACCAGTTTTAACTTATGGATCTGAGAGCTGGGTCAGAAGTAAAACACTTGACCAAAGACTAGAGACTTCAGATATGAGAGTCCTGAGAAAGATTATAGGCGTGAACAGATGGCATCAATGGCAGTATCATATTAAAAACGAGGATATTAGGAAAGAACTTGACATTGTCAGCATCCAGGAATGCATTAGCAGAGCTAATCTCAGGTGGTATGGTCACTTAAACAGAATGGGCGAGGAAAGATTAGCAAAACAAGTGTTCTCTGCCAGGTTGGCAGGAAAACGACCGAGAGGAAGACCAAGATATAGGTGGATTGATACGGTACAAAGTGCTTTAGACGATAGAAATATAAGATCTGATAATATTGGAGTGTTGACAAGTAACAGACTGATTTGGAGGAAAATTGTAGATAGGAAATTAATAATGATGTAATTTTTTTCATGCAGTACTATCACATCCTGTACGCCCCTTGAGGGTACATGGCAGGAATTTGATGATGATGATGATGATTAGATCTCTCTGCTTGAACTGAAATTCACCATCAGCCTCTCCTAATACAAACACATCACAACAATAGCCTGCTGAGAATCCAAAAAACTAGGCATTCTCTTTCATTCAAGATACTATTTTACACCCAACCACCTCTTAACAATATACAAATCCATTTTAAATCTGCCTCTGCTTAGAATACTGATCATGTTTGAGATGAAGCACCTAAAACTTCTCTAAAAATTATTGACGCTGTCCAGAGAAGAACAATTTGACTTATAGATGATCCCTTTCTTACAGATTCATTTCATCTTCTATCTCCTAGACAAAGTGTTTCAGCTCTGTCTATTCTACAGGTACTTCAATGGTCTTTGCTCTACTGAACTGGCAACCATCATTCCTCCACTTTCTGTTGAACTGTTAATACAAGAGCAGTAGTTACCACCTCACAGCCATTTACTGTGTAACTGCAAACACTGAACCTGCTTTCTTCTTCCTTTTTTATTCCATCTACCTCCATCCTCTGGAACAGCCTCCTGCAAAAAAAAAAAAAAAAGTATTTCCAATCGTCAATAAACTTCAGACTTCTGCACCCAGACATAGCACTGGTGTGCTTATGGGTCCTTTGACCTCTCATGTATGGGATCAATAAAAAATAAAATAATAAAAATAAAAAAAAACCTTGAAGACTACAGATATGAGAATTCTGAGAAAGATTAGGGGGAGTAAACAGATGGCTTCAGAGCTAACACCTCAGGTGGTATAATCATTAAACAGAATGGGAGAGCGAAGGTTAGCAAAACAAGTATTCTTTGCCAGAATTGCAGGGAAAAAAAACCTAGAGGAAGACCAAGATCTACGTAGATTGATACAGCAGACAGAAATATAGGATCTGATAATATTGGAGTTTTGACACTGAATTAATTTGGAGGAAAATTGTTCATAGGAAGATAGTAACAATGTAACTTTTTCATGTAGTACCATCATAATATCCTGTATACCCCCCCCCCCCCCCCCCATGATGGTACAAATCAGGAATTCAATGATGATCATGATGATTAAGTGCTGTCTTAAATTTAGCTTTTTAGACAAATTGTAGGTGTAGCAATGTGCTCTCTCTTATTTCACCTCGTGTTGCTAAGAATATGCTTATGCATAGAATCTTTTGAAACTTTGAACTTAAATCATTTCCTCCCCCTCATGTCCAGAGTATGCAGTCTTTGGCCTACAGCCTCTAACTTTTTAGTTTCTCAATAATATCCATACTTGAACCTTTATACACACGCACGTGCCACTTCACATCACTATCCTGTCCAGAAACTTCAAATTTTTAAAATTTTAGCTTCCAGGACAGAACAAAGATTGTTCTCAGGACCTGCACTGCACCTATATCATTCGAACAAAAGGGATACAAAAAAAGAAGAATGTTCCAAACTCCTCACTTCTTCCATACATGCACCATATCTTTACGTGACATCAAAAGTGTCAGGAAAGAACTTGACATTGTGAGCATCGAGGAATGTGTCAGCAGAGCTAATCTCAGATAGTATGATGACTTAAACAGAATGGGAAAGGAAAGAGTAGCAAAACAAGTGTACTTTGCTAGGTTGGCAGGAAAAAGATCCAGAGGAAGACCAAAATGTAAGTGGATTGATACAATAAAAAGTGCCTTAGAAGACAGAAATACAAGATCTTATAATATTGACAGATAAAGCTAATCTGGAGGATAGGAAGTTAGTAATGATCTAAGTTTTTCATATAGTACTATAATAATATCTTGTACCCCCCCCCCCCTTCAGGATGTATGTCAGGAATTTGATGATGATGATGATGATATCAAATGTATATCAGATAAATTGGGTTCCCTTCTAAAACTGCATAGAATTACAACAGTATACAAACCTCTAAACAAAGTTTCCACCTTTCTGAGACAAATTAAGGGATATTCACAAATTCCTTTCTCTTTTCTAGGTATTTACTCTATCCCCTGTCAATGTAGAACTCAGTATTTCA
This sequence comes from Typopeltis vanoorti, assembly GCF_054136105.1. NCBI lineage: Eukaryota > Metazoa > Arthropoda > Arachnida > Uropygi > Thelyphonidae > Typopeltis > Typopeltis vanoorti. The sequence goes on along the minus strand of NC_143551.1, from coordinate 93,117,465 downwards.
GGCAGACCTTGGTCAGAAAAAAAGAATATAAAAAATCCACGTACTACCACAACGTCTCAGATGACGACTACTTCGCCAAGCAACTTCACAAATTTCAGTTTAAATCAGAGAGAGAGAGAGAGAGAGAGAGAGAGAGAGATCGACTCTTCCTGCTTCCAGGAAGAGTCGATCTTTTGTAGATAAAATTCTACAAAACCATTAACTGGAACAGATCTTGCATTATTCTATGTAGATTTTGGCACACTGCTCTATCCTTCTATCAGCATTAATAACAAAAGTCACCATGAAGAATGCCACTGTCGTCTTCCACGCATGTGACTGCCCTTTCTCTTAAAGTAATTTCATTCTCTGTGTATCATTCCTCTTCAAGTGTCTGTAATATGTTAGCTTGAGCTGGTGAAATGTTGGCTTATAAATAATTAATGATAGTAAGGAAATTATTTATTTTCATTCCATTATTGCATAGTTTTTGCAGATCACAAGTACTTCAACTACAAAAGTAGTCCAAATACGTCAACATTATGAATCAGAATTTCACCATTCTCTCTCTCTCTCTCCTTCTCCATTCTCCTAAAATAAAATATATTTTAAATAGCAATTTTTAGCAATTTACTTTTTGAACAGTTTCGCAATTTACTTGCATTGTGTTGGGTTGTGTTGCAAAGACTGTACATTGTAGTGCCACTATGATAAGAAGGCTCTAACATGTAGGAATAAGGAAGTTGTTGTGCCACTGTATAAAGCACTGGCAGACCACACTTGCCTATTGTGCTCAGATTGGCCACCTGGTTTTCAGTGTGATGTGGAAACATTGGGGAGGAGTAGTACAGAGACAAGTGACTAAGACAATACCAGGACTTTGGAATGCTATCTGTGGAGAGAAGTTGAAGAAATGTGGATTGCAGAGTTTGGTGGAGAGGAGGAAAAGAGGTGATATGATAGTGACGTTTAACTTATTGAGAGGATTTTATTCAGGTGAGAGGGAAAGAACCAGAGGCCATCCCCAGAAAGTATGTAAGAGTGTGGGGAAGAGGGATGTGAGGAGTAGATTTTTTACATGGAGAATTGTCAGTGAATGGAATGTATTACCAGAACATGTTGTTAATGCAAGGACTGTTAAGTATTTTAAGAATGGGTATGATAAATATGTTGTCAGTTGAATGAACTTCCCACGATGAGTCTGCTGACTCCGTGGAGGGTGCAATAATAATAATAAAATATATAAATGTAATATATACATACATATATCTGAGGGTGTTAGATTCATATTAAGGGAAATGACATCACAGATGCAGCTGCTAGATCAGCTCATATTTTTTCAAAATACTGTTTGATGGTACCATATACCTGGCAGGAAACACTGACAAACAGATTGTATGAGATTAGCCTGGAATTAAGCATTGGCAGTCCAGTCAACATAGGAAGAACAGACTAGAGGAGGTTGTTCTTGCTAGGCTACACATAGTTACAGTCATTTTACACATTCTTATACATGATGCAGGTGTTGCCTTTCTCATACCTATGTGTGAGAAATGCAACACCTATCTCACCATTAATCATATTCTGGTGGAGTGCTTGCACTTCAAATGAAAAACAAATTACATTTTTACTTATCTGACTGAGCCATAGATACTCAGGCAGATGTTATCAGACTTGAGCAAATTGCATGGTTTTAAATTAATTTTTAAACACATCTATTTATTCAAATAAATTATTTATTCAAACACATTTGATTAATAGCCCACAATAACCCAGGTTTGAATCCTGATCACTGCAAAGTTTTTTTTAATGAAGTGAAAGTGGATGCGCAAAATCAGAAAAACTAGAGCTTTTAGGAGTGGGGGAAAGCTGTTGGGTGAGTACATGGATACCAATGAGGCAGTTGAGTGTAAGAATGTGCATAAAATGCCTAAGTTAGTACCACTGATAACAAACCGAATGGGATAGTTAGTATAAAGCATAAGGAACGCATTGGGCCTGGGGGGGGGGGGGCTAATGCAATATATTTGCTAATACCAGGAGCATTTGGAACAAGGGGGAGGGTTTTTTTTGACATTGGTTAGTTCATCCTAGCCAAAGGTTATTGGCATTAGTGAGACGTGGCTAACAGGAAGATGATATGGTATGTATGTGTGTGTGTTCAGGGAGGATAGAGAGAAAAGAATGGGGGGAGGGGAGTATTTTCAATGATAGCCGATATATTGCAACCAAAGAGAGTAGAAGTCAAACTACAGGCTAGCAGAAATAGCACATCTGAGGCCATCTGGTGCAGGATAGTGGCCAGCAGAAGAAAATGTACAGTTGGTTCCTTTCTACAGACCAGGGGTTGTAAAGGATGATGGAAATAGCATGCATTGGCAAATAAGCTCAATGAGTGGAGGACAGGTAATTATTATGGGTGACTTCAACTATGGAAACATAGATTGGAAGGAGGAAAGGACACATGGGAAGAAGGAAATGAAATTTATGCAGTTACTAAGGAATAATTACCTCAGGCAGAATGTGATGGAATGTACTAAGGGTTTGAGAGTGCTAGATCTAGTAATTGCATCAGAGAATTTGTCCATAACCAATATGCGACCACAGTGCCACTAATTGGTGAGAGCGGCCATATGGTCTTGACCTGGAAGGTGTCTAAATATGTGGAATTTTCAGTTAAGAGAGTATATGTGGAATTATTATTATTACATCACACCTGCTTAATCACACCGTCTGCATAGTTAGCCGAGTGGTTATGTGCCTCACAACCATATGCCTGGGAAAGGAGTGTCCTGGGTTCGATTCCCGTCGCTGACATGAGGAGCTTAAGGATCTTTCTCAGCCATAGTCAAGTTAGCCGTCTTGGGCGTGGACAGTAGGGGTTTTTTCTCCCCAGTTTATCTGGGGTTTTTCATCCCGCAAAAGCAGGCAAACTGGCCTTGAAAACTCAACACCACTATGGACATAGGTTACACTGGGGCATAGGGCTGACCACCTTATCCTGAGAACAGTTGAGGTCTGAGGATGAATAAACCCTCGACACCGCAAGGTAAAAAGAGGGAAGAAGGAAAATGAAAAAAAAAATGAGACCACACCTCCAGGGAGTCTAAAGACTCATCGAGGGAGGGCATCTATTCTACAACTCTTTGTCTCACTACTCCACCAACCTTCATCATCTAACACTAATGCCATCTACCACCACCTACTCCACTAGTACTTTCACAGACAATCACAAACATCCATACCCACGGCAGGATTCAAACCTGCAGCCTTTTGGCTGGAGAGTGGATACACTAACCACTCGGCCAACCAGGCCGGCATTATAGGGCTGGTAAGTATGACAAACTTAGGAGATTGCTTAGATCAGTGCCATGGCATGTGAAACTGCAAGGACTGGATGTTAATGGTGCATGGGAAGTGGTAAAGGAGTGTTTGAAGGAAGTAATGGCAGACCTAGAGGCAAGAGAATAAATCAAGTAGGAGTCAAATGGATGAATCCCATCATTAAGCTGGAAATAAAAAAAAAAAAAAAAAAAAAAAACTCTATGGAGAGAATTAAAGAGAAAGATGAACTGCAGACACATGAGCAGTTCAAAGCACAGGCCAGAAATGTAATCGATATGGTAAGAAAGGCAAAAACAGAGTATGAAAGGAAATTAGCAGTACAGGCCAAAGATAATCCCAAAGGGTTCTTTCAGTACGTTGCAAGTAAAAGGAAGAATGTTCATGGCAGAATGATTTTAATGAAATCATTCTGCCATGCTGATGGTAGGGAGGTAACTGAATCAGAAAAAATAGTAGAATTACTAGCTTACAATTACTAAGAATCACTTGGCAAGAGTATATCATCCAGGTGCAGTAACAAGAGAGGCAAAGGCTTATATGGAAATTGAGGTAAATGAACTGGCAGTGCATAGCATATTACAGAACCTTGATTAACAGCAATGGGAGTAGATAGCATACCAGCTTGAGTTTTATGAGACATTACTAGGGAATTGGCAGTGCTATTGACTAAGTTGTTTAACCTCAGTTTGGCTTTGGGTTAGTCCCAAGGGGTTGGGTGGAAAGAGGTGGAAAATAGTTTCACTGCATAAATGAGGCTCCAAGACTAATGTTGTAAATTACTGACTGATCAGCATATCAAGAGTCATAGTCAAGGTACTGGAGAAGATGGTCAATAGTAAAATACAAGAATCGATAGACAGAAATGAGATACAGATGGGGTATGGACATGGTTTTATAAGGTGTAGGTTGTGCCTCAGTAACTTGCTCATGTTTTATAATATGGTGACAGCTAAGTTGGATAAAGATAATGGGTTTATGCCAGCCTGGTTGGCTTATCCACTCTTCAGCCAAAAGGCTGCAGGTTCGAATCCTGCCATGGGCATGGATATTTGTGATTGTCTTTCACCTTCATACATTCATTTTCATGCAACTATATACACTCTCCCAAGAATGGAGTGGGTTACCATGAGAGAAGTAGACCCTACCCTCCCACAATGGGTGAGACTTTACCCAGTAGTTGGGAAGATGCAGGCTAAAAACAAACGATGGGTTTGCAGTGATAGTGCTGGACTTTTGCAAAGGCTTTTGACAGGATACCACAATCGATTCAATAAATTGCAGCACGTGGGGATGGATATAAAGTTGATTCAAGTGGATAAGAGGGTTGTTGATGGAGAGATATCAGAAAGTAGTTTATTCAGGAGTAGAGTCTGGTAGAAGGCCTGTGACTAGTGGCATGCCACAGGGCTCCATTCTTAGGCCACTACTATGTAATTTGTACATTAATGATATAGGAAAGGATTTGAGAGGAACTATTCAGTTGCTTGCCAATGATGCAAAATTGGGTAGAGAAATAGTTAATACGGATGATGTTAAAATTTTGCAGGATGATTTGGATAGACTGGTGATCTGGGCAATGGAGAATGGATATCAGTTTAATGTGGAAAAGTGTAAGGTTATGCATTTAAGGGCAGAAAGATTACAAGCTGTGTACCACATTGATGGAACTGTGCTCCAGGAAATTGATGAAGCCAGGAATTAGGGAGTTAAAGTTACAGAGCATATTGCAAAAGTGGCTAAAGCAGGTCATCAGATTACTTGGTTACTGAAGAATACCCTGAGGAGCAAAGACAGCAGGTTATTAGGCCTCTTTATTGAGCCTTGGTATGACTCTGATTACTGTGTGCAGATCTGGACACCTGAGTTTCTTGGTGATGAGGTGGAGAGGACCTAGATAAGAGTGACCAAGATAATACCAAGTCTATGAAATGAACCTTATGAGGACAGGTTGAAGATTTGTGGGTTACAGAAATTGGTTGACGAGTGAAAAAGGAGTGATATGATTGAGACATACAAATTTCTGAAGGGTTTTTATAAGATTAAAAAGAGGAAATTTTTCAGAACAGGTCTAGGTGGGAGAACTAGGGGGCCATATTGTATGCCCACACTTCATAGAGCCGACCTTGGCAATGTGCCAAGAATAGTCAATTCATGCTGAAGAGGAGAGAGAGAAAAATAAAGGATGTACGAATTATTATCAACACACGAAATCACGTGCTTTATACGTAAATTTTTAAACTGTTCTACAAGCAAACTAGGTACCACTTTAAGAACTAGAATTTTCATAAAAGAAAAGCTAATTTTCCAACGTATAATAATAACCAGTCATCCCACAAAACGCATTGATTACCCTGATATTGGAATGGATTCTCCTTCTTTTGACATGCGCAGAAGTGTCGAAGGGTCTTGCATCTGTCAGTGTACAGTACTTGGAAACTGAGTAAGAATCTAGTTAGCAGGGGTGTCAAGACTAGATTTTTTGTTTGGAGATTGGTAAATGATTGGAATGAGTTGCCAGTCTGTTGTGGGTGCTATGACTGTCAATGAGTTCAAAGCTAAGTATGATAGATGCTGCGTGAATGTTGGATAGTGCTTGGTATGAGGTTTAAGGCCTCCCTTGATGAATCTTAGGACTTCATGGAGTACCCCATAATAATAATAATATATCATTTACAAACAAGTTAAACAGCAGCAGCCTAAGAGCAGAACCCTGGATCATTCCACTGGTTACCCTGTGTTTTTGAAACACTGTTGCTTCATCATACACAACTTGCTTGTATTATTCAGAGTCAATCTCTGATCCATCTAATCAATATACTATCTATTCCTATCATATCTACTGTCTCTATATACTGTATCTATATTACTATTTCAATCGTTATACTATCTATCTATTCATATCATATCAACAACTTATCATATAGTAATCAATCAAATGCCTTTTCAGTCCAAGAATATTACTGTATATGTCTCCCTTATCTAACACCCTTATCACCTTCTCATAAAATGCAAGTAAATTTCTAAAACAGGACCTGCCCTTTACAAATTCCATGCTGACCATCATAAAGAATACTATGCCAATCAGCCCAATCTTCTACTTTATTCTTAATCAATCTCCCCAACACCTTGACTTCAACTACAGCAACACTTGACTTCAAATTGCAAGCCCCTTGTTTTTTTGTTTACTTTTTTATTTTTTCAAAAAAAAAAAAAAGAAAAAAACATAATTTTTTTAAATATATTAAGCGAAAAACTCATACGGTAACCTAACAAAGTGATTTTATTAAATAAAATATTATAGTTACTGTTACTACCATTTTACAAATAAGAATTCACTTTTGGTAATCGCATATAAATAAATAGGACTATAAAATAATGTCCCTTTATTGGTACCGTTGATTATCACTTGAATCGCAAACAAAAGAATTTTATTTTGTTTATACAAAATGCAGACTATTTTATATGTGCGATTATAAAAGATTTTATTCTTATTATATTTTGATAGTTAATAAATGTTTTTATGTAAGATCATATGTAACACAGATGACTATGTGCAAATATTTCATGTTTAGATCATGAAAGATTTGTTTAGAAATGATAGCCTTTACATGTTGATTGTCCCATCATACTTTTTGATTGGCATTTGTACACAAGCTGTATTAATAAACGTTTTGTGTGAAATATGGCCTCTTTTTTGCTCGATGATGCAAGCCCTTTGTTAAAATTTCTGTAGCTCACCACTGGTTATACAGACTAGTCTATAATTAGAAACTTCTGTCACAGGACCATGCCTGTGGAGTGGTACTATTTTGTCTTCTTTCCACTCCTTAGGAACCTTACCCACTGCAAGACTTTCAATCAATAACCAGGTGAAGGGCATAGCTAACTGTTGTGCACATTCCTTAAAAATATGTGATGATACATGGTGCCTTATTGACGTTTAACCCAGTCAACACCTGCTACATCTCTGATTCTTTCACTTCCAGTTCTCCTAATACTTGCCTCTATATATTGCACAGCATCATTTACACCAGTATGATATACACTAATAAAGCACTCATTCAGTAATTCCACTATATCCTTTTCAACAGTCACTCTGCTGTCATAACTTATCCACTAGTGTCAAACTACCATAATTATTCTTCCTTTTGCTTGCTGTATAGTGGAAAAATTCCCTTGAGTTAGCCTTGTCCTGACCAGCCAATCTCCTCTAATACTGTACCTTTTCTTTCTTTACCATGCTTGTCACCTTCCTAGCCTTCATATTAGTCTCATCATGGATCTGATCACCACTAACTTGTATCTCCTCCATAACATTCTTTTCCAACACAGTTTGCTAGATTTCACTCTTCACCCATTTCAATCCTAATGACTCTATTTACTCACTTGACTCTTGGTATGCAGTCATCTGCCTTATGAATTCCCATGGACTGTCAATATCTTTTCTGCGCAGCTTATCTACCTGACATATTGATGCTAGCATACTGTAGAGCTTACCATGGTAACCTACTTTATAATTCCGCAATCCTTTTTGAACAGTAACCTTTTCATGTTCTCCACTTTCCAAACAAGTATATCATGATTACTTCACCAGTTGGTGGCAGTATTAATACCTTATTAACAATTAGCTTATTAACTATATCTTGTTAAATTATTACCAAATCCAATTCTCCGAAACCTCTAGTTGCATCTCTCACATGCTACTTAAGATATTTATCCCTCAGAAATTCAACAGATTCACACTCTTTCTTTCATTCTGTATTCCTGTAATTAAAGTTTCCCATCAGGGTCGCCTTCTTTTTACATTCCCAACCAATTTGCCTAAACATTTCACAATTAGTATTTCTACATTCCCTGGCCTATAACAGCATCCCCTCAGATATACTAGATTGTTAATTTCAACTTCACATCACACATTCAAAATCTGTGCATTTACTCTTAACTTCAAAACTATGTGGACACAAGTCCTTTGCATTCATTAACATATTCCTCCCCCCCCCCCCCCTCTTTGTCGCCTTCCTTTTCTTCTGGCAAATTATATATCCTTCCATTTCTATTTCTGAACATTTCATCATCCTCAGACAACTAAGTTTCACTTATGCCTGTGATCTTTGGGCATACTGACTCAATTGATGTAACTCAGTCAGTTCAGTGAGTGAATATGAAAGGATAAAATAGTGACTCTATTTTCCTTTTTTTTTTTTTTTGTTATAGATAAGCAGTTTCAAGCTGTGTTCACTTACTGAAATTCCTTTTAATTAACAACTTTAGTAAACTATTGTTTAACAAGTGGTTTGAAAGTTATTTAATTCTGTTTTTAACTTATCAACAGTGAAATGATCTATTTATTTAACTAATTTAGGGTTGAATAATTTTTAAGTTATTTTCTCATAAAACTAGTTTATTTCACAAGTTATTTATTTGAATGTTGTGCACCATTTAATATCAGAAAGAAGAATTTCTAGAATAATCTATTGGTATCCTAGAAATTTTTACTGTGCATCATCTAGTTTAATAGGTGCTACTACTACCTTTTTAATTTATAATTTTTTCTTTTACTTTTTCAACCTTAATCTTTCAAATGATCCATTCATCACTCTTCAAAAATACTGTTTTGAAAAAATAGTGATTTGTTGTAACACACAATATGAATGTGAAAAATGAACTGTTGAAATATGACAAATAATCATCTTTTGGAAGAAGATAAGGTTATATATATATATATTATTATTATTACATGACATCTCCAGGGAAGTCCATGGACTCATCGACGGAGGGCACTTGCTCTACAACTCTCTGTTTCCATCACCAACTCCATCTACAACTAACTGCATCTACACCATCTATCGCTGACCACCACCACCAGTATTTTCACAGACAATCACAAACATCCATGGCAAGATTCGAACCTGCAGCCTTTTGACTGGAGAGCTGATAATATAAACATATAGAAGAGTATTTAGTTGTGCCACCTACAATATATATATATATATATATTTTTTTTTTTTTTTTTTAATTTAATTTAATTTTATTTTTTTGTTTCTTTACAGGATTTGGATTATTTAAGAACAATGGGGAAAAAGTTGAGACATAAGAAAATTTTAAATAAGCCATCTTCAAAAATTTCTGGTGGGCATACTAGTATAAGTCAAGCTAAATGTCTGAATGGTATAAAACATAAAATGAAAAATATAAACAAGTGGCAGAAAAAAAAAAAGTATAATGCCTTTAAATTTCAGATAGCTGAAATGAAAAAAGAAACAAAATTATCTTGTGATAGAAAACATGTTAAAGTGGTTGATAATTGGGATGAACAATGTGGAGCTAGTTTTTCAGAACTGTTTTTAGCTAATGATCTCCAGAATGTTCCTGATGATGTTTCTGATACTGAAGGACTGCCTTCTTTTTTGATGGATGGATTTAATGAACTGCTTTCTGAAGAAGAAGATGATGATGATGATATATCTTCAGAATACAGTATAAGATCTGCAAAAATCAACAGTAATGAAAAAGTAAGTATATCATTCTTTTTTCTTTAGGTACTTTATTATCAAAGGAAAAATTTACTCCAGAACAACTGTACTGTATAAAACCAGAATGTTTTGCCACATTCATTACTGTAGTATGCTAAATTGCAACTATTTTATTTTTATTGCTATAGGTACTAAAAATGTACGATTTAAATTTTAGTGGAGTAATAATAATAATTATTATTATTCACAACCTCCATAGAGTCTTAAGATTCATTGTGGCAGGCCCATCTTAAACAACACAAAGTCTGTCATACCATTCCTTAAACTCATTCACTGTTCTTGCTCTCACTACCTTATCACGCAGTGGATTCCATGGTCTAACCACCCTCCTTGCAAAGAAACCACTTCTCACCCTCTTGCTCACCACTTCTATTCATAAGTTTCAGGGATGGACCCTCATCCTTGCTCCTTCCTGTTGATTTATCATATGAAAGATCTTCCCAGTTCAATCCTGTAACTACTCCTCAGTAGTTTAAATGTCTCAATCATATCACCTCTCCTTCTATCTATCAAACTCTGCAGTCTGTATGCCCTCATTCTATTCACATAGCTAAGATTGTACAGTACTGATATCAGTTTTGTTATTTGCCTCTGTACCCTTTCCAAGGTTAATTTATTCCCTTCAAATCCTAGTGACCAAATCTGAGCATAATAATCCATGTGGGGTCTGATCAGGGCTCTGATCTGTTTCTCCCTGGTTACTGTCCTCAGTATTGCAGCAGTCCTATGGGTTGCCTTCACCATCTTTGAGGTCCCTTGCTTCCTCCACTTCTTCTAATACAGTTCCCCCCCCCCCCCCAGCAGAGTATTTAGTCTCTCACTGATGGATCCAAAAAAACTTTTAAGACCTTCCAATTGCTGAATTAAGTTGCACTCTCCATTCATTTGCCCATCTGTCTAGCAAAATCAAATCCTACTGAAAGCTACCACATCGACACTATTACTAATAACCCTTCCCAGCTTCACATCATCTTCACATAGCTGAATATCTCATTGCAATCTATTGGCAATGGCATTGATATAAAGGTTAAACAATATCAGTCCCAGTACTTATCCCTGAGGGACCCACTTATAACCTTCTGCTTCCTTGATACTGCTTCCAAGTAGATAACTCTGATAATTATCAGACAGCCAATCCCCAATCTGGTTCTCTAAACCCGATATCCAAATCTTTTCTTGTGGCACCATGTCAAATGCTTTTATAAAATCCAAAAAAAAAAAAAAAAAAAATGGCAGTCCACATCAAAGGCAATTGGGTAATTAAAACAAGAGCATCTGTTAACAAATCCGCTGACCCTCACAGATACCATTACTGTCATTTGCCCAATGCTGTATATGATCTCTTACTGATTTCTCTAAAATCTTAACAACTATAGAAGAAATACAAATGGGCCTATAGTTTGACACTTCCATTCTACTACCACCCTTATGCCATGGAACTATCTTACTCTCCTTTCACTCCATGGGCACTTTTCCCATAACCAGATTCTCATTGAAAAGCCAAGTCAGTGGAGCTTCCAGTTCCTGAGCAAGTTTTCTAAAAACATGAAATTTCATTCAGTACCATTGCTTCATCAACATCCAGAGAACTTAGTATTATTAACAACACACTCTTCTCTTGCACTTATAAACCTTGAACACTCCCCATCCCTCTGGTAATAAAACCCTCTTTTTTTAGGATGAAATACCCAAATAAAGTGATTATTAAACAACTTACTATATCTTCTGCTCTCTGGTTTGTCTAACAATGTCATTCTTCTGCAATTATTTCTGCTCTTGCTGGCCACATAATGGAAAGAATTCTTTCAGATTTTTCTTGGATTTCAGGGTTAATCTTCTCATATTCAAGTTTTGCCTTCCTTACTGTGCTAATCATTTTCCCAGCCTGTATTTTATATTCCTTATGCAACTGCTCTCCACCTCTTTCCTTATAATTTTTCTTTAACCTCCTTTTCATCTGCAGTTCCTGTTCTATATCATTAGTCATCCACTTTAAACCAGATCTTATTCTCTTTTTCACTTGAGGTATACAACTTGCCATTGCTGCTAATAAATATTTCTTCACAATTTCCCATGCACTGGTGATATCTCACTTCCAATTCTTAAACCAAAGAAGCTATCCCAAGCTGATTTATAAGATTATTATACTCACCTGCCATATAATCATCATCATCATCAAATTCCTGACATTTACCCTCAAGGGGTGTACAGGATATGATAGCACTACATGAAAAACTTACATCACCACTAACTTATCTACAATTTTCGTCCAAATCAATCTGTTACCTGTCAAGACTCCAACATTATCAGATCTTATATTTCTGTCTTTAAGGCACTTGTTCATCTGTTCATTCCCCTAATCTTTCTCAGGACTCTCATATCTACAGTCTCTAATTTGGTCAAGTATTTTATTTCTAACCCAGCTGTCTGATCCATAAGTTAAAATTGGCTTGAACACTATTGTATACAGCTAATTTAGTGTTTTGACTAATTTCTCTCTTATTCCATACAGATTTATTCAGTTGACTTCCTACCATACCACCTTTGTTGATTCTGTTGTCTGCTTACATATTTAATTTACCATCTTCACTAAAAATCATGCCTAAGTAGCTGAAATGTTTTACTTGTTCTATAGGTTCTCCAGTCACAGTGCAGTTGATATTTTCCATGTTTCTGCCTATTTGGATAGTCTTTGTCTTGTTATTGCTGATTTTCATACCAAATTTATTACAACAGTTATTCAATTTAGTCAGGAAATCTTGGAGACTTGTGATGGATTTATTTAAAAGTATAACATCATCTGCATAAAGTAAAGAGCTGATATTAACATCTCCAATTTTGATATCAGTTTTAATACCATAATGTGATCTATATCTTTCCTTCATAATGTGATCTATATAGATAATGAAAAACAGAGGGGGAGGGGGGGAGAGATAACGTACATCCTTGTCTGACACCAGATTTAACATTAATCATCTTCCTGTACTACTTCCTTCAATTCTAACTGCTGGCTTACAATTGAAATAAAGACTAAGTATTGCTTGATATTATGCCCCATTGACACCATACAACTGTAGTGTTTTGAATAGCTTTTCTCTTGACACCTTGTATTATGTCTTTTCCAGATCTACAAAACATAAATACAGATCTTTGTTATATTACTATGATTTCTTAACTATTTGTCGTAAAGTGAAAATCTGATCCTGTCAGCCTCGTTCTTCACCAAGCTTTCCTTCCACAATCCTCCTCAACTGTTTCTCAAGTATACTCATAAATTTTACCAGGAACACTCAGTAGGGAAGTACCTCTGTAATTCTCACATTCAGTTTTATTTCCCTTTTCATATATGGGAACTTGAGAGCTCTACTCCAATCATTTGGAATTCGTCCCTCTGTCCAGGCCTTCTGCAGCCACTGCAAAACTTTTATACCTCCATACTTGAGCATTTCTGGTCGAATATCATCTACTCTAGCTGCCTTTTCACATTTCAGACCTTTGATGACTTTTTCTACTTCAAGTATGGATATGTATTCCTGATTGCATGCCTGTTGAGGGTTTTTTACTACTGCGCTGTTGCTGATTGCTTCATTTAGTAATTTTTCAAAGTAATTACTCCATACATCAAGGATATCTTTTTCTCCAATTTTCATGTCACCGTTATTATCTCTAATTCCTTTCACAGCACTCTTTTCTCCATTTCTGAGCATTTTCAACAGCCTCCAGAATATTTTGCCATCTTCCTGATATTTAATATTTATGCCCTTACCAAAGTGTTTTCAAGACTTCCATTTAGCTAGTTTAACAGTGTTTAGCTTTCTTACATTTGTCTCTGTATTCACTAAGAGCACAAGCTGACTTATTCGCCAGGAACTTTTGATATGCTTTCTTCTTTTCCTTCGCTGCCTCTTTAACTTCCTGTGTCCATCATGGAGTTCTCATTTTTCTATCCTTGCAGACAACCTCACCACATGCCTCTCTGGTTGAATCAATCAATGTTTTCTTCGGGGCTTGCCACTTAATCTCCAAGGTATGGTTCATGTTCTCAAACTCATTTTTTTCTTGAATAATGTTTGTGTATTTTAGTCTACAGTTCACATCTGAAAGCTGCTCAACTTTTATTTACTTTAAAACTTTCTTACATGTTCTTCTTTTCAGTATGAAATTCAATTTTATCCTGTTCAAGACTAAATGGTGATCACTTCCAATTTGAAATCATCTGTACACTCTGCTGTCTTGCACCAGTGAGTAAACATCACTATCAACAATAACATAGTCAATGAGACTTTTCTTGTTTCTTGCCTCTTCTCTCTATGTGAATTTGTGCACATTTGTATGTTGGAACATGTTTTAGGAATAACCAGTCCATATCCTGAGCAAAAATCCAACAAGTATTTGCCATTATTATTAGCTTTGCTCTTTTCTCCAAATTTTCTCAAAATATTTTTCTATGTCTAACAATCATTTCCTACTCTGCTATTTAGATCCCTAACAAGGAACAAGTTTTCCTTTTTCATTGTGCCAGTTGCTTTCTATAAAGCCTCAAAAAATTCCTCCACTTTTAGCTTAGTAGAACCTTCTGTGGGACCATAGGCACAAATAAATCTCATTGTCCACTTCCCCGTTCTGATATTTGGCCACATCACTCTACGTGATATTACCTGCCATTCAAGAAGATTAGCCTCATATTTTGTATTGAATACTGTGGCTACTCTTCTTTTCCCTTGATTGTCATTGCCTGAATATAACATTTTGTATTTATTGCTCAGAAAGATATCACCAGTTTTTGTCTTTTTTGTTTCAGTAGACTCTATTATGTTAATCTGGTACTTATCCAATTCCTCAGCTAGTTCCATTTCTTTGCTGTTCAGGCTTCTTATGTTGATAGTACCAATCTTGAACTCTGGCGATGTTGAGTTGGGGTGTGTTTCAGGGTTTGTACCAGTAGCTGACATTTTGCTGTTCACCCTTGTTCCCTGGCGAAAACAACAGGGATCTTGTTTAACCAGGAGACGCCCTAGCTGGCAGGAAATCCTGTCATGGTGTACCATCATTTCATATTGCGGTTTAAAACCAATAAGAATACAATTTGTTCAGCTAAATCCTGATTTGTCAACTCATCCCCGTTCGTTCAGTATCTAGTAGATACCTTAGATACCTAACAGGGTGCACCACGAGAAGGTGAAGATTGGACATTAGGTCAGAAGTCCTGGTCGGTTCTCTGCATTCCTTAAAAGGCTACATGGAGGTCTCTTCCCAGTAGCCTTTACCCTTAAGTCAAGACCACATGGTCTCTCTCTCTCTCTCTCTCTCTCTCTCTCCAGCTCGGAAAGGGATGACATTTCAATTACAATCAGATGCTCTCATGCCAGGACTAAATCCAAAAGTCTCATCTTGTTTCTTCTTCAACATTTTGCCTGAGGCATTTATCCCTCAAGAATTCCAAAAATTCCATTCCCCTTATTACTACTACAACTACATGCTGTTTCCTCTTCCAAATTTATGCAGCTGTAGTTGAAATCTCCCATAATGATCACTTGTTTTGCACTTGCCAAACTCAACTGCATAAACATTTCTTGCTCCTCAAACTCTACATTCCTTGGCCTATAGCAAAATCCCAATAAGTATCCTCTCCTGCACACTACCATCTCACACTCTATACTCTCAAACCATTAGTCCCTTCAAATCCTCCACTCTGAGAGGACACAACTCATCATTTATCATAAGCAATACTCCACCATCTTGTTTGCCTCTTCCTATCCTGCTTAAATACACCATACCCTTCTATTTCTATTCCTGACAGTACCATTTCTGAATTGCTACTCAATTCACACTGCCTCTTAGGTCATTTGCACCCACCATCACAATCATCTCATCTACTCTTTCATTTCACTTAATTGCCCTAGTCACGCTTCTCTAGCAGGATTCTGTTTTGCACTCCCAAATGATTGAATCTCCATACATCACACCTCACTGCTCCATTCATTTTTGGCTCACCTGCATCTCTCTCTCTCTCCCTCCTTGCATTTTCAGTTAGAATTAGCAACCTTTTTTATTACTAATTTGAAGTTGAGGGAACATTAGAATCATTTTGAATTATTCAGGATTTAAGTTATATTTTTTTTTTGAAGATTATTGTAAGATTGAAATAGAGAGCAATGTTTCGAAAATGTCCTTATTACAAAACAAAAAAAAAAAAATTCATAAATGTAATTTAAGAAGCTGGTGATTTTTGTTGGGTTTTATTTATTCCTTTTCAAAATAGACAAAAATTCAAATTAACCCCTTTAATGCCTCACCTTGAAATAATCCCCAATCTTGTGCTTTGTTGTTGTTGTTTGTGGAGAAATTTCTAGGCTCATCCTTTATGGTTAATCATCTAGAAAAATTTCCAGAGACCTTATATTGTGTATTTGCATATAAAATGTTAACAAATCTTGGAAGTGAGAGATATGAAATCTGAGAACTGTTTGATTGTGACTCAGATTCTTATACAGAGGATGTACAGGATATTATGACAGTCTGCATCATTAAGTTTACATTATTACTGATCTCCTATCAGCAGTTTTCCTTCAAATTAGTCTATTACTTGTCAGCACTCCAATATTATCTTACATAATATTTCAGTCTTCTAAGGCAGTTTTGACTGAATCAGTCCATCTATATCTTGGGGTTTCTTTTTATTAAGTCCTCTGCAGATGACCTCAGCTTGTAGCAGCATCCAACTACATTATTTCGTCCTGTTAATCAGGGCAAAATAATGCTTCTGGCATTATTTTGCCAGAAGCATTATTTTGCATGTTCATAATTACCAGGAAGCTGGTAATTATGAACATGCATAATTACCAGCTTCCTGGTCGACGCATTCAGTAAAATGGGTTCATATTAGTACCTTAAGTCATCAAGAAAATTTCTTTGCAGTCATTAATTTTCATGACTGACAAAACTAGTCTCAATCAGGCTCATCCCTTCCATACCATACTGTCATTTCTCTCTCTCTTGCTGAGTTTGTCATTACAATGTCAGTCTCTCATTTAAATATATGCATCCAAGCTCTCATACATCCACCTTGTCTAATCGAATTTCCTTGACTACATCTATTTACTCTTTTGCTGAACAAGAATTTTTCCAAGTAGTTAGTTGTAATCAATCCTCCCTGTATAAATCCTTTTTACCATCAAAAATACTCCATATGTTAGAAAAAGCTGCACACCATTTATGTCGGAACATGATATTAGTAATGACAGCCATTTCTTAAGTAGAAATATTGCAGATGCTTATTCTAGTTATTAGCCCTGTCTTCTCTAGATGTTTCCATGATATTTCTATAGGTCTGCAATTCATTTTCCTATTCTTTTGTTTATGTCTCCCACAAGAACAGTTTTTCTTTTTACTAGTTGTTCTTTCTACTGCCTCAACAAATTCCTTTGCATCTTTGCTATAGGTAGAACATATGAATAAATAAGTTATCTTTTCCAATTTTCGGTTGTGTAATTTGCTCACATTACTCTACTTGAAATTTCCTCCCATTCAAGGAGTTTATCTTAATGTTTAGTGTTGAATACTTTACAGTATTCAACACTAAACACGTTGAATACTTTAGAGTAGTCAACACTAAACATGCTAAAAATACCATCCAGATCATTATAGTTGCACAGAATAGGAAGAAATGGAGACCATTACTGCATCTTGTGAACTTGAGATGGTATTGACATGAATGAATGAATACTGTTCCTTTCTCTGATCACTGTTGTCTGAATAAATTATCTTACATATATATTTTCCACTGTTGCAAGTCTCATACGTGAATGGCATCAATCTTCAGTTCTGTGAGAATAAGTCTGTTGAGAATATCTCAGTAATATAAATATATTTGTTCACGCATGAAACCATAAAAAATATTCATAATCCTATTTATTTATTTATTTTTCCAGTCGTGTAAAAGAAAAGAAATGCAATTTACAGCTTTACATTCCAGTGATGAAGAACTAATTGAAAATGGAAATGAATCTGCTCAAGAAACTCTGGAAGAAACAATTTTGTAAGTGGATAACATTATACATTTATTATTTGACATTCTTTTTTTGACACCAAGCAGGCTAGTTGATTGCAATGATCAGTGGTTTGAAAGGCATTGAAAATGATAACTGTGAACTTCCCTCTGTTTACCAGAGGTAGTATTCCTCACAAATGTTATAAATCTATTAATTTCATATCACTCTTAAGAAAATATGACTGAAACTTTTTGATCATATTATCTTTAAAAAAAAAAAAAATTAACAATCTCACAGTACGGTCATCATCAAATTCCTCACTTGTACCCTCAAGGGGTGTACAGAATATGATAGTACTATGTGAAAAATTTACATCATTACCAATTTCCTATTTACAATTTTCTTCTAGATCATCTCTTACCTGTCAAAACTCCAACATTATCAGATCTTATATTTCTATCTTCTGAGGTACTTTATATCATATCAATTAACCTATATCTTGGTCTTCTTCCTCTGGGTCTTTTTCCTGGCAGAGAACATTTGTTTTGCTAATCTTTCCTTTCCCATTCTGTTTAGGTGACCATGCCACCTGATATTAGCTCTGCAAACACATTCCTGGATGCTAACAATGTCAAGTTCTTTATCTAGTATCCTTACTTTTAATATGATATTGCCATTGATACCATCTGTTCATACCTCTAATTTTTCTTGGGACTCTCACATCTGCAGTCTCTAGTCTTTGGTCAAGTGTTTTATTTCTAACCCAGCTCTCAGATCCATAAGTTAAAATTGGTTTGAACGCTGTCTTATATACAGCTAATTTAGTGTTTTGACTAATTTCTCTCTTATTCCATATAAATTTATTCAGTTGACTTCTTACCATATTGGCTTTGTCGATTCTGTTGTCTATTTCCATATTTAATTTACCATCTTCACTAAAAATCGTGCCTAAAGTAGCTGAAATGTTTTACTTGTTATATAGGATCTCCATTCACAATGCAGTTGACATGAGGTGGTATCAAAAAGTTTTGAGACTAGGTTTGTAACATGAAAACAGATGGCAGCATAAGGCTGCACACACACACACACACACAGTAACAGGGAGCACCTACCATCATAAGTCAGTATGCCAAAATACATCGTCCTGTGTACATCGGGAGCTGTGCAACTGATGCTATTCTGACCACCTGTGTTACCACATCTGCGATTTCATCATGGACAGCAAGTTAGAACAAAGAGCAAACATGAAATTTGAGGATCATTACCGGTGACGAAACTTGGGTGTACAGGTTCAACCCTGAGATGAAGCAGAGGTCTTCACAGTGGAATAGCCCATCATCTCCACGACCGAAAAAGGCCCAGACAGGTCAGCAGCTCGACCAAGTGCATGCTCATCGTCTTTTTCGACATTCATGAAGGTCACTGTTTTGACTCCATTGCAGAGATCCAGTGCGAATCACAGAAGGTGCTTGACATGCTTCAAAAAGAAGACTTCCAGGACACATTCCAGAAGTGGCAAGAATGCTGGGAATGCTGTATTGATATGCAAGGGGACTATTTTGATAGTGTGATAGTGTGTAAACGTAGATAAATAAAGTAATTTCTTGTAAACAGAGCTAGTCTCGAAACTTTTTGATACCACCTTATTTTCCATGTTTCTGCCTATTTGGATTGTCTTTGTTTTGTTATTGCTGACCTTCATACCATATCTATTACAACAGTTATTCAATTTAGTCAGGGAATCTTGCAGACTTGTACTGGATTTATTTAGAAGTATAACATCATCTGCATGAAGCAAAGAACTGTCTCAAATTTTGATATCAAGTTTAATACCACTTTCCTTCATAATGAGATCCTTATTCATTATCTATATGGATAATGAATAAGGGATAATGTACATCCTTGTCTGACACCAGATTTAACATTAAACCATCTTCCTATACTTCCTTCAATTCTAATTGAAGGAAGTATATTTCTAATTGCTGACCTACAATATTATAATAATTCTAATTGCTGACTTACAACTCAAATAAAGACTAAGTATTGCTTGATATAATGCCCCACCGACACCATACAATTGTATGGTGTCATTGAGGCATTTTGCTTTTTGAATAGCTTCTCTCTTGCCACCTTGTCCGTATGCTTTTTCCAGATCTGCAAAACTTAAATACAGATCTTTGTTATATTCCCATGGCATCTCAGCTATTTGTCGTAAAGTGAAAGTCTAATCCTCACAGCCTCTATTTGGCCTGAATCCAGCTTGTTCTTTACCAAGCTTTTCTTCCACAATTCTTCTCAACCATTTCTCAAGTATACTTGCATAAATCTTACCAGGAACGTTCAGTAGAGAAATACCTCTGTAATTCTGACATTCAGTTTTATTTCCCTTTTTATATATGGGTACTATGAGAGCTCTACTCCAATCATCTGGAATTTGTCCCTCTGTCCATGCCTTTGAACTATGCAGTGCAGCCACTGTAAGGCTTTTATACTTCCATACTTGAGCATTTCTAGTCGAATATCATCTACTCCGGCTGCCTTTCCAGATTTCAGACTTTTGATGTTTTTTTCTATTTCAAGTATGGATATGTATTTCTGATTGCATGCCTGGTCAGTGTATTTTACCACTGTGTTGTCACTGATTGTTTCATTTAGCAATTTTTTGAAGTAATTACTCGTACTCCAAGGATATCTTTTTCTCCAATTTTCATGTCCCTTATCATATCTAATTCCTTTTACA
Organism: Typopeltis vanoorti; assembly: GCF_054136105.1. Lineage (NCBI taxonomy): Eukaryota > Metazoa > Arthropoda > Arachnida > Uropygi > Thelyphonidae > Typopeltis > Typopeltis vanoorti. Next base: position 93,096,877 of record NC_143551.1, on the reverse strand, counting down.
CTCTTTCCTCCATTTCGGAGCTGCTTCAGCAACCTCCAGAATATCTTGCCAATTTTTATATTTATTTTCTATGTTCTTACCAAAGTCTTCCCATGACTTTTGTTTAGCTAGTTTTACACAGTGTTTAGCTTTCTTACATTTGTGTCTGTATTCTCTAAGAGCACAAGCTGCCTTATTTGCCTGGAACTTTTGATATGCTTTCTTCTTTTCCTTCACTGCCTCTTTAACTGCAAGGATAGAAAAATCAGACCCCCATGGTGGACACAGGAGGTCTGATTTTTCTATCCTTGCAGACAACCTCACCACATACCTCTCTGGCTTAATCAATCAATGTTTTCTTCAGGATTTGCCATTGAATCTCCAAGGTTTGGGGGTTGGTTCCTGTTCACAAACTCTTTCATTATTTCTTGAATAATGAAAGAGTTTGTGTATTTTAGTCTACAGTTCATATCTGAGAGCTGCTCAACTTTTATTTGCTTTAAAACTTTCTTACATGTTCTTCTTTTCAATATGAAATTCAATTTTATCCTGCTGAAGACTAAATGGTGATCACTTCCGATTTCAAATCCTCTGTATACTCTAGTATCCTGCACTAGAGAGAAAACATCATTATCAACAATAACATAGTAAATGAGACTTTTCTTATTCCTTGTCTCTTCTCTCCATGTGAATTTGTGCACATTTTTATGTTGGGACATTGTGTTAGTAATAACCAGTCCATGTCCTGAGCAGAAATACAACAGGATTTGTCATTATTATCAGCTTTGCTCTTTTCTCGAATTTTTTCAAAATATTTTTGAATGTCTGACAATAATCGCCTAATCTGCTATTTAGATCCCCAACAAGGACCAACTTTTCATTTTTCATTGTGTCAGTTGCTTTTTGTAAAGCATCAAAAATTTCCTCCACTTCTACCTTAGTAGAACCTTCTGTGGAACCATAAGCACAAATAAGTCTCATTGTTTAGTTCCCCATTCTGATATTTGTCCACATCACTTTACTTGAAATTGCTTGTCATTCAAGAAGATCAGCTTCCTATTTAGTGTTGAACACTATGGCAGCTACTCCTTTTCCCTTGATTGTCATTGCATGAATATAACATTTTGTATTTATTGCTCAGAAAGATCTCACCAGTTTTTGTCTTTTTTGTTTCAGTCTCTCCTATTATGTTGATATGGCACTTATCCATTTCCTCAGCTAGCTCCATTTCTTTGCCATTCAGGTTTCTTATGTTGATAGTGCTGATATTGAACTCTGGTGATATTGAGTTAGGGTGTGTTTTAGGATATGTTCCAGTAGCTGAATTTTTGCTGATCGCCCTGGTACTCTGGCAAAAATAACGGTGGCGTTGTTTAATCAGGCAACGCCCCAGCCTACATGAAATTCTATCATGTTGTACTATCATTTAATGTTATGGTTTAAGCTAATAAGAATCTCATTTGGTCTGTCAACTTCCCCAAATTGCCAGTTCATCCTAGTTCATTCAGTATCCAGGTAGATATTTAACAGGGTGCCCCATGAGAAGGTGAGGATTGGACATTGGAGAACCAACCAGATCAGAATCCCTGGTCAGTTCTCCGCATTCCTTTAAAGGCTATGTGGAGGTCTCCTCTCAGTTATACAGCTTTGACCCTTAAGCACTCCAGTAAGGTATAGAGCTGAAAGCTTCAGTTTGAAATATTTTAGATATTAAAATAGAGGATACTATGAAACCATCCATGTTTTTTAATTAATATAGAAAAACTTAAAAGTTTTGAAATTTGCCAGAGAGCTTATGAGAATATAACCTATAACAGCAAATTTGCCTTGGCTTGCACTACTTAAAAAGAGATGGACTGTACATAGGAGCCTGTATATTCAACTTTTATTAATGGATTGATTAGGTTTTACTGACCTGACAGCATTTAACTTTCTGACATAAGATTGCTACGATACTGAAGAGGTGTTTTGGCCTCTTTAAGGTTTCTGCTGGCCTCTGATAATAACTAACAGTTTGAAATATTTTTCAATTTTTCAGGCCAGTGAAAACTAATCAGTGCACTAATAAAAGGTGAATGTATAGGCTCCTTAGCAGTTGTCTTTTAAGTAATGCAAGGCATCCCTGATGCCAAAGGTTATATTCTCATAAGCTCTGATAAAATTTGGAACTTTTATTATTATTATTATTATTATTATGATTCAGGCCTCCATAGAGTTGCAAGATTCATTGCAGGAGGCCCACCCTAGAAAACACAAAATCTATCATGCTGTTCCTTGAACCTATTGACAGTTCGTGCTCTCTCTCGCCACTCTCTCAGGCAATGCATTCCAAGGGTCAATCATCCTCCATGCAAAGAAACCACTCTTTACCCTCTTGCTCACAACTTTCGTAACTTCCAGGGATGGCCCCTTGTTCTCACTCCTTCCCCATGTTTCCCCAAATGAAAGAACTCCCGAGTTTCAATCTTGTAACTACCTCTATCTCTTCTTCTGTTTACCAAACTCTGCGGTTCACATTTCCCTCAGCCTATCCTCATAACTAACGTGTGTGTGTGTGTGTGTGTGTGTGTGAGAGAGAGAGAGAGTGACCATTTTAGGTTACTAACATGTTTTGGAACTCCAGATGATTTAAACACTCCTATTTCTGCCTTGTCTCTGATAAGAAGACAATTCAAAACAACTTTCAGGCCAGTGAAACATGATCAAGCACCAATAAAAGGCAAATATATGGGCTCTGTATTATAACATTCTTTTAGCAGTACAAACCAAGGCAACCCTGATGGTGAATATTCTCATAAGCTATCTGGTAACCTTCGAAACTTTTAAGTTTTTTTCTATATTTGGATATAAAACATGGATGGTTTCATAATATCCTCCATTTCATCACCTAGAAAAATCTCTTTTTTATCCTTCTGCATTGTACTTAAAAGGTATACAGAATGAATGTTTATGAACATGCTGAATGTTTAGTTTTATTGCTCCAAGTTGTAGCATGTAGAAAGTATTTTTAACTTGGGTATAATTATGTTAAAGATACCAAGCAATTTTAAACCTGGTTTTACTCCAATTTCCCAAGTGAGCAAACAGACAAAATGTCAAGTTTGCACCTGCAATTGATGCAAGACTAGCTGATCCCACAGGTAGTGCAAGACCGAGGCAACTCGTGGTAAAGGTGGAGCAAGCTCTGATCACTAATCTTAATATTTACCCTTAATGCCAAAACACATCTCCAAGAAGGGGATGTATGATGTTTTGTATTAAAGACAAGGGGCCACTTTTGGCATTAAGGGTAAATATTAAGATTAGTGATCAGAGCTTGCTCCCCCTTTACCACGAGTTGCCTCGGTCTTGCACTACCTGTGGGATCAGCTAGTCTTGCATCAATTGCAGGTGCAAACTTGACATTTTGTCTGTTTGCTCACTTGGGAAATTGGAGTAAAACCAGGTTTAAAATTGCTTGGTATCTTTAACACAAGTTATAGCATGTTTATCATATCTCCTTTATAAAAAGATGATCAATAATTTATAGTCAGTTTTCATTGTAGAAAACCCCAGTATAACAAACTACCAAAAATTCCTGACTGATGCCCTATATAAATACATTGCTATGCTATCTAAAGGAAATTCACTACATCAACGCTCTCTGCTGTAATATTCCTGTGGGTCTTATAATTTTGCTATAGTGAGAGTTGACTGTATTTAAATACAGTGAACTCTTCTTTACCATGCCTTCTGTTATCTGGAATTTTGATATAATTGGCTCTTATTTCTGACTTCATAAATTTTGATTTAATCATCATTATTTCAAATTATTTACCTTCAAGGGGTGTTTTTTATATGGCTCTCACCTATCAAAGATTTATTTGTAAACCTAAAGTACATTTGTACCATGGATGGCCTAATGACTTTTCCCCTATTTTTATTGATTTTTATAGTTATTTTATTTAATTTATTAATTTTTTACATAGTCCTTCTGGACTATGCAATAAATAAATAACCCTGATCTAGTTACCAAACATGGAACATTTTTAAGCTCCTTCAGAACTCCAATAAGCAGGGCAGTGGTCTCACGCTGGGCAATGAAATTCACTTCCCACTTATTCCATGCCATGTTCATGGCAGGATTCGAAACTGCAGCCTGTTGGTTGCAGTTTCGAACAGATATGCTTTCAATCAACCGGGCTGATGTACAGGATACTATGATAATACTACATAATTATGTTTCATCATCATCATTTCATCTGCTTGATAACGGGTTGAGTCCACTAAGAAGAAAGGTTCTCCACTTATCGCGATCTTTGGCCATCTCGGTCATGACTATAGCTGGGCAGATGGGAATGTTCTTTCAGCAACTTTATCCAAGTACTTCTTGGTCTGCCTCTAGGTCTTTTACTTCCTATACATCCATTCAGAGCTAAATATGGCAGTCTATGAGGGGCCATTCTCTGGATGTGATCAAACCATCTCAGTTGATGCTTAATGATTGTATCTATTATGTCATCTGGGAAGTTTAAATCTATTCTAACTTGATCATTAGTCTTGTGTTGCATCCAGTGGGTGTTATTAATTTTTCTGAGGCATTTCATTTCAAAGGCTTGAAGTTTCTTGATTGATTATTGAGTTAATCTCCATGCTTCTGAAGCATAAATAGCCGAGGTGATGATAATTGTTTTATATAATTTTAATTTTTAGACTTGTTGGAATTTTTTTATTTTTCCATATTTTATTTAGTTTATTCATGTTGGTCCATCCTAGATTTAGCCTGTGTTTTACTGTTTCCATATTGTTGAGGTTACCAGAAATGAGACTACCAAGATGAACATATTTATTAACTTGTTCCAACAGGTGATTTTCAAGATTTATGGAAATATTTTCTTCTTCTTCTACATATCTTCATTATTTTTTGTTTCATGAAGATTTATTTTCATACCATGCTTTACAGGAGTCATTTAGAATATTAATAGCTTTTTCTAACTGTGATTTAGAATCTGCTAGGATAATGATATCATCAGTGTATTTAATGTGATTAATGTTGGTACCATTGATTTTTACACCTGGTTCATCAGCCATGGTTTTACAGACTTCTTCTAGGAAGATGATAAAGAGTTGAGGTGATAGAGGGCAACCCTGCATTACACCTTTCTCAATTCTGAAATACTCGGTTTTAATGTTGTTCATTTTAACAAAAGCTTTGGTGTCTTTTCCATAATAGTTTGTAATAAATGTTGAAACATCCAAATCCATTTTTACATTTTTTAAGATAGTGATCAATTTGTTTCTATTAACTGAATCAAAGGCTAGCTTGAAATCCATAAAACAACAGTATATGCGCAGGGTTGTATTCCCAATATTTTTCTGCTATATTATTAATGGTGAAGATGTGGTCTATAGTGGATCTATGTGGCCTGAATCCTGCTTGGTTTTCCTCTATGATTTTTTCTGTAAGCACCTGTATTCTCTTTTGTATAATTTGGATTAATAGTTGATAACTGTGACTTAAGAGTGTTATGGGTCTATAATTTTCACATATTCTTTTGTCTCCTTTTTTATGAATTGGTATAATAACTCCTGTTTTCCAGTTACTTGGAATTACTCCAGTATAAAGAATTTGAGTGCTTAAGGGTCAAAGCTGTAACTGAGAGGAGACCTCCACATAGCCTTTAAAGGACTGCGGAGAACTGACCAGGGCTTCTGACCTAATGTCCAATCCTCACCTTCTCGTGGTGCACCCTGTTGAATATCTACTTGGATACTGAGCGAACAAGGATGGGCTGGCAATTTGGGATTTAGCCAACCAAATTGTATTCTTATTAGTTAAACCAAATTAAAAAATGATGGTACAACATGACAAAATTTCATGCTGGCTGGGACGTCATCCGGTTAAACAAGGCCCCCTGTTGTTTTTGCCAGGGAACCAGGGCGAACAACAAAAAATCAGCTACTGGAACAAATCTGAAAACACACCCCAAGTCAACATCACCAGAGTTAAAGATCGGTTGTATCAACATAAGAAGCCTGAATGGAAAAGAAATGGAGCTAGCTGAGGAATTAGATAAGTACCAGATCGACATAATAGGGGGTGACTGAAACAAAAAAGACAAAAACTGGTGAGATCTTTCTGAGCAATAAATACATGTTATATTCAGCCATTGACAATCAAGGAAAAGAAGGAGTAGTCATAGTATTCAGCACAAAATACGAGGCTAATCTTCTTGAATGGCAGGCAGTCTCAAGTAGAGTGATGTGGGAAAATATGAAAATGGGGAACTGAACGATGAGACTTATTTGTGCCTATGGTCCCACAGAAGGTTATACTAAGGTAGAAGTGGAGGAATTTTTTTGAGGCTTTAGAAAAAGCAACTGACACAATGAAAAAGGAAAAGTTGGTCCTTGTTGGGGATCTAAATAGCAGAGTAGGAAATGATTGTCAGACATACAAAAATATTTTGGGAAAATTTGGAGAAAAGAGCAAAACTAATAGTAATGACTGGACTAGTTATTACTAACACCATGTTCCAACATATAAATGTGCACAAATTCACATGGAGAGAAGAGGTGAGGAATAAGAAATGTCTCATTGACTATGTTATTGTTGATAGTGATGTTTTCTCCCTCGTCCAGGACACCAGAGTGTACAGAGGATTTGAAATTGGATGTGATCACTATTTAGTCTTGAGCAGGATAAAATTGAATTTCATATTGAAAAGAATAACGTGTAAGAAAGTTTTAAAGCGAATAAAAGTTGAGCAGCTCTCAGATGTGAACTCTCGAATAAAATACACAAAGTTTATTGAAAAAAAAATGAAAGAGCTGGAAAACAGGAATCAAACCTTGGAGATTCAGTGGCAAGCCTTGAAGAAAGCCCTAATTGATTCAGCTAGAGAGGCATGTGGTGAAGTTCTCTGCAAGGACAGAAAAATCAGAACTCCCTGATGGACACAGGAAGTTAAAGAGGCAGTGAAGGAAAAGAAGAAAGCATATCAAAAGTTCCTGGCAAGTCAGTCAGCTTGTGCTCTTAGAGAATACAGAGACAAATGCAAGAATGCTAAACACTGTGTAAAACTAGCTAAACAAAAGTCATGGGAGGACTTTGGCAGGAATATAGAAAATAAATATCAAGAAGGTGACAAAATATTCTAGAGGTTGTTGAAGAAGCTTAGCAATGCAGGAAAGAGTGCTGTAAAAGGAGTTAGAGATGATAAAGGTGACATGATCACGGGAGAAAAAGATATCCTTGAAGTATGGAGTAATTACTTTGAAAAACTGCTAAATGAAACAAGCAGTGATGACAGCACAGTCGTAAAAAACAATGACCAGGCATGCAGTCATAAATACATATCCATACTTGAAGAAGAAAAAGCCGTCAGAGGTTTGAAATGAGGAAAGGCAGCAAGAGTAGATGATCTTCGACCAGAAATACTGAAGTATGGTGGTATAAAAGTCTTACAGTGGCTGCACTGCATAGTTCAGAAAGCGTGGCGTTGCCAGAGGGACGAATTTCCGATGATTGTAGTAGAGCTCTAATTGTACCCATATATAAAAAAGCGAAATAAAACTGAATGTGAGAATTACAGAGGTATTTCCCTACTGTGTTCCTGGCAAGATCTATGCAAGTATACTTGAGAAACGGTTGAGAAGAATTGTGGAAGAAAAGCTTGGTGAAGAACAAGCTGGATTCAGGCCAAATAGAGGCTGTCAGGATCAGATCTTCACTTTATGACAACTAGTCGAGAAAGCATGGGAATATAACAAAGATCTGTATTTAAGTTTTGTCGATTTGGAAAAGGCATATGACAAGGTGCCAAGACAGAAGCTATTCAATACACTGCAGTTATATGGTGTCAATGGGGCATTATATCAAGCAATACTTAGTCTTTATTTGAGTTGTAAGTCAGCAGTTAGAATTGAAGGAAGTACAGGAAGATGGTTCAATGTTAAATGTGGTGTGAGACAAGGATGTACATTATCCCCTCTGTTATTCATTATCTATATGGATCACATTATGAAAGAAAGTGGTATTAAACATGATATCAAAATTGGAGATGTTAATGTCAGCTCTTTGCTTTATGTGGATGATGTTATACTTCTAAATAAATCTGCTACAAGTCTGCAAGATTCTCTGATTAAATTGAATAATGTTGTAATGGATATGGTATGAAGGTCAGCAATAAAAAGACAAAGACAATGAAAATAGGCAGAATCATTGAAAATGTCAACTATGTAGTGAATGGAGAATCTGTGGAACAAGTAAAACATTTCAGCTACTTAGGCACAATTTTTAGTGAAAATGGTAACTTAAATATAGAAATAGACAATAGAATCAGTAAAGATGGTATGGCAGGAAGTCAATTGAATAAATTCATATGGAATAAGAGAGAAATTAGCCGGAACACTAAATTAGCTGTATACAAGACAGTGTTCAAACCAGTTTTAACTTATTGATCTGAGAGCTGGGTCAGAAGTAAAACACTTGACCAAAGACTAGAAACCACAGATATGAGAATTCTGAGAAAGATTATAGGCGTGAACAGATGGCATCAATGGCAATATCATATTAAAAACGAGGATATTAGGAAAGAACTTGATATTGTCAGCATCCAGGAATGCGTTAGCAGAGCTAATCTCAGGTGGTATGGTCACTTAAATAGAATGGGCAAAGAAAGATTAGCAAAACAAGTGTTCTCTGCCAGGTTGGCAGCAAAATGACCCAGAGGAAGACCAAGATATAGGTGGATTGATACGGTACAAAGTGCCTTAGACGATAGAAATATAAGATCTGATAATGTTGGAGTCTTGACAAGTAACAGACTGATTTGGAGGAAAATTGTAGATAGGAAGTTAGTAATGATGTAATTTTTTCATGTAGTACTATCATATCCTGTACACCTCTTGAGGGTACATGGCAGGAATTTGATGATGATGTTGATGATGATGATGATAAAGAATTTGATTAAATAATTTGATTGAGAAGTTAATGGCTTCCTTGCCACCATATTTCCAGAGTTCTGTAGATATTTCATCTTTTCCCGTAGCCTTCGAAAGTTTCATTTGGTTTATTGCATTTACAATTTCTGCTGCAGTTATGAGTGGTTCCTTTTCATATATATCATCTCTTCTGTTATACTTTCCTCCTCATATTCTTTTTGAAATAATGTTTGATAGTAGTCCTTCCAAATTGTTTGAATATTTTGTATTGATCCAGTTTCTAGATTATTTTTATCTCTCATTGTTAGTGGTTTATCTTGATAGATCTTAGTTAATTCTTTTATAATTTTATATACAGTTTTATTGTCATTTCCTTTATTAGCTTCTTCGCACTGTTTTACTTTTTCGAAAAACTCCAACCAATTATTTTTAGAGATATGCACATTTTTATCAGTCTTGTTTTTAAGATTCTTATAATGTTGTTTATTTTCTTCTGTATTTTTTATATTTAATATATGCTTTGCTGCTCTTTTTTTTTTCTAAAGTATTTAAAATTTCAGGGGTTATCCATTCATGATTTGGCCTTGATGTTGTACCAAGTATGTTTCTTGCAGTACTTGTAACATTTTTTTTTACCTCAATTCCATGTATTTTCTATATTATCATAGGTTAATCGTCTAAGCTCATTTCCTATTAGTGTTTGATAGTTGTCTTGCATAAATTTCTCTTTCAGTTTTGACAGGTCCATTTGTTGATAAGAGTTCGTGATTTACAGTACTTGAATTTTAGTTTAATTTTTGCCGCAAGCAGTTCATGGTCGGTGTCGAAGTCTGGAGTTTTTAAAATTCTAACATTTTGCACTGATGATTTCCAATTGCGTTTGATTAAAATGTAATCAATACAGTTCTTTATTGTACCATCTGGTGAGGTCCATGTGTATTTGTGGGAAGGTCTATCGAAAAAAAGGGTATTACAGATAAATAGATTATTTGCTTTACAAAATTCTAATAATCTTTCTCCTTCATTTCTGTTATCAATTCCAAACCTGTCCATCACATCTTCCATGCCTGGGGTGTACATCCCAATTTTGGCATTAAAATCTCCCATCACGACTAATATATCTTTCTTATTAGTCTTGTCTATCAACTCATCATAAAAAGTGTCGATTTCTTCATCTTCATGTGACTAGTCAGGAGTGTAGATTTGAATTATTGTAAAGTGAAAATTTTTCTCTTTACCTTTTAATCTAATAGCGATCATTCTTGGGCCATGTGGTTCTATGGCCATGACTGCATTTTGTAAACTGTTATTCACTAAAATGGTGACTCCTTCTCTATGTATATTATCCTCTCTGCTCGAGTAAAATAGTTTTCCTGAATTTAGGTTTTTAACTCCTTCTCCTGTCCAGTGGGTTTCAGCCAAGCCCACAATATCCCATTTAATCCTAGCAAGTTCTTTTTCCATCAGATTCGTTTTCCCAGATTTTAGCAGTGTCCTTATATTTAAAGTTAAGAGATGAGAAACTCTATTGGCTGACCACATAACATCCTTCTCGACTGCTCCGTGTGATCTAGGAACAGTCGCGTTGGCTTCCTCGGATGCAGTAACATTCTCTTGACACATTGGAGATTCCTGATTCATAGAGTTTAATGGCAAAATAATGTAGCCAGCTTGCCACTCCTTTTCTGCATCCTTTGGTCCACGACTCCTTATTCTTTATTCGGAGCAACCCGTTGGGGTTTCCCCTCATCCGCCACCCGAGGGATGCGCCTGGTAGGAGCCAGGTCTCCCCCAGGCTAATTATGTTTACATTATAATATCTTCTTAACAGTAATTTTCTTCCAAATTAATCTGTTTATTTTCAGGTCTCCAGTATTCTCAGATCTTACATTTTGGTCTTCTAAGGCATTACAACTAAATCATTCCACCTGGGATCAAACACTTACTTGCTAACCATTCACCTCCATATATCACTGCTAATGATGTTGAGTTCTTTTCTAATGTCTTTATATTTAATATTATTCTATCATTTATGCCATCTGTTCAATGCACTGATTCCCCCCCCCCCCCACACACACACACCACCACCACACACACACAACTCTCATATCTATGGTCTCTAACATTGGATCAACATTTTATTTCCAATCTTTTAATCTTTCAGTATCATCATCACCTTACCAAGGTGACTTGTCAAAGCAATTGTTCTATAATTTACCAGTGATGAGATATATAAGATACCAGTGATGTTATCATTACCAGGACTCTTGTGTTTTAACTGTCCTATTGCTTTTTCTACCTCTTAAAATGTCCATGTCATACTCACTACTTGATGGTGATATCTGCTTCAATTCTTCAAACAGTTTCCCATCTCCATCTAAATCTAGTTTTTCTTCATATAACTTACTACACTATCTTGTCCACCGCTGTACAATTTTATCTCTATTCATCAATACTTTGCCTTTTTCATTTTTAATTGTGATATGTTTTGGTTGGCACTTTTTATTAATGGTTCTGATCATTTTGTACACTTCCCTAGTTTTATGCCCTCCATAGTGCTGTTCTATATTACTGCATTGAGCTTCTAACCATTTCATCCTATCCATTCTGACTCCTTTTTTCACCTCATTACACTTTCTTCTGTAATGTCATTGATTGTTGATGTATCCCTTCTTATCTTCAACATTCTCTTCTCTTGTACTAACTTCAGTGTTTCTTGTCTAATCCACTTCTTGATCTTCTTTTCTACTGGTAATGTTTCTTCAACTGTGTCTTCTATTGCCTTCGTTACTCTTTTAACTCTTAGATTCGAATTTTTTTCTTTGTCGACTATTCATATTCTGCTTCACTTATTCTTGCTGTTTGTCTTCGTTCCTAATGATAGGGTTTATATTTTCTTTTTAATTTCAACTTGATGTTTGCAATCACTGAACTATGATCCGAATCTATACCCACTCCTTGAAAAGTTCAACATTGCTGTACCGATGTTACCATCTTCTTTTAATCATAATCATATCAATCATGTTCTTGGTTTTGCCATCATTTGATCACCGCATCCATTTTCTACACTCCTTTTGCTGGAATCTTGTGTTCCCAACCATAATTTTCTATTCCAACTTTGGCATTCCAATCTCCTTCAATACATCTTGCTTTGGTATTGTTTCTATTGTCTCTATCAGATCTGTGTAAAATAAATCAATATCCTCATCTGTGCTGTCACATGTGGGTACATATATCTGAACTGTTGATATATTAAATGGTTTTGCTTGAAATCTTGCTACTGTGGTCCTTCATTGACTGGTTTGTAGCCTAACAGTGCCTTTCTAACTTTTTTTGTTAAGAAGGAAACCAACTCCTTCTTTATGCTTGGTGTCATGCCCTAGCCATATGACTTGGCATCCATTTATCTCTCTTGATGACGATGTCCATTGCATCTCTGCCAGTCCTGATATATCACACTGATATCTCTTCATTTCCTCGTGAAGTAATTCTAGTTTTCCTGACATCCAAAGTGTTCGTACATTCCATGTTCCTATTGATAATAGTTCTGTAGGTTTCAATTTCTGTTTCCTTTTGGTATCCCACTTTTCGATCCAACCCCTGATCACTCAATTGGTATCGCAGACCTTGTTCATCTGCACGATGTCCAAGCCGGCATGTTTTAGCTATTGATTGTATAGGCATCAGATAACAATCGTGTTTTTTCTCTACGTTCAGAGCATCAACACTCATCTGACCAACCCTCCTCCTTTATCCAGGATTGGGACTGGCATGAGAGTTATTGGACCAATGAAGACTAGAAAATATGTTATCTTGTGGAAAGTTTTCAGTATTGAGACCATACTATAATATAAATAAGGAGTTTAATAAAAATAAGCAATTAAAACCTGATAAGTTTCACATGTCATAAGACTTGCATTATCATCAGGGGTAGTGGTACATCCAGGAGTCTGGATGTACACCATGTGTGGTGGTGGTGGTGGATGGTTTCTTATCCTCTCACCATTCAACTAATGTCGGGGTTCCCCAAGATTCTGCCCTCTCACCAGCCTCTGCAGGAAGAGAGGACAGAGCCTGGTTCTGTTCTCTCTTCCTGAAATATATCAATGACCTACTTCAGTTGACCTCCAACCCAATACACAGTTTTGCAGATGACAGCACTTTGCACTCCTCCCTTTCATTTGATAAATCTTACTCTGCACAACTCACCTCAACCTACAGAACATCAACCACCCTCCCTCAATTCTGATCTCCAAGCCATCCTCCAATAGGGTTCAGATAACCTTGTCAATTTCAATGCTAATAAAACCCAGTTCTGTCTTATTTCTCATAAAAAAGGATCATTTTCTCCCAGTATTATTTTCAATAACACCCAAATTTCCAGACAATTTGAGATTTCTCTTCTTGGAATTATCCTGACGTCAAGCCTCTCCTGCCATAAACACATCACAACCATTGCTTCCTCAGCTTCTAAAAAAATAGGATTTCTCTTTCGCTGAAGATGTTACTTTGTAAAATTTTGTACGATAAATTAATTTATCAAACTCGGTTTGACAGGGTTTTTAGGCTAAAATAATGTAGGAAAATTAATGTAAGATTCCTTTTTTCTGAATGTAAATTAACTGTATTGAAAATTGTGTTAAATAATTCATGTTTAAAATATTGTACTTAAAATTAGAGAAAATGATATTAACATTGTAAGTAATCAATAAGAATAATGTATCAGAAAAGTTTGCAACAACTTGCGAACCAAAATGATGACCTTTTACTGTTGCTGCTGCAGGTGTTTTGGTTCCCCGATCAGCTGAGTGGAGGAAGGGAGAAGAAGTGATAAAATGGAGTATGCAGCCAGAGGTTTAGCACCCATTGTCAGAGCTGCTTCGTTGGCAATTCCTCTATTCTTGACTCCTCCCTATCCTTACAGGAAAATGTAAAATATGTTTGTTTGTGCATTCAGCGTATTGCAAGAATGGAAAGCATAGTTGCCATCAACAAGTGTATGGATGTTCTGAAATGAAGAATAATTTTCAAACCTGATAATATGTTACTTCATGAAGCCTCAGTTTCAAATGATATGAAGATTATTTCAGCAAAGACCTGTTAAAATTTAGCTACATGAGCTGCTACATGCAGCTGATGTCAGAGAGATGTGCATGCATTCGTTTTGTGTTTCTTGGGTTATATTAATTTTATTATATTTATATCTTAATTATATTTGAGTGTGCAAGACATCTTACACACAAAGTTTTGTGTTTTGGTTTTTTATTTTATTTATGTATTTTTTTAATACTTATCTGATGAGAACCAGTCAGTCTCTGTTATAAATTAATTTACAAATTGTTTTTAAGTTACATTTCTAAAAAAAAATAATAATGACCAAAAAGTAATCAAGGATCTCTAATATGTGACTTGCTCATTATCATTTGTTTTATAAATTTAATTTATTTATGTGAGCATACTATATTCTAATAAGTTATCTGACAGTTTTTCTTTGAAATGGTTATAGAATTTTGGTACATCTTGAAGGTTAACAGAATTGAGAGCTGATACATTGGAAGCAGTAATTCATTGATAAATCATTATTAACCTAATTTATTTAATATAGAGTGGCAAAAAAAAAATGCAATTCTTCAGTAAATCAGTTCATTCATTTGTTACATGCTGAGTCTTGCAACATTTAATGAATAGGTATAATTCATCCTGATGGACGGTTGATTTTTAATTCTTACACAATTCTTTGGAAGTAAGTTATTAATACTAATGACCTTTCATTTTTATTTTGTAATTCTAAGAAATGCCTTTGAATTAAACTGCATTAAATTCAGTTCAGTTAAATGAAATTGAATTAAAATTAAGTATTCTAAAAGTGCTGCATATTATACTCTGTGCTCAGATATTTATAAAGTCCCTCTTTAGACTTTGGAGTTCATAAATTATCTTTCTATCAAAAATATGCATTTCATTAAGAAAAAGCAGGACTTTTATTGCATCTTTTGAAATAATATAATTAAACATAAATCGAATTATCCACTTTTATTATTATTATTCCTGACACCTCCAAGGAGTCCGAAGACTCATCGCGGGAGGATACCTACAACTGTCTCAACCACTACATCGAACTTCTACTACGAATCAACGCCATCTATCGCCCACCGCAACTAGTATTTTTTTGTCTGTAAATTGCGTGTGTTCTGAAGGGCCGATTTGTCTGTATGTGGGATGAAAAAACAGAGTTTCTGGGAGAAAAAATCCTGCTAATAACCACTTCTAATAGTTAATACTTATATCAGTCCATTGTAAATTCTACTCAGAAAATATTTACATAGAGGATAATAGAATATACAGGGTGATCCAAAAGTAACTTCATATTTGGTGAAGCAGTGTGATTTTCAAATAAATTTCATTATGACAAGTATATTTATTCTTTTTATATAAAACATAAGTTTTTGCAATGTGTTAAAGATATTTTTATAATTTTCATTAATTTTTCTATGTTTTCATTTTGGACCAATAATTTATGATGAATGTCAGATGTCTTTGTCAAAGAGCAAATTCTTGTTATAACATCTCACATCAAAAGAATGATGGGTTGCAAAATTAGACAGAGCTCTTCTAGGAGATTTCATAGATCCAGTCCTACAGACAGGATGGCGTGATTAGAGCACTGGTAAATAAATTTAAATGAACTGGGTCGGTGTGTGATGAGAGAAGTGGACTCCCAGAGACAACATGTGAAAGCACTGAATCAGTTTGAGAAATGTTAAAAGAGGACAAAAAATTATCAGTTAGGGAGAGATCTCAAAGAATTAGCATACCCAAATCATTAGTTTACAGAATTTTGCATTTGACTCTGAGACAAAAAAGCCCTACCACATCCACTTGTGGATGTGATAGGGCTTTTTCAATTCATCCACTGACCTGCATGAAGAAGATTATCCACTTCAAGCAGCAATGTTTGCAGAAATTGTCAATCAAATCCAGTGATGAGGCAACTTTTCACACTTGTGGTAAAATCAGTTGACATAATTATCATGTCAGGACTTCTTAAAAACCATCTGAGTTCATAAATTTTTCTATCCACCAATTATGGATAAATCAACAATTTATCCATAATTCATCATGAATTATATGTCTGAAAAGAAAACATTGAAAAATTAATGAAAATTATAAAAACATCTCTAACACATTACAAAAGCTTATGCTTTTATGTAAAAAAAGAATAAATATACTTGTCATAATGCAATTTATTTGAGAATCACATTGTTTCACCCCCCCCCCACACACACACAGTGACTTTTGGGACACCCTGTATTTATTGTTTTATTGTTGAAAACAACGATAATTACAGTTACTGAAACAGTAAGAAATGAATTACAGAAATTCATGATTATTTAAAAGAGTTTCAATGTTTTTCATGCACATGTGAAAATGGCACTAGCTAGTGTTGATTGAATTAAGGAACAGCTGTTCCATTTAGATTTTTCTTATGTAATAAGTCACACGTATCTAGTAACAGCATCTCAAACAGAAATGTTTAAAAGAAATCCTATAGATACAGTTGTACATTTATTCATATGTTCTTTATTTCAGCTGTCATCCAGTACCTGAGAAGAATCTTGTATTTGTAGTTTTGCAACATCCAGCAGAATTTGTACTTCATGGGATTGCTTTGGTTCGGGTGCTTAGTGGAACTATCAGGGTACTTGGTCATTATTTGAATTCATCAAAACCATTTCTGCCATTTTATTCATCTGAAAGGTTTGCTTGTATTGCATTAAAAACAGAACATCCAGAAGGCTTTTCAGAACCAATTTCACATGAACAGCATATAGCAGATAGACTGCAAGACGTTGGTGCTGTTGAAGTACACCAGGATATTATGAATGTGTTTAATAGTCAGTCTGTTTTATTAGTGTTGAAAAAAAACTTTCAGTCACAAGATGTAGAGTTTGCAACTTCTGTTTTCAAGCATGTATTCCAGCCAGTTACTGAAATAAAAATGGGCAATGCTTTGTTTCAAAGCTGTAGAAAAGAGTTTGGTTTTGCTCTATCATCAGTCACTAGTGAATCAAGATTTATTGACAGTGAGCAACAAATACAGTTAGCTGATGGTTTAACGAACAGTATCACTAATGCAAGTAAGTTTATAATATATATATATATATATATATATATTGTCATAATTCATTTTTACTTGGTGGGAAATATTATTAAAAAGTTTTTTTTTTTTTTTAAACTCAAGTCTGGCCATGGGCAGCCCACTCTCTCTGATTCTCACAGATATATTTCGCAACGATTTTAAAGAAAAAGCTATTAACTCCATCCACCTTAAACCAATATTTTGGTATCGTTATATTGATGATATTTTCCTCATCTGGGAAGATGGCGTCAACAACCTCAATTTATTTTTAGACCACCTAAACGAGTGTCATGAAAAAATCTCTTTTACCTTCGAACTGGAATCTGATGACTGCATCCCCTTTCTAGACCTGAAACTTACCAGATGTGCTGAGAGTATTAAAATCTCAATTTTTAGAAAAACCTACTCATACTGATAGATACCTTCATGCTTCCTCCCATCACTACCCCCCCCCCCCCCCACCACAAAAATTTGGTATTATTTCCACCTTAGCCCACCGAGCCAAATCTTTACTTACAGAAGAAGCAGAAATTGAAAATAAACTCCTTTTTCTTAAAAAAACTTTTATTAATAGTGGTTTCTCTCCTAATAAAATTGACAAATTTCTTTCTCCCAGTCACTCAACTACTTCTGAAGATCCCCCTCTCCCAGAGCCTTCATCTCTTTGCCTTATATCAGTTCTCTTTCACCAAAACTGGCAAAAATTCTCAAGAGGTCGTTTAACTTCAGAACTTGCTTTACTCCCAAAACTTCGTTCAACACTTAGTAAACCTAAAGAGAAACATCTACCAACTCAGTTTCCAGGAGTATACAAGATTTTATGTGATTGTGGAAAGCCATACTATGGCAGACTGCTAAATCCATTCTTCTACATTTGGAAGAACACCGTAAAGATATCTCCTACAACAAGACTAGAGCCAGCACTCTCTCTAGCCACGTTCTCTTTTCAGTTAACTCAGACGAAGGCCACCAACACATTGTGAACTGGACGCTATGATGAGCTCGAGAGAAAGATTGTCAAATCTAGAGAAATTTCTCTAGATTCTTCCCATATCAACAACAGCCTAAATTTCAATCTCTCTGATGCACATGTTGCCTCTGTTCAGTATTGGTGCACTCGTGACAGCGCGTACTCTACTTAGTTTATTTGGAACTCAAGCTCGCATTTTGTTTTCAAACACGCTACTGTCTTTTGTACTTGTTCTGTTAATGCAATTTTAAGTCTCTGTAATTTTTTATATACTTCTTTGATTGTGATACCTGAAGATGTTAATCAATTCAACGAAACTAGTAAACTAGTAGTATCTTTTCAAATATACCATGTCATCTCTTTATCTCTCGGTATCAGTCATTAAAACTTTTTAATATATATATGTATATATATATATATATATATATGAAAAACTAATAAATGGTATGAGACCTAACAGAGAGTCAGGGAAACTAAATTATTTTGAGAGTTTATTTTTCACTTAGTTAGACTATAATAAGTTTAGTTTAATCCTTTATCCAAGTGTGAGCAAACAAAGTTTGCGCCTGAAAGTATCTTCAGGACTGGGGTAGGGTAGTGCAACACCAGGCAACTCGTTGCAAAGGTGGAGAAAGCTCTCATCACCCCTATCTCAGTATCTCCCATAATGCAAAGCACATCTCCTTGCAGATATGTGTAATGCTATGCATTAAGGCAAGGCTATTTAGCAATGCATTAAGGTTAGGATGACCTCTTATTGCTTCAGCCTTTGTATCTCCACTACTGGGCCTAGCTCCCACTGACGAGACCTCAATAAAGGTCGAAACCGGTATGGGTAGTGGCCCTTGCCATAATGCATAGCATTACACATATCTGCAAGGAGATGTGCTTTGCATTATGGGAGATACTGAGATAGGAGTGATGAGAGCTTTCTCCACCTTTGCAACGAGTTGCCTGGTGTTGCACTACCTTACCCCAGTCCTGAAGATACTTTCAGGCGCAAACTTTGTTTGCTCACACTTGGATAAAGGATTAAACTAAACTTATTATAGAAACTAAATTATAAAGGGAGGAATGGTGTGAATATGAGTATAAGAGCGATAATGGTATATAATTGTGTTAATGATAGGAATAGAATACAAAAGAACATTCAGGTATATTATTTTGTTTGTACACGAATGCTAGGAGTATCAGAAACAAAGGGGTAGAGTTTGTTGCCTTAGTGAATATGTTGCGACCTCAGATTGTAGGAATTACTGAGACCTGGCTATCAGAATCAGACCTACTAACTGGTATCGAGTGTCACGGGTACAGTATTTTTAGGAAAGATAGGAGAGGTCGTGCTGCTAATGATACTACTAACAATATTTCATGTAGCAGTGAGTTTGAAGCCATCTGGTGTGAGGTGTAATCTAGCAAGACAAATTTCATAGTGGGGTGTTGTTACAGACCTGGTGGATCGGTTGCTGGTGATGAAGAAATGCATCACCAAATAGAAAAGGTGAGTGCAAAAAGAGTAATCATAATGGGAGACTTTAATTATCGAAATATTGATTGGGTAGCAGTAGAATCTCATGAGAAGAATGAAAATGCATTTATTGAGCTGTTGCAGGACAACTTCCTCAAGCAGCATGTGACAAAAGGAACTCGAGTTCAAAGAGTGCTAGATTAGATTATAGTGTCATTTCAGTTAAAGACATAACTATTCTGCCTCCAGTTGGTGACAGTGATCATGCGGTACTCACTTGGGAAGTGACTAAGTTTATGAATGTTCCATTCAGAAAAGGTTACATGCTGAATTACAAAGCAGGAAATTATGACCAACTGAGGAGTATACTGAGTTCATTGGAATCGGATCGGTTGCTGGATGGAAAGAATATCAACAGTGCATGAGAAGCATTTAAACAGTACTTAAATGTTTCCCCATGCATAAGGATGATGTCCATTATGAAAATTATAAGCAGCAGGCTAGAATAGTCACAACTGTTGTACAGAAAGCAGTCTGATTATGAAAAGAAACTGCTCTGCATACTAATGACAACCCACGAGAATTCTATCGATATGCTGCAAGTAAAAGAAAGAATGAATATGAAAGAATAACTCTTTTAAATCCAGATGGCGTGAGGGTTACAGATGCAGGAGAGGTTGTTCAGTTAATGTGCCCAATTTGTGAAGCTATCAACCTGGTGAACTCAACATTGAGCTCACTGTTACCTCTTCACTAGATGAAGAAATGCAGGTGTGTGTGTGAGGCCGAGGTATTAGAGCTGTTGCACAAACTGAATAAGAATTCAGCAATAGGGACTGATGGAATATCAGCACGTGATCTAAAAGAGTGTTCAGCTGAACTGGCCATTCCTTTGACCAGGATGTTTAATATGAGGTGGCGCAAAGACCGATGTATCCAACTATTGACCAATTAGTATCTCAGGAGTGGTGGTAAAGATTTTGGAAAAATTGGTTAGGGCCCATATTCAGAAATGTGGTTGACAGTGAATCTCTACTTTGGAATGAACAACATGGGTTTACTAAGGGAAAGTCATGTTTTAGCAACTTGCTCGCATTCTGTAACAATGTTACCATTGAACTAGACAAGGGGAATGGATACACCATGATACTTTTGGATTTTACTAAGGCTTTTGAAAGAATACAACATGGCAGACTACTGCATAAATTGGAGAAAATGGGTTTGGGTTATACAATATTAGCACGGATAAGAGGACTGCTAACTGGCAGATATCAAAAAGTGGTATACAGGGAATCTGAGTCTGCAAGGTTTAAGGTAACAAGTGGTGTACCACAAGGATCAGTTCTTGGTCCACATTTCTTTACTCATAATCATCATCAAATATGTACCTTAAGGGGATTTACAGGATATGATAGTACTACATGAAAAATTTACATCATTACTAACTTCCTATATACAATTTTCCTCCAAATCAGTCTGTTACTTGTCAACACTCCAATATTATCAGATCTTATATTTCTATCTATCGTCTAAGGCACATTGTACCATATCAGTCCATATCGTGGTCCTCCTCTGAGTCGTTTTTCCTGCCAACCTGGCAGAGAACACTTGTTTTGCTAATCTTTCCTCGCCCATTCTGTTTAAGTGACCATACCACCTGAGATTAGCTCTGCTAATGCATTCCTGGATGCCAACAATGTCAAGTTCTTTCCTAATATCATTATTTTTAATATGATATTGCCATTGATGCCATCTGTTCATGCCTCTAATCTTTTTCAGGACTCTCATATCTATGGTCTCTAGCCATTGGTCAAGTGTTTTACTTCTGACCCGCTCTCAGATCCATAAGTTAAAATAGGGTTGAACACTGTCTTGTATGCAGCTAATTTAGTGTTCCAACTAATTTCTCTCTTATTCCATATGAATTTATTCAATTGACTTCCTACCATATCAGCTTTGTTGATTCTGTTGTCTATTTCCATATTTAATTTACCACCTTCAGTAAAAATCGTACCTAAGTAGCTAAAATGTTTTACTTCTTCCACAGGTTCCCCGTTTACAACACAATTGACATTTTAAACAACTCTACCTATTTTCATTGTCTTTTTAATGCTGACCTTCATACCATATCTATTACAACATTATTCAATTTAGTCAGGGACTCTTGCAAACTTGTAGCAGATTTATTTAGAAGCATAACATCGTCCGCATAAAGCAAAGAGCTGACATTAACACCTTCAATTGTGATAGCATGTTTAATACCACTTTACTTCATAATGCGATCCATATAAATAATGAATAACAGAGGGGATAATGTACATCCTTGTCTCACACCATATTTGACATTAAACCATCTTCCTGTACTTCATTCAATTCTAACTACCGACTTAAAACTCAAATACAGACTAAGTATTGCTTGATATAATGACCCATTGACACCATATAACTGTGGCGTATTGAATAGCTTCTCTCTTGGCACCTTGTCATATGCCTTTTCCAAATCGACAAAACTTAAATACAGATCTTTGTTATATTCCCATGCTTTCTCAACTATTTGTGGTAAAGTGAAGATCTGATCCTGACAGCCTCTATTTGGCCTGAATCAAGCTTGTTCTTCACCAGGCTTTTCTTCCACAATTCTTCTCCACCTTTTCTCAAGTATGCTTGCATAGATCTTGCCAGGAACACTCAGTAGGGAAATATTTCTGTAATTCTCACATTCAGTTTTATTTCTCCTTTTTATATATGGGTACTATTAGAGCTCTACTCCAATCATTGGGAATTCGTCCCTCTGTCCAGGCTTTCTGAACTATGCAGTGCAGCCACTGTAAGACTTCTATACCATCATATTTCACCATTTCTGGTCGAATATCATATACGTCTGCTGCCTTTTCACATTTCAAGCCTCTGATGACTTTTTCTACTTCAAGTATGGATATGTATTCCTGACTGTATGCCTGTTGAATGTTTTTTACCACTGTGCTATCTCTGCTTGTTTCATTTAGCAATTTTTCGAAGTAATTACTCCATACTTCAAGGATATCTTTTTCTCCCATTTTCATGTCACCTTTATCATCTCTAACTCCTTTTACAGCACTCTTTCCTCCATTCCTAAGCTTCTTCAACAACCTCCAGAATATTTTTCCACCTTCTTGATATTTATTTTCTATATTCTTGCCAAAGTCCTCCCATGACTTTTGTTTAGCTAGTTTTACATAGCGTTTAGCTTTCTTAACATTTGTCTCTGCATTCTCTAAGAGCACAAGCTGATATTTGCCAGGAACTTTTGATAAGCTTTCTTCTTTCCCTTCATTGCCTCTTTAACTTGCTGTGTCCACCAGGGATTTCTGATTTTTCTATCCTTGCAGACAACCTCACCAGATGCCTCTCTGGCAGAATCAATCAATTTTTTGAATCAATCAAAAAATTGATTGATTCAGAGCTTGCCACTGAATCTCCAAGGTTTGGTTCCAGTTCTCAAACTCTTTCATTTTTTCTTCAATAATTTTTGTGTATATTAGTCTACAGTTCACATCCGAGAGCTGCTCAACTTTTATTCGCTTTAAAACTTTCTTACATGGGATTCTTTTTAGTATGAAATTCAGTTTTATCCTGCTCAAGACTAAATAGTGATCACTTCCAATTTCAAATCCTCTGTACATTCTGGGTCCTGTACCAAGGAGAAAACTTCACTATCAACAATAACATAGTCAATGAGAGTTTTCTTATTACTTGCCTCTTCTCTCCTTGTGAATTTGTGCATTTTTATGTTGGAACATGGTGTTAGTAATAACCAGTCCATGTCCTGAGCAGAAATCCAACAGGTATTTGCCATTATTATTAGCTTTGCTCTTTTCTCCAAATTTTCCCAAAAATATTTTTGTATGTCTGACAATCATTTCCTACTCTGCTATTTAGATTCCCAACAAGGACCAACTTTTCCTTTTTCATTTTGTCAGTTGCTTTTTCTAAAGCATCAAAAAATTGCTCCACTTCTACCTTACTAGAACCTTCTGTGGGACCATAGGCACAAATAAGTCTCATTGTC
This sequence comes from Typopeltis vanoorti, assembly GCF_054136105.1. Classification (NCBI taxonomy): domain Eukaryota; kingdom Metazoa; phylum Arthropoda; class Arachnida; order Uropygi; family Thelyphonidae; genus Typopeltis; species Typopeltis vanoorti. The sequence goes on along the minus strand of NC_143551.1, from coordinate 93,073,347 downwards.
CAATTTCCCATTCTGATATTTGCCCACATCACTCTACTTGAGACTGCCTGCCATTCAAGAAGATTAGCCTTGTATTTTGTGTTGAATACTATGGCTACCCCTTCTTTTCCTTGATTGCCATTTCCTGAATATAACATTTTGTATTTATTGTTCAGAAAGATCTCACCAGTTTTTGTCTTTTTTGTTTCAGTCACCCCTATTGTATCGATGTGGTACTTATCTAATTCCTCAGCTAGCTCCATTTCTTTGCCATTCAGGCTTGTTATGTTGATAGTACTGATCTTTAACTCTGGTGATGTTGAGTAGGGGGTGTGCTTTCAGATTTGTTCCAGTAGCTGACTTTTTGCTGTTCACCCTGGTTCCCTGGCAAAAACAACAGGGGCTTTTTTTAACCTGGTGACTCCCCAGCCGGCATGAAATTTTGTCATGTTGTACCATCATTTTGTATATTGGTTTAAGCCAATAAGAATACAATTTGGTCAGCTAAATCCTAAATTGCCAGCCCATCCTCGTTCATTCAGTATCCAGGTAGATACCCAACAGCGTGCACCACAAGAAGGTGAGGATTGGACATTAGGTCAGAAGCCCTGGTCGGTTCTCTGCATTCCTTTAAAGGCTATGTGGAGGTCTCCTCTCAGTTATACAGCTTTGACCCTTAAGCACCCCTTTTGTTTAATCTGTACATTAATGATATTGGGAAGGATTTGACAAGCGACATGGAGTTATTTGCAAAGATAGGTAGGGTAATTTGGAATGCTGCTGATATGGAGTCTTTGCAGAATGATTTGAATAGTCTGGAATTGTGGGCATGGGAAAATGGGTATCAGTTCAATGTCAGTAAATGTAAAGTCATTCACTTCGGCATGATTAGATATCCAATGTCGTATTATATTGGTGGGATTAGGCTAGAAGAAACTGATGAGACTAGGGATTTTGGAGTGTTAATAGATAGGAAGTTGAAGTTTAGGGGCCATGTGGCAAAGATTGCAAATACAACTCAAAAAATAATTGCAATGCTGAAATGAACGTTCACATGTACAGATAAGAATGTTATTTTGCCTCTTTACAAGGCTTCACTTGGACTATTGTGCACAGGTCTGGTCTCCTGGTTTCAGTTGTGATTCTGATATATATTGGAGAGAGAGTACAAAGGAGAGCGTTAAAAATGATATCAGGATTATGGAATGCTGATTATGCAGACAGATTGAAAATTTGTAGACTGCAGACACTAGCAAACAGGAGAAAGAGGGGTGATATGATTGAGACTTATAAACTTCTGAAAGGGTCATATAGGATTTCAACTTAAGGAATTTTTCAATTTATGGAGGTTAGGAAAAGGACGAGAGGGCATTCTTGGAAGCTGAGAATGAAGGCCACCAAAAAGGGTGTGAGGGCTAGATTTTTCTCTCAGAGGGTGGTGCATGATTGGAATGGATTGCCATTGGATTTTGTGAGTGCAAGCAGTGTGAATGATTTCAAGAATAAGCATGATAGCTGGTGTGTGTGTAGTATGTGGCCTCCCTCGATGAGTCTCTGACTCCCTGGAGGTCTCTCTTAATAATAATAATATACTGTATATGTCGGCGTATAAGACAACTCTCAAATACTACAGAAAACCCCTCGAAATCATGGGTTGTCTTTTACAGCGAGTATAAAAAGGGAAGCTTAATTTCTTGGATGAACATTTAGGTAGTTACAATACATCGTTACATAAGAAAATAGGCAGTGTTTATAAACAAATCAGATTAATTTTTTGTTACATAAATTTATTTAATATGTTACAATAAATGTGAGTCTTAAAAAACAAATAATAATTATTGACCTCAATTTTCATATTAATTTTCTTCATGATCTGTTGAAAATAGTTCTTCAGATTCATTCTTTAAATGATCATCATATGGATCCCAGTTTGAATCTGGTAAATTGATTTCGTTTTCATCGTCATCAGTGTCCCACAACAGATCATCTTCTGTACCATCGCATAATATTAGAGATACCACACTTTTTAAATGATTTTATTACAGTCTCTACTTTTAGCAATACTCTCTTTGGAAATTTTTTTTTAAATATCTTCTTTCTTCCTCTATTCTCTTACCTACTTCTCGGTTATGTCGAACTTTCTTGCAGCAGCAGCACAGTTATTAGTTTGCTTTGCCATTTCAATTAGCCTTATTTTAAATCGAGCTTCATACTTTCTTCATTTTGTTGCTGGTTCCATGATTTTAAATGATAACAATTTTAATAATCCTAAAATTTAAAAAAAATGCAAAATTAATAATTAATTAAAATTGGGGCTAATCACTTTTAATTAGAGTAATTTGCGTAAATACTAAATCTGTGCTATGCAAAAAAATAACGGATATGCACAGATATAAAAATAATGGATATAACAACAATACCTATCGTTGCATTAATACAAGAAAGAAGAAACTGGGGGGTCATCTTATACAACCGACATAAATTTAAAACCTAAAATTTAGGCCTCGTCTTATATGCCGGTCATCCTATATGCCGACATATATGGTATATATTATATTATATTACTGAAATATATTTTATTTAATTACTTGAGCATCACATGTGATTAATAACCTACATCACTTTTGTACATCTGCACGTACACTCAGAAATTTATTTTTAAGCGTAATGGAACAATAATTTCTTTTTATACTGATCTGATACACAAGAGGTTCAACCTATAGTATATAAGTACCATGGACAGTCAGAAAGTTGAGGAGAAAGAAGAACCTTGTTAACATTGTATTTGAAGACCTGATTACATTCTTGAAACTTAGGAAAAAAGGAAATCTGTGGCAAAAGACAGCAGTAGAGGGAATGAAGAAAGGAAGAAAATTTTATTGACTGAGTTTGGAGTTTAACTGTGAAGGAGTGTTGAATAGCCACTGCACATTTTAACAGATTTAGATGAGAGTGGGACAATTACCAATATTAGTAGTGATGGACAGTGACCATAGAAATATTTGCAGAAAAAGAGCAACAGAAACTGAGCTAAAGAAAGTGAATTGAATTAATGAAAGTTAGTTGTTAATCATCTTAATTGTCCTCTTGACAGGATTTTTAGAGAACCCTTATGGACACCACTTGAAATGTGAGAAAGCAGTATTCAATGATTGCATAGATTTGTGTAGAGTTAACAGTTGTTCAGAGATAAAGAAATGTCTGGAGAAAAGAGAAAAACCTAATTCCTTGAATGTTTAGCAGATGACATTTATACTAAGAAATATTTAAATTAGAATTATCCCAAGAAGAAAGAAACCTTGTATTGTCTGAATATTTCAATATATCAAAAGTATGACTGGAAGTTATAAAGGATTGAATTTTGCTGACATTGAAATTAACAAAGTTATTAGAACACAAAAATTGTATCCAAGGTTATATGTATGGCAAGTTGGGATTGGCAGATCATATTCTGGATACTCCTTCACATAGGATTAAACGGAGGAAAACATTTGTATTACATTGAAGTTATTATAGTTAATAAAAGTCTGGCTATTAGGTCTTAAAATGATACTCTCCCCAGATCTTTGGTAAATTAATGCACCTGCTTAATAAACTGCTTAGCGCTTCATTGCTGATGCTGATTCAAGAATAGCTAAGCAGTTTATTAAGCAGGTGCATTAATTTACCAAAGATCTGGGGAGAGTATCATTTTAAGACCTAATAGCCAGACTTTTCTTTATTAACTTTGTAGTTATCTGACCCATAGAGGATCCCATGTAAGAACATTAAGTGTCAGCTACAATTTAAATTGTTTCTACAATTACTTGGTTTAGTGTTATGTGCCTATCACAGTTATCATTGTGCTCTGATGATGCTGGGTAGAAAACCAGTAAATTTTAGTGAGTTTAGTAAATGTATTTTTTTCCCTCTTGGTGTTGTTTGTACCATTATATATTATTATGAATATGTTTATTTTAGTATTGGTGTGAATATTTTTCGTAATCTACTAAATTCAGCATATGCACTCTTGCCTTTTGAATCCTTATATTAACATCTGTAGCTGCTCTCCATCTGTGAATAAAACACTATCGAGATATGTAATATTTGAAACAGTATCAATTTTTTCATTTCATTTCTACTTGGTACGTTGTTATTCACATTGATTCTAATCTTTTTTTTTTCATTTTGTTTATATTTATTTACAAACCAACTTTCAGTAATTCTTGTAATGTGGTTAGCTTATTCTGGATATCTGTGTGTGTGTGTGTGTGTGAGAGCAATTAGACATACATCATCATCATCATCATAGATATACATAATCTAGATCACTCAGAATTTTATTTATTTTCCATGATATTCTTCTGATATGTGTCATTTCTGTTCCTTTTAAAGTATGATGATCTGACACTAGTATAAATAATAAGGGAGATAGTAGACATCCTTGTCGTATTCCAAATATGAAAAGATAATATGAAAAGATTGTGATAAATATCCATTATGCAGCATCTGGCATTAGAATTTATTATAACCTTCCTTTATAAGATTTATTATCTTCTGTATGTCACTATGCTAGCCTTGTTTATTCGTTTATGTATTTTCATATTTAATTTGCTATTTCTGCTGAAAACTGTGCCTAGATAAATAAAATATTTTACTTGTTCTAGGGGCTTCTATTGAGAATGCTACTGACGGTTTCCATGTTTGTACCTATTTTCATACTTCTTGGTTGGTTTTTATTGCTGATTTTCATACCAGATTTATAACATCAGTTATTTAATTTGGCTAAACAATATAGCAAATTTATTTAAGATTATAATGTTATTTGCATACAATAAAGAACTAAGTTGAATATCAATTTTGTTTAATAATATGGTATATAGATTACAGATAACAAGAATAAGGTTCCATTTACTAGCTAGCAAATTTTTATGCAATTTATTATTATTTTTTTCCCTTTTGCACACGTCTTTGTCAGTTAGCTTTTGAGATGTTTGGTTCTTGTTTTCGAACTCCTTTACTTTTTTTCCATAATAATATTTGTGTATTTCAGTCTTCAGTTCATATAGGAGAGCTGTTTGACTTTGATTTCTTCAAAACTTTAGTACACACATTTGTCTTTTTAATAAAATACTCATTTTTATACTTCCTAGCACTAGGTGGTGGTCACTTTCAGTTTCAAATCCCCTCTACATTCTTGTACCTCAGACCTTTATGTAGATATTACTAACAGTAATAATGTAAGCAATAAGACTCTTATTTTGTATAGTTCCTCTCCACATGAATTTATGTACACAAAAATGTGCATAAATTCACATTGAACTTAATTTTAGTAATGACTAATCAATGTCCTGAGCAGAATCTGTTCATTTTGTACATAACTTGTTTTAATTTTATAGGGTTTGAAGAAAATCCTTTGCCAAGGGTGCTTGTGTCGGGAGGTAAAAATTCTGGAAAGTCATCGTTAATAAGATACTTAATGAACAATGCCCTTAAGGTGTAAGTAATGATATAACTTAAATTATTAGCTGTTTAAATTTAACTATTACATTGTTTTATTAATCAGTATTAAATTTCATTATTGTGAGAAACAATAATGATAGCTATTAACAACTACTTCATTGAGACACAAGTTCAAATGTATTTTTGGGAGCAGAATATCCAGTCTATCCTTGCCTTCTCTCCTCCTTCTCCATCTGTTCAAACCACAACAGTCTTCCCATTGAAATCGGTACATTTGTGGTGCATCTTTAGTCGATAGCTTTCCCTTCACAAAATCAACAGGACCCCCCCCCCCTCCCTCCCTCCCAAAAATCCCAGAACATGAAAAAATACATTGCCATACCCCACATCTGGGACACTTCAAGAAAGATTGCATTCTTAAAAGGTATAACATAGAAACATCCTTGAGGCCTTACCAAAAATTGGCTACCCTTATCTGCTCACCTAAAATCTACTTCACCGTCTGTACCATCCTGGGATCTGCAGTATCCTTTGCTCCTTCAAACAGGAAGAACTCTAGAATCCATCTAGAGGAACACAGAAAATATGTCATCTACACTGCAGTCATTCTGGGAGATCGTGCCATGGATACATATGTGGGCTCCTACAATGCCATTTAGCATTGTAGAAACCCACCATTACAGTCAGTCTGTGTTTTCCTTTCTATTATTGTGCCTGTATGCACATGCACAGTATATATCTCTTTGTGCCCATGAAGATGCCTTGGTGACCAAGGCAAAATCTACTTCCTAAAATCTACTTCACCATCTGTACCATCCTGGGATCTGCAGTATCCTTTGTTCCTTCAAACAGGAAGAACTCTAGAATCCATCTAGAGGAACACAGAAAATATGTCATCTACACTGCAGTCATTCTGGGAGATCGTGCCATGGATACATATGTGGGCTCCTACAATGCCATTTAGCATTGTAGAAACCCACCATTACAGTCAGTCTGTGTTTTCCTTTCTATTATTGTGCCTGTATGCACATGCACAGTATATATCTCTTTGTGCCCATGAAGATGCCTTGGTGACCAAGGCAAAATCTACTTCCTAAAATCTACTTCACCATCTGTACCATCCTGGGATCTGCAGTATCCTTTGTTCCTTCAAACAGGAAGAACTCTAGAATCCATCTAGAGGAACACAGAAAATATGTCATCTATACTGCAGTCATTCTGGGAGATCGTGCCATGGATACATATGTGGGCTCCTACAATGCCATTTAGCATTGTAGAAACCCACCATTACAGTCAGTCTGTGTTTTCCTTTCTATTAGTGTGCCTGTATGCACATGCACAGTATATCTCTTTGTGCCCATGAAGATGCCTTGGTGACCAAGGCAAAATATTCACTTAATAATCTGATTAGCTAAATAAATTTAGTTAGTTAATTATTAGCTTTTAGACATCTGTTTTATTCCACTAAACATCAACAAGAATAACCAATGATCAGAGCATCCATACCAAATTACACGTAGGTGTGAGGAACTTTTATAAGGACTTCTCATCTGATGGTGAAGTGGCAGGTTTTTAATTCAGCAGAATGGGCAAACTGACTAAAACATTTCTCATATTCACAATTAAGGGGAACATTATTTCTATAAATTGTTTTTTTTTTCCTTTTTTTTTGACTTATTACATGCTGATGACTTTATTCAGCAGCTTCATTTATTTATTTATATTTTGAAGGTGCATCTGTTTATCTCTATAATCATCAATATATTTAGGTGTGATGTAGTATATCACTTGGAAGGGGATCCAGGTCAAACAGAGTTTACTCCTCCAGGCTGTGTTTCACTTACTCGTATCATAACACCTCTTTTTGGTAAGTGATTTGCATAAATGAATTCAAATATCAACATATGCTTTTTAGTACATTATTTAATGGCAAATTTTCTAACGATGTTTAAGATTATCACACTTAATATGTATTTTAATTTTTATTTTAAAATGAATAAAAAAAACGTAACTGTTTTTCCAAAATGCTGTTTGATAGTTAATTATACAACTAGTATTATAGAAACTGGATTTATTGTCATTAAAAGGAAACTTTACAAAATTAAAAATAATGAAATGACCAATAAGTTTTGCTTTACTAGTAATAGCTGGTAAGTTGGATCAGGTTTAGCATATGATAAATGCTCAGTGTTTAAACTGTATTCTTTGCATTATGTATGTCCCTCCTAAGATAGAAACTATCAACTGTTGAGTAACAAAACTTATCATTCATTATATTACTGTTAATTTTGTGTAGTTCCCTTTTAATGATGTTAAAATATCTATTTCTATAATATTAAAAAAATTGCTGTATTTGCATAATTATGCTCTCTGCTCTTTGAAATAGCCTTCTTCATTACTAAAGAATTATGACCTACAGTTAACTATATGACATTTATTAAGGAGCTAATATTTTGCTGGAATTCAAACTAACATACAGAGCACAAATAATTTGTTCAAGTACACAGACAGTAACATGCTTAAACTATTTGTGGAGTCACTTAAGGGGCTAAAGCTAGATAACTGAAGGGAGAGGGATTCTTATCCAGTGTCCAGCATCATCTTCTCATACTGTGTCCATTATTTGGACAAGTTATGAGCTCATCCTCATTTTGTACAAGATCCATGGGATACCATGGATCTTGTACAAATATGGATGAGTTGGCAGTTTGGGACATATCTGACAAAACCATATTCTATATGAACTTACAGCACAATCAAACATGATTGTACTATATGATGAAAATGATGTACTATATGATGATGATGCTTTTTTTGAAAGCTGGCAGGAAGAGCCCAAGTGGAAAGGGAGACATGGCATAGGGAGAGTGGATGTTGGAAGTAGTAGTGAATGTGTGTGGGGGATGATCAGCATAGAAATGGAATAGTTTGGGATGTGAGTGGGGTACTTTGAGTGGACGTATGTGATATGCGGTGATAAAGGTGATCAGGTAAGGGCAGGTGTGGTGGGGAAATTAGAACCAACAAGTGGCTTGGGTTGGACTGGTTATAGACCTAAAAGTGAACTACTATGTTTATTTATAAATGTCAAGAACATCAGAAATCAAGGAGATGAAATGGTTTCACTGAATGAGTTTATTCACCCCAAAAGAATAAAGATGATATCACGACAGGAATGGAATTGGAAGGGTACAGTATTTTTCATGAGTATTAGAAGGACAAGAAGTGGGGGGGGGGGGAGCATAGCTGATGATAGCAGGGGAATTATGTCCATATAAGGTAGACATGAAATAGGGAAATAGTGGCAGTGGTTTTGAGACAGTGTGATGTGATGTGAGGTGGAGATTGACAGGAAGACGTATTTAGTTGGATGTTGCTATAAACCAGGGAATGTTGCAGGTGGTGATGAAGAAATGTATAAACAACTTGGGTTAGTGAACAAAGATAGAGTGATTATTGTGGGTGATTTTAATTATGGCAGTGTGGATTGGATTGAAGAGATAGTATTTAGCAATAAGGAAAATGACTTTCTTGAGTTCTTGAGAGATAACTATCTCAGATAGCATGTAAAGAAGGGCACATGAGGATTGAGAGTTTAGATCTGATCATTTCATCACAGGATGTAATTGTGAGTAGGATTTTGCCTTTCTTCCAGTTGGTGAGAGTGATTATGAAGTGATCACCTGGGTTGCAGCTAGTCATATGATTTTGTGACATACAGGCGTCTGTGAGGAAAGAATATATACAGAAGTATAAGGCAAGTGATTATGACAAGCTTAGGAAGCAGCTTGAAGCTATAGCATGGAACGAGGAGTTGAGTGGTAAGGAAATAAATGCTACTTGGGAATTCATGAAGAAATACATAACAGTGTCTGAATGTATTCTGAAGGTCAAAAGGTAAATAAGGTAGGTGTAAAATGGATGAATAAGGGAATAAAGTATGAAATCTGGAAGAAGAAGAAGACACTTTGGAGGCAGATCAAGATGAATAATGGCAATAATCATTTACATGAAGAGTGTGAAGTGCAAGCCAGGAGTGCGACTCATTTAATAAGGGAAACAAATAGTATGAGCAGAAATTAGCAAATCATGCCAAGAAATATCCTAGAAAGTTTTTTTAGATATGTAACAAATAGAATGAAGAATGATTATGTAAGATGATGTTAATGGATGTAAACGATAGAATGGTAACTGCTGCAGAAGACATTGTTGAGGATTCAGTGGTCAATTTATAGGGGTGTTTCATTCTCATCAGGGTGAAATTATGAGAAGCTCAAGTGTAGAGGACATAGGAGAGGATGGATTAATTGTGAGTGAGCAGGAGGTATATGAGGAAATAAATAAACAATGTCAATAAGGTGATAGGATTTGATGACATATCACCATGTGTCTTAAGGGAATGTCCAGGAAATTGACAGTAACATTGGCATGCCTGTTTAATAAGAGTCACAAGCACAAGTGCCAAGAAAGTGGAAAGAAGGTAAAATTGTTACACTGCATAAAAGTGGTGATAAGGCTGTGACCACAAATTATAAGCCAATCTGTATATCTGGAACTATGGTGAAGGTACTAGAGAGAGAGAGACTGGTGAGGACTAGGATTCAGAAATATTGATATCAGCAATATTCTCTATGGTTGTCAGCATGGGTTTGTAAAATAAAAATCATGTTTAACTTACTTTTGTACCATAACAAAGTGACAAATGTCTTGGACAAGGGAGATGCATATACAGTGGTATACTTAGATTTTGCAAAAGCACTTGATAGTCTGCCACAAGATATGCTGTTAAATAAATGGAAACTGATTGGATTGGATCGGTGACTGGCTATCAGATAGGTATCAGAATGTTGTATATGGTTGTGCAGTATCCCAAAAGAGGAAAGTCACTAGTGGTATGCCACAGGAGTCTGTATTTGGACCATTGTTGTTCAGCGTGTATATTAATGATATTGGGATAGGTTTAACTGGTGAAACGTAGCCGTTTGCAGATGATGCAAAATTGGAGAGAGCAATGCAAAGACAAGCAGATGTATTATGGCCTTACAGGAGGACTTTAATATATTGTATAAAGGGGCAAGTAAGTGGAACTTGGTTGGTTTTTGGTTTATTGATGCAAGAACAGCAATGGTCATACTGTGCCATAGCAAAGGTTACAGCAGTGCACAAGGGTCAAAGGCTACAGCAATACATAAATAGTCAAAGATACATATTATTTACTAATTTATATACAAAAATTAAGTTAAGCAATTCAGTATCTACATATAAATAAAATTACAGAAAAAGTTATAGCAATACTCAAGATTAAAAGTTACAGCAATACAGATAAGTGGAACTCAGTTCTGTGTTGCATTAGTGAAGGTTTTGAAATTTGGTAAGCAACTATGGGATGCAAAGTATACACTTGGTGGGGAAACTTTAGAGGAAATGAGGACATCAGATAATGACAATGATGCGGAGGACTCCGATGTGTAGAAATAAAGAGGTGATGATGCCATTGTATAATGCCTTGATCAAGCCTTATATGGATTATTGTACCCAAATTTAGTCACCAAGTTTTCATGGTGACAAGGGCATGTTAGTAAGGGTCCAGAGAAGACTCAAGAAGGTGGTCAGTCTTTGAAATGTGAAGTATAAAGATAGGTTGAAAGAATGTAAATTGCAAAGCTTCATGAATTGGAGGAGGATAAGATTGAGACATATAAGTTAGTCAGAGGTTACAATCAGGTTGACATAGTGGAGATTTTTTATAGAATGGGAGAGGGGATAGAACAAAAGGTCATTCCTGGAAGCTGTATATGGAGGGTGTGAGCAGAGGAGTCAGAAGTAGATTTTTTGCATGCAGAGTGGTTGATGAGTAGAATGAATTGCCTGAGTGTGTTGTGAATGTAGATACATTGAATCAGTTTAAGCTATGGTTGGATGAGCATTGCGCGATAGTGTATACCTCCAACAATGAGTCTTACTCCATGGAAATCAAATGTTAATAACAGTAATAATATCTTTATGTATAATGATTTTATTTTTAATGTTGTATAACTTTTTAAAATGCAGTTATTTCTTTCTGTGGACTATTACATTAAAATTTTTGCAGAATCCTCTAAAAGATAATTCTACTTACCAGATTATAGAATGAGATCCCACTTCTGTGCAGAGAAATCATTAACAAGTCAAAATCCTTTCATGTTATACCTTCCAAATTTATGGTACTCCCTCCCCCCCCCCCCCCCCCACACACACACCCTAAAATTCAGATACAAAAACTTCCATGGCCTACAGTTGATAAGTATATATATAGTCCGACTTACAAATTTCCCAAGCAGTTAATCAAGGTCATTTGCTCTGCTCAGGGGTAATTCCTCCTCCTTTATAAAAGATTTTATTCATTTCAAATTTCAAGTCTGTATTAAAAACACTTCCTTAAACATTCAAATATCATGATTAGATATTTGAATATATATAATCATGATATTTGATAAGATATATTCAAATATATCTAATAAGAGGTCCTTAATTTAATAAATATCCACTTTTATCAAGACATTATTCATATTTACAGTACATGCAGTTTATTTTACATGGAAAGGAAAAATTGACAAATAGATGGAAGCGCAATAGGTTTCTCTCTTCATCCATTGAATGAATTTCTATACAGAACATTTAGAGAATATAGCACTCATCTAAAAAAAAAAATACTGTAAAAGGAATCATAGATGATAAAGGTGACATGAAAACTGAAGATAAGTATATCCTAGTTGTCTGGAGTAATTAAATTGAAAGACTTGTTAAATGAAACAGCAAATCATAGTATGAAATTTTCAAGAGGAATAGTAATGAGGAGTACATATCATTACTTGAGATAGAAAAAGCCATCAAAAACTTGAAATGTGAAAAGGCAGCTGGAGTAGAGAGTAGATGATATTCAAGCAGAAATGCCTAAGTAGAAGTATAAAAGTTTTGCAGTGGCTACACTGCAAAACTTTTATTTTATTATATTATGCAAAACTATCTTGTATACAGCTAATTTAGTGTTTTGACTAATTTCTCTCTTATTCCACATGAATTTATTCAATTGACTTCCTACCGTACCAGCTTTGTTGATTCTGTTGTCTATTTCCATATTTAATTTATCATCTTCACTAAAAATTGTGCCTAAAGCTGAAATGTTTTATTTGTTCCACAGGTTCTCCGTTCACAACGCAGTTGACATTTTCAACAATTCTATCTATTTTCATTGTCCTTATCTTTTTATTGCTGACCTTCATACTATATCTATTACAACAGTTATTCAGTTTAGTCAGGGAATCTTGCAGGCTTGTAGTAGATTTATTTAGAAGTATAACATCATCTGCATAAAGCAAAGAGCTGACATTAACATCTCCAATTTTGATGTCAGGTTTAATACCACTTTCCTTCATAATGTGATCCATATAGATAATGAATAACAGAGGGAATAATGTACATCCTTGTCTCACACCACATTTAACATTAAACCATCTTCCTGTACTTCCTTCAATTCTAACTGCTGACTTACAACTCAAATAAAGACTAAGTATTGCTTGATATAATGCCCCATTCACACTATATAACTGTAGCGAATTGAATAGTTTCTCTCTCTTCGCACCTTGTCATATGCCTTTTCCAGATCGACAAAACTTAAATACAGATCTTTGTTATATTCCCATGCTTTCTCGACTATTTGTCGTAAAGTGAAGATCTGATCCTGACAGCCTCTATTTGGCATGAATCCAGCTTGTTCTTCACCAAGCTTTTCTTCCACAATTCTTCTCAACCGTTTCTCAAGTATACTTGCATATGTCTTACCAGGAACACTCAGTAGGGAAATATCTCTGTAATTCTCACATTCAGTTTTATTTCCCTTTTTCATATATGGGTACTATGAGAGCTCTACTCCAATCATCGGGAATTTGTCCCTCTGTCCAGGCCTTCTGAACTATGCAGTGCAGTCACTGTAAGACTTTTATACTACCATACTTCAGCATTTCTGGTCGAATGTCATTTACTCCTGCTGCCTTTCCATTTCAAGCCTTTGATGGCTTTTTTTCTATTTCAAGTATGGATATGTATTCCTAACTGTATGCCTGTTGAGTGTCTTTTACCACTGTACTATCACTGCTTGTTTCATTTAGATATAATTATTCTTTTCGATATAATTATTCCATACTTCAAGGATATCTTTTTCTCCAGTTTTCATGTCCCCTTATCATCTCTAATACCTTTTACACTCTTTCCTCCATTTCTGAACTTCTTCAACAATCTCCAGAATATCTTGCAGTGGCTTGATATTTATTTTCTACGTTCTTATCAAAATCTTCCCATGACTTTTGTTTAACTAGTTTTACACAATGTTTAGCTTTCTTACATTTGTCTCTGTATTCTCTAAAAGCACAAGCTGACCTATTCAATGAGACTTTTCTTATTCCTTGCCTCTTCTCTCCATGTGCACATTTGTGCACATTTTTATGTTGGAACATGCTGTTAGTAATAACCAGTCCATGTCCTGAGCAGAAATCCAACCGGTATTTGCCATTGTTATTAGCTTTGCTCTTTTCTCCAAATTTTCCCAAAATATTTTTGTATGTCTGACAGTCATTTCCTACTCTGCTATTTAGATCCCCAACAAGGACCAACTTTTCCTTTTTCATTGTGCTAGTTGCTTTCTCTAGTCTCAAAAAATTCCTCCACTTCTATCTTAGTAGAACCTTCTGTAGGACCATAGACACACAAATAAGTCTGATTGTTCAGTTTGCCCATTCTGATATTTGCCAGCATCACTCTACTTGAGATTGCCTGCCATTCAAAAAGATTAGTCTCGTATTTAGTGTTGAATGCTATGGCTAATCCTTCTTTTCCTTGATTGTCATTACCTGATTTTTTTTTTTTTTCTCAGAAAGATCTCACCATTTTTTGTCTTTTTTTGTTTCAGTCACCCCTATTATATCAATCTGTTACTTATTCAATTCCTCAGCTAGCTTCATTTCTTTTGCCATTCAGGCTGCTTATGTTGATATTACCGATCTTGAACTTTGCTGATGTTGAGTTGGGGGAGTGTTTTAGGATTTGTTCCATTCGTTGACATTTGACTGTTTGCCCTGCTTCCCTGGCGATAACAATGGGGCCTTGTTTAACCAGGCAACGCCCCAGCCGACATGAAATTCTGTTATGTTGTACCATCATTTTATATTATGGTTTAAGCCAATAAGAATACAATTTTGTTGTCTAAATCCCAAATTGCCAGCCCATCCTGTTAAGTATCTATCCAGGTAGATACCTAACAGGGTGCACCACTAGAAGGTGAGGATTGGACATTAGGTCAGAAGCTTGGTTGGTTCTCCACATTGCTTTAAAGCAGTGTTTCTCAAAGTGGGACATATGTCCCATGGGGGGGGGGGATTAGAAAATGTTTATGTACATATTTATACATATTTATGTTATACTTTTTCAGAATTTGGCTGACTATTATGCTAGAGGGGGACATCAAAATCTTTGAGACATTGAGGTGGGACATGATCCAAAAAAAGGTTGAGAAACACTGCTTTAAAGGCTATGTGGAGGTCTCCTTTCAGTTATACAGCTTTGACCCTAAAGCACCCCAAAATTCAGCAGTGTTTATTTTCATAAGTTCTATTAATATTCATTGGTATTCCTTAAATGTGTTCTTTAATTTTAATGCTATATTAAATGTAACTTGTCTTAATTTATTATTCATTCAAATTTTTTATTTCTTCATTAATTGTGCAGGCCATTACAATAGATGCAATAATCAGCCACTTTCTGTCTGATGTGTTTTGGGTTGACTGTCCCTAGGTTTCCACTATTGCATGGTACCAACAAATTTGAATAAAACATAACATTACAACAGGCTGTAGGTTAAAATTCTCCTATGATATGGCGTTTGTGAAAGTATTCAGATAATAGATGATATTTGAGTGTCATGTGAAACCATTATTTTAATTACTGAAGACTTGAATAAAATAAAATAAATCTTGGTCAGTCAAGATTTATTTTATTTTATTGACAATCATTAATATTTTTAACTAAAATAAAATAAATTATTTTATTTTATTTTAGTGACAATCTGACCTACACAAGGCCTTGTGTAGGTCAGATTGTCACACACACACACACACACACACACACACACATATATATATGTATATATATACTTAAATTTCTTTAATTATTGCATGTATATTATATATATATATATACAGGGTTATTTAAAATGAAGGAGTAGATTGTACTTGTTTGCAAAATTTTTATTTCCAGTGATACAAACACATGTTATACATCACCTGACAGGAAAACTGTGAGAGTTTACTTTTCCCCACATTCTGGTAGCAAGTTCTTGCTACTCAAGTGTGCTGTAAATGCTTGAAACAAAAAGATGCTTCAGTCACTCGCTCAAGAGTTAACAAAAATGGTGTCTGCAGGAAAAAGCATGTTGTGTTATCAAATTTCCAAAGTGTAATTCCATAATTACAGTTCAATGTAAATTGAGGTCAGAATTTAAGAAAGAACCTCCTTGTTATAAGGATTTACTCATGGTACAAAAAATTTCAAGAGGGATGTATAGGATAGAATGGCCATTTTGCCAGCAAAGGTTGGTCTATTGGTAGAGCCTCTGCTACTAATGGCTCACGCAAAAAGTTAAGCAAGT
Source organism: Typopeltis vanoorti (assembly GCF_054136105.1). NCBI lineage: Eukaryota > Metazoa > Arthropoda > Arachnida > Uropygi > Thelyphonidae > Typopeltis > Typopeltis vanoorti. The sequence continues at coordinate 93,057,248 of NC_143551.1, read as the reverse complement.
TTGAGCACGGTTAGTAGTTGGAAGGATCAATCATTCGATGCTGTTGGCTCACTCTCCCTCGATGAGTCTTTGGACTCACTGGAGGCATCATATAATAATAATGTCTGTATAGGAAAAAAGTCTGGGTCATCCACATGTTTCTGAAGTTAATGTTGAAAGAATTCAACAAACATTCATACGTAGTCCAAGAAAATCCGCAATCCATGCAAGCAAAGAATTAAGAATTCCTCAAACAATGGTGTGTTCTGAGAAAATGATTGTATACGAAAGGCTACAAGTTGCAGTAAATGCAGGCACTACACCCTGCATGGAGAACGATGCCTTTACGGCATGACTCATTTTTTCTGATGAATAAACTTTTTGCTTAAGTGGTGAAATGAATCGTCATAACTTGAGAGCATTCGGCACAGAACATCCATGTGCAAACATTGAACATAAAAGAAACTCACCAAAAAGTGAACATGTTTTGTGCCATTTCTTGCAGGAAAATTTATGGGCCTTTTTTTTTCTTTGCTGAAGAACAGTAACTGTGATCATACCTCAATGTGTTACAAATCTAGTTGATCCCTGAACTTGAAGATGACTCTGCTGACTTCATTTTCATGCAAGATGGGATGCTACCTCACTTTCACCATAATGTCTGTAATTATCTTAATGCAACTGTTCCTAACCACTGGATGGCTCATAGTGAGACAGATGATCTTGTGCTGTGCAAGTGGCCATTCAGATCCCTAGACCTAACCCCTTGTCATTTTTATCTTTGGCGATTTGTTAAAGATATCATTTAAGTGCCCCTACCCACCACATTGCAAGAATTTCAGCAGTGAATTCAATAATAGTCAACCAGTTACAAAGCGTGTAACTGGTTGACTATTATTAAAAAGTCTGTCAAGAAATGGACTATCATTTTGATGTGCGTCATATTACAGGAGATTCGTACATAGAGTGCCTGAATATCTAACAGTTTTCCTGTCAAGTGATGTATCACTGATGTTTATATTGCTGGAAATAAAGAATTCATAAACAAGTACACTCTGTTCCTTCATTTTAAATAACTCTATATTAGACATAGAGCTTCCTCTCAGTATTATCCTTTACCTATTCTGTATCATCCCTTTACATCTCTCTCTCTCTATATATATACAGGGTGTTCGGGATAAATTTGACAGTTTCGTAAGGAAAAAGAAAATCTTCTTTGTATCTATTAAATTTAATGAATTGACAAAAAAACATTACAGGCAGAGTTAATTACAATACTATCAACAAGATTTACTCAAAATAACCACCATTAGCATCGATCACAACTTCAATTCTGCTTCGGAACCTCGAACAAGCTGATGCTACAGTCTCCCTGGGAAGGGCCGCAAAAACTGTTTTAATTTTATCCATTAACTGGGCTTTTGTATTACTGGAAGTGCGATTGGTGTCTTTTTCAACTGCGCCCCATACAAAATAATCCATGGGGTTAAGGTCTGGGGAGTTTGGAGGCCAAACATTTGGACTGGTGAAGTCGTAGAAATTTTCAGACAACCATTTTTGACTTTTCCCAGAGGTGTGGCAAGGGGCCGAATCCTGCTGCCATACATACGGCCTACCATTGGCTACCCTTGTTATCCAGGGCTTGACTACAGTTAGCAACTCCACGAACAAAGCCCGAATTCCAATGCCAGGGTTCTTCAACACCTGTTCCTGCAGATTTGCGAGGAATTCTGCTGTACGAACGCAATCAGATCGTCTGCTAGGGATCTTTCTTCTTGCTACATCCTCGTAGTCACCATTGCAAGTCTCTAGTTCATGCCTGATTATTTTTACTGTATTCAGGGAGCATTGGGCAGCAGTCGTAATATCCTTATTTTGATGGCGGGCACGAATCATCATGATACAAGTTATTCTCTTCCATGATTCAGGTGGGTTCCAGCTATCCATCCTTTCTGACATCTTGTATATGAATGAAGAAGGGTCCAAACTTTTAAATGAAGAGAAGTGTGTGTTAATACATGTAACTTACGGAAAAATATAATTAATTATAAATATGTCAAATTTATCCCGAACACCCTGTATATGTGTGTGTGTGTGTGGAGTTTGCTTACATGCTTACACAACTGTTTTACAAAATTTGTTATATTTTTTTTCCCTTGTAATAACAAAGAGTAGAGTGTTCATTGTCATGTTTCTTTTGAATATCTCCAAAGTTAGTGTAAGCATGTATCATATTTGTTTTTGTAGGTAAGAAGGAAGGAAGGAAGGAGAGAGAGAGAGAATGTTAGTGGGAAATAATGATAGGAAAATATTAATGCCAAGCATACACACACATCAAAAGTGTTTTGTTGATTCATATATGAGAGGAATTTTTTTGTGGAAAATTTGTAATTTTTCTACAGATAACATGGGTTTTACATCACTTATTATTATCCAACACATTATCATCATAATGTGTTGGATACTCTTCTGGCACATTTCTCCTAGTTTCAGAGTTTGTGCAAAGTTTACAGTTTGATGAAAGTCATGAAATAAAGAAAATATCATGATGGTATGTTTAAAATAGTATTTATTTTATTATGTTTTTTGTACAGGTCCTCCTTTTACTCATCAGTGTACACCTGAAAGGTAAACTAAATTCATTTATTCACTGTATATAGCGACATTGTTTTATAAGCCTTTATTATATTTTTATCTGTCACCTAATTAGCATCATGCACTAAGCTTGTCTAGTTGGCTGAGTACACTGAACCAGCCATCCTGAAGCTTAGTGGATGATAAACATCAGTGAATAGGATGTATGTTGAAATTCCATCATTAGCATGAATGTTTGTGATTGTCCTTAGGTTGGAGATGAATATAAATCCACTGTGAAACCGCTGTCACATTTACTGGAGACCTGACATGGCTTGAAAAAAAAGTTCCATGTTTAGCCTTTAGAGCACAGGTGCTGAACTATATAACAATAAATTAATGCAGGGTGTCCAGGCTAGATTTACCAAAAATAATGACTTATAATGCAAAACCACTCATTATATTTTCTGAAAAAAGCTCAGTTGATAGGAAATCTCTCCACTATTGCATTTTCACACTTTCAAGTCACTAGTACGCATGTGCAAAAGTGGAATAAGAATGGCTATCGCGTCATTTGAGATGTGGATGCCACAGTGGTAGATGCAGTGCATGTTTTGGTTAACTGAATTTAAATCAGTTATGTGTGTTTGGCAGTGTGGACAACGGGAATGGAATGTGGATCCTCCCACATCAAAATTCAGTGAGATAAGACTCTAAATTACATGAGAAGTTTGGTTTCACAAACCGGGAAACACCCCAAAAAAAAAACATGCATGCACCATTCTCTAGGAGCCCACATAAGTCAATTAGACAGGCTAGTTACTACCTTGGGGTGCTTAAGGGTCAAAGTTGTATAACTGAGAGGAGACCTCCACATAGCCTTTAAAGGAATGCGGAGAACCTACCAGGGCTTCTGACCTAATGTCCAACCCTCACCTTCTCGTGGTGCACCCTGTTGGGTATCTACTTTGATACTGAACGAACGAGGATGGGCTGGCAATTTGGGATTTAGCCGACCAAATTGTATTCTTATTGGTTAAACCAAAATAAAAAATTATGGTACAACATGACAAAATTTCATGCCGGCTGGGGCGTCGCCCGGTTAAACAAGGTCCCCGTTGTTTTCGCCAGGGAACCAGGGCGAACAGCGAAAAGTCAGCTACTGGAACAAATCTGAAAACAAACCCTAACTCAACATCACCAGAGTTAAAGATCGGTACTATCAACGTAAGAAGCCTGAATGGCAAAGAAATGGAGCTAGCTGAGGAATTAGATAAGTACCAGATCGACATAATAGGGGTGACTGAAACAAAAAAGACCAAAACTGGTGAGATCTTTCTGAGCAATAAATACAAAATGTTATATTCAGGCAATGACAATCAAGGAAAAGGAGGAGTAGCCATAGTATTCAACACAAAATACGAGGCTAATCTTCTTGAATGGCAGTCAGTCTCAAGTAGAGTAATGTGGGCAAATATGAGAATGGGGAACTGGACAATGAGACTTATTTGTGCCTATGGTCCCACAGAAGGTGCTACTAAGGTAGAAGTGGAGGAATTTTTAGAAAAAGCAATTGGCACAATGAAAAATGAAAAGTTGGTCCTTGTTGGGGATCTAAATAGTAGAGTAGGAAATGATTGTGAGACATACAAAAATATTTTGGGAAAATTTGGAGAAAAGAGCAAAGCTAATAATAATGGCAAATATCTGTTGGATTTCTGCTCAGGACATGGACTGGTTATTACTAACACCATGTTCCAACATAAAAATGTGCACAAATTCACATGGAGAGAAGAGGCTAGGAATAAGAAAAGTCTCATTGACTATGTTATTGTTGATAGTGATGTTTTCTCCCTGGTGCAGGACACCAGAGTGTACAGAGGATTTGAAATTGGAAGTGATCACTATTTAGTCTTGAGCAGGATAAAATTGAATTTCATATTGAAAAGAATAACATGTAAGAAAGTTTTAAAGCGAATAAAAGTTGAGCAGCTCTCAGATGTGAACTGTAGACTAAAATACAGAAATATTATTGAAAAGAAAATGAAAGAGTTTGAGAACAGGAATCAAACCTTGGAGATTCAGTGGCAAACTATGAAGGAAACATTGATTGATTCTGCCAGAGAGGCATGTGGTGAGGTTGTGTGCAAGGATAAAAAAATCAGAACTCCCTGGTGGACACAGGAAGTTAAAGAGGCAGTGAAGGAAAAGAAGAAAGCATATCAAAAGTTGCTGGCAAATAAGTCAGCTTTTACTCTTACAGAATACAGAGACAAATGTAAGAAAGCTAAACAGTGTGTAAAACTAGCTAAACAAAAGTCATGGGAGGACTTTGGCAAGAATATAGAAAATAAATATCAAGAAGGTGGCAAAATATTCTGGAGGTTGTTGAAGAAGCTTAGGAATGGAGGAAAGAGTGCTGTAAAAGGAATTAGAGATAATAAAGGTGAAATGAAAACAGGAGAAAAAGATATCCTTGAAGTATGGAGTAATTACTTTGAAAAACTGCTAAATGAAACAAGCAGTGATGACAGCACAGTGATAAAAAACACTGACCAGGCATGCAGTCAGGAATACATATCCATACTTGAAGTAGAAAAAGCCATCAAAGGTTTGAAATGTGGAAAGGCAGCAGGAGTAGATGATATTCGACCAGAAATGCTGAAGTATGGTGGTATAAGAGTCTTACAGTGGCTGCACTGCATAGTTCAGAAAGCCTGGACAGAGGGACGAATTCCTGATGATTGGAGTAGAGCTCTCATAGTACCCATATATAAAAAGGGAAATAAAACTGAATGTGAGAATTACAGAGGTATTTCCCTACTGAGTGTTCCTGGCAAGATCTATGCAAGTATACTTGAGAAACGGTTGAGAAGAATTGTGGAAGAAAAGCTTGGTGAAGAACAAGCTGGATTCAGGCCAAATTGAGGCTGTCAGGATCAGATCTTCACTTTACGACAACTAGTCGAGAAAGCATGGGAATATAACAAAGATCTGTATTTAAGTTTTGTCGATTTGGAAAAGGCATATGACAAGGTGTCAAGACAGAAGCTATTCAATACACTGCAGTTATATGGTGTCAATGGGGCATTATATCAAGCAATACTTAGTCTTTATTTGAGTTGTGAGTCAGCAGTTAGAATTGAAGGAAGTACAGGAAGATGGTTTAATGTTAAATCTGGTGTAAGACAAGGATGTACATTATCCCCTCTGTTATTCATTATCTATATGGATCACATTATGAAGGAATGTGGTATTAAACCTGATATCAAAATTGGAGATGTTAATGTCAGCTCTTTGCTTTATGCAGACAATGTTATACTTCAAATTCGCTACAAGTCTGCAAGAATCCTGACTAAATTGAATAACTGTTGTAATAGATATGGTATGAAGGTCAGCAATAAAAAGACAAAGACAATGAAAATAGGCAGAATCATTGAAAATGTCAACTGTGTTGTGAATGGAGAACCTGTGGAAGAAGTAAAACATTTCAGCTACTTAGGCACAATTTTTACTGAAGATGGTAAACTAAATATAGAAATAGACAACAGAATCAGCAAAGCTGGTATCGTGGGAAGTCAATTGAATAAATTCATATGGAATAAGAAAGAAATTAGTCGGAACACTAAATTAGCTATATACAAGAACCAATTTTAACTTATGGATCTGAGAGCTGGGTCAGAAGTAAAACACTTGACCAAAGACTAGAGACCGCAGATATGAGAGTCCTGAGAAAGATTAGAGGCGTGAACAGATGGCATCAATGGCAATATCATATTAAAAACGAGGATATTAGGAAAGAACTTGACATTGTCAGCATCCAGGAATGCGTTAGCAGAGCTAATCTCAGATGGTATGGTCACTTAAATAGAATGGGAGAGGAAAGATTAGCAAAACAAGTGTTCTCTGCCAGGTTGGCAGGAAAACGACCCAGAGGAAGACCAAGATATAGGTGGATTGATACGGTATAAAGTGCCTTAGACGATAGAAATATAAGATCTGATAATGTTGGAGTCTTGACAAGTAACAGACTGATTTGGAGAAAAATTGTAGATAGGAAGTTAGTAATGATGTAATTTTTTTCATGTAGTACTGTCATATCCTGTACACCCCTTGAGGGTACATGGCAGGAATTTGATGATGATGATGAGGTACTACCTTGACATGCTGCAGATCTTTGCTATTCCACAAATTCCCCCCCAGTTTCACATTTCAGCAAGATGGTGTTCCATGACACTTCCATCAAGATGTTATTACAGTTTTAAGCGAGACATTTCCTGGACGTTGGATCAGAAGAGGAAGCAATATTAAAATTTATTAAAGACTGTGTGTACCAGAGAAAAGTTTTATATTTGGACAATTTGAAACAGCATATCGTTAAAGTAGTTGCTCTAATGAGGCCTCAGATGCTGGAAAACACTTAGCAAGAGCTCAAATATCATTTTGACATCTGTCAAACTACAAAAGGTGTCCACATTGAACTTTATTAACCTTCTTAATGTATAATAACAAAAATTATTTTAATAAACCTTATAGATGCTGAGATATATTTGTGTATTTTTGGATACCTCTAACCCAGACACTCTGTATATAAAAAATAAATTAAAAAATGTTTGGGAGAAAACATTTCTATATGTCTGGTATATATCTAGTCAGAAAATGTTTTGGAAAATTAAGAGAAAGGGCAAAGCTTAATAATAAGTACCACTGGAGTTCTGTTCAGGATATCACAAGCACCATGTTTATAACACAACATTGTGTATAAATTTATATGAAGCAAACACACAAGAAATAAGAAAAGTCTTATTGACTAGGTTATTGTTGATAGTTTCACACCAATCCAGGATACAAAAGTATACAGGAGATTTGAAATAGAAAATGACCACCCTTTAATTTTGAGCAGGCTATACTGCATAATGGTCAGAGAGCAAAATTCTAGATGACTGGAGTAAAACTAGCATAACATCATCTATTTAAAAAAAAAAAAAAAAAAAAAAAAACTTAATATGAGAATTACAGCAAAATTATCTGGAACATCCAGTAGCTGTGAAAATTACAGTTATTTAAGTAATATTTACAAAGTATGCTTGAGAAGAGAAACTGGATTCAGGGACACAGATCTATATTTAAATTGTGTCCATTTGGAAAAGGTACATGCAATGAGGTTCCAAGAGAAAGGTTTTTTTCAAAACACTACAGCCATATGGTATGAATGGGACATTATACAGACCAATATATGACCTAATACTTTGGTTGTATTTTACTTGTAAGAATTGAACCAAAGTACAGGAAGATGATTTGATGTGAAATCAAGTGTAAGACAAGAGTGCTCACTGTTTCCATTGTTATTCATCATACCATCATCATCATATAGATGCATATAGAATCACATTATAAAAAAGTAAAGTAGCTATGCAAGCAGTGACTCCAGTTTGATACTAGCATTAAACCCAATATCAAATCCAGTATATTCAAATCAGCTCTTTACTTTAAATTAAAGATACCAAGAAATTATATACTTTTTTCTTTTTTCCTTTATCCAAGTGTAAGCAAACAAGTTTTCCCCTGAACTATTTTCAGAACTTGGGCAACTTGTATAAAGAAGCTAATTACTTCACATCACTTGCCTTAGTATTCTATAATGCAAAGCACATTGTTAATAATTGGTGGATTTTTTTATATAGAGAATATTTAATCCTACCATAGAGATGATCTCTGTTTAACAATTATTTTTAATTTATTTCCGAGTGTACCTATATGTTATTATATGCACAAGGGTTCACTACAATTAGTGCAATGATCTCAACTCTTTCTTTCAGAATCCAAATAATCACTGACTCAAGGCCAAAATACAAAATAAACACATTTAATATAACAAACACAATATATATATATACGCTTCAAACAAATATTACATAACTAACTACAAAATTAATTGAATCCAAGGCCTTTTTAAAATAAACTTACACTTAAGACTAGACTAAACACTTTGTTTGCACAATCACAAAATGTTCATAGCCAGTTTCTTTCTCTGTCAAGGCCCTTTTCGGAAGATATATGACTCTATTCTTCATTTTCACAGGATCCTTTTTTTATCACTCATGTAGCACACATTAAATCTTCCTGACTCAATTCTGTCTCTTTTTAGTAGAAGTAATAGTTAGATCCGGCGTCCTTAATACAGATGAAACTTCCTAATCAGAGTTTTTCTCAAACATTCAGTTCCACGATTTCCTTTTCGGAATCTCCTATAAATCTTCCAATTAGCGTTTCCTCCAATATTCCTTTTAAAACGCCTATAGCAATATTTCCCTTTTATTTATCAATACTTATTCCATTTTAAACTTAATAGTTCCACGATTCCTTTTTCGGAATATCTATTAATTTTCCTCTGACTGTCACAATAAAAAACTTAAGTTCCTCTTAATCTAAATATCTGCCGGCCTGTGTTCTAAATTTCTTCCAAACGCTCTCTTGTTTACAGCCATTGCTTCGATACCGAACTTGTCAGCTGTCAATCACACATCAAACTTCTCGGCGAGCATGTACACTCCATGGCAAGCGAGAAACTAAGTACTGTATGATGTCTGACACGATGTCTCCGTTAGTGACAAGAGAACGTCTCCATAAAACACAAAACTTAACATTTCAAACCACAATAAATTTGTTTAAAGTAACACAACTATTCAAATCTGGTAAGTACATCAATTTTTTAAAAGCTTACGTATCATTTTTGACAAAACAATTTCAATAGCGGGCACATCACAAGTGCCGACAATGTGTGTTATGAAACTAAAACTAATAAACATTCTAACATAAACGATACTTAAAAATATTCAGAATTTTAAATTATGATTATTTTTACATCAGTTTCATCTTTCTCTGAAAATTTTTTTTAAAAAAAATTTTTAAATATTTAACCTATATCTAACCAAACTTTTAATGCTTATTCCTTGATCTTAAAAAATAGCGTGATTCCTACTGATCATTATTTACACTTTCGAAATCACTAGTTTCAGAATCATCTGATGCCAGAGATGATTTAGAATTTACATCTTCTAATTTATTATACTTATGAATTTCATTTCTATACCTTTCAAATATTTTATTTAAACTATTTGAATTATGCCCTAAATCTACAGAATCATCACTGTCAGAATTAATTTTTACAGGTGTCTGAGATTCTACAGGTTTCTGAGATTTTTTATCCTTACTAACTAAATTAGAGGTATTTTCACATTCCTCTGGCTTACTTAACTCTATGTTAACTAATCTATGATATTCTGCTACTATTTCATCAATGTTAGAGTCAGTTTGATCATCTGAATTATGTACCTTTGGATTTCTAAAATTTCCTGCATTAGGGTTTATTTTACCAAAATTTAATTTTCTCCTTTGCTGTATATTTGAATTATGAGTTTTGAAACTATTCCCTTTCCTGTTATTTGATTGTGAATGAGATGCACAATTAGTACTTGAAAAACAACTCTCATCTTTCAATATTCTATTCATATTGTCTCCTAATGTAACTAAATTTCTACTCCCTAAAAAGTACCTTTTTAACCTATCAGAGTGTACACTTAAAATTTTACTAGGATTTTTGACATCTTGAATCCTAAAATTCACAGGAGAAAATTTGTCTAAAATTCTATATGGGCCTAAAGCTTTCCTTCCTAATTTCCCAACCCTTTTTATACTAAATTTATCATCTAACAATACTAAATCACCTGGTGCAAATGACTTATACTTTCTAAAACGATTTATATACTGCCTAGTTTTCTGTGAACTTAATTTGCTTATTTCACCTGCTAATCTGTGAGTAGTGGAAAATTTATCTACAACTGTCTCCAGATACTCATTTATGTCATTATATCCTGTATTAGGAATGACTGAAACAAGTTCATTAGGAAAGATTGGATCAAAGCCATATAAAGCAAAAGATGGTTTTTCTTTGATAGCAGAATGAAAAGCAGATCTGCATGCAAATAATGCTTGAGAAATATATGTATCCCAATCATTCATTTTAGTGTTTGCCAGATTGGAAAGTATTTGCTTTATATTTCTATTCAGCCTTTCACACACACTATTACACTGTGGGTGGTAAGGTGTTGTAAAAAATCTTCCTAATGTTGAGTAATTTATATAACTGTAATAACAGTTCAGATGTGAAATTTGCTCCTTGATCTGAAAGTAAGGTCTGAGGAGTTCCATATCTACAAATAATCATATTCAAAAACTTTCTAGCAATAGTCTTTTGCCATTTGATCCTTCATTGACACTGCTTCAGGAAATCTAGTTAGCATATCTATGACTACTGTCATAGATATGCTAACTAGATTTCCTGAAGTGGACCTACTACATCAATAGCAACAGCCCGAAAAAGTCTAGTTGGAATTGGAAATGGTTGTAATGGAACTTTTCCTCTGAAAGTGGATCTTATTTGACACTTATGGCATGATTTGACATATGTGAGTATGTCACTCTTCATACCTTTCCAGATATAACGATCCTTTATTCTTTCCCAAGTTCTAGAAAATCCTTGGTGTCCTGTCAAGTCAGACTCATGAAAAGTGTACATGATCCAATGAATCATGTACACTTTTTATCTAAATATATAGAATATATTTAGAACCATCTTTATCTAAATATAAGTTTTCCAGGTTTAAAAATATATCCAGTTGAGTTTCACCCTTCAATACTGCTTCATAAATAGTTTTGAGTACAGGATCATCTTTCTGAGCTTGGACAATCTTATCTTTTTCCAAATTTGTGAACTAGGTTCCTTATTCTTTAGTGTCTCAATATTAAACACTTGATCATTATCATCAGGGTGTTTAAAAACTTCAGGAGATTGCTCTACTTTTCCATTGTCACCTGATTTCCTGTCCAAACAATATTCTAGTCATAAAACACAAAACTTAACATTTCAAACCACAATAAATTTGTTTAAAGTAACATAACTATTCAAATCTGGTAAGTACATCAATTTTTTAAAAGCTTTACATATCATTTTTGACAAAACAATTTCAATAACGGGCACATCACAAGTGCCGACAATGTGTGTTATGAAACTAAAACTAATAAACATTCTAACATAAACAATACGTAAAAATATTCAGAATTTTAAATTATGATTATTTTTACATCTCCTTGTCGACATGTATAATGCTGTGCATTATAGGAAGGGTTACTACCCAGACCAGTTTCAATCTTTATTGAGGTCTCATCAGTGGAAGCCCTTCCCATAATGCATAACACCCACAAGTAGATGTGCTTTACTTTAGGGGATACTAAGGCAAGTGATGTAAAGTCATTAGCTTCTTTATATGAGTTGCCCCAATACTGAAAATAGGAGCAAACTTGTTTGCTTACTCTTGGATAGAGGATTAAACCAAATATATATATAATTTCTTGGTATCTTTATAGTATACCCAAGTGGAAAAACTTCCAAAAGCTCTTTACTTTATGTCATTGATGTTGTACCCTTGAGTAAATCCAGTATGAGTCTTCAAGACTCTTAAACTAAACTGAATAACTGCTGTGACAGATGTATGAAAAGTAGTGAAGAACTGTGGAAATTGGCAGAAACATGGAAAACATTGATTTCATTCTCAATGGAAAACTTATAGAACAAGTAACATCACTTGTTCTATAAGTTTTCCATTGAGAATGCAGTCAGTGTTTACCATTTCAGCTTTTTAGATGCAGTGTTTACTGAAAATGGCAAGAGGAAATATATAATATAATAAGACAAGCTGATATAGTAGGGAGCCAGTTGAATAAATTTATGTGAAAGAAGAGGAATTATCCAAAATGTTGAACTATCAGTATATAGAAGAACTGTGCAGATCTGAGAGTTGGATTAAAAATGAAGCATCTAATCAATCTATAGAGACTACAGATATGAGAATTTGGTTCAAGAAAAGTTAGGAGAATAAGTAGATGCCATGAGTGTCAGAATCACATAAAATATGAAGATATTAAGAAGGAAATTAATATTGTTAGAATGTGTGAGTAGAGCAGAGACAATCTAAGGAGATTTACTCATAAAAGGAATGGGTGAGAAAAAAAAACAGATATTTGACTCCAGAATGGAAGGATAAAGATCCATAGGATGACCAAGATCTAGATGAATTAATATAGTTAGTTTTAGAAGACAGAAATGTATGATTTGATGATATTGGCAATCTGACAAATAACAGATTAATTTGGAAGAAAATAATTGATAAGAAGCTAGTAATAATGGAAACTTAATCATGTAGTCTCTCGATGGTACAAATCAGGAATTTGATAATAATGATGAGTAAGTTTTAATTACAAAAGATATAAATTCATTTACAAAATAAAGAGCCAAAATGCTTCAGTTCGGCAATGCAAAATTAAAGAAGTGGATAATAGATCCAGCATTATTCAAAGCTGAATGTAGAAACTATGAAAGTTTCATAAAGAGTGTACAGTCATACCCCGAAGTTATACGGTAGGTGGGACCAACAAAAAGCACGTAACTCGGGTAGAATTTTGCATATAAACATAAAATATTAGTTAATTGGAACCAAAGGTTTACAAAAACACCTATATTTTTTGAGAAATATAATCATAATTGTAGTTTTTCGTACATAAAAATAAGAAAATTATTTTGATGTCGATGGTTTCATAAAATCTAATAGATTCGTCTGACGGCATAATGTCTTTTTCTTGTCACGCAAAATTTCTTCATAGCAAACCAATGATTTTTTTTATTCCTTACCTTGTGGCTATAATTCGTTCCTCGTTAGAATCTATGTCCTCCAAAATCTGTAAACCTTTCTTTTATGATTGTTCTTACTGTAGATTCCTGTAGATAGAACTTCTTTGCTAGCTCATAAATTTTCATTCTGCCTTCAAAATCCTTAATAATGTTGAGTTTTGTTTCCAAAGTCAATGTTTTTCTTTCCTTGCTAACTGTAGAAGAATCGGACTTCCTTCCTTTGGATGACATTATTATTTTTTATATGATAAAATTTTTATCAAGAACATAACATTAAACAATCACAAGGTTTGTAGACTATAAAAATCGTGTATGAATGGAGACCGCGCGAAACATGTCAGTGCTTGTTCACAGCATGTGCGACACTGGCGAATGCGGCTGGCGCCGGAAAGATACGACTAGTGGTGAAGTGGGACGGGAATACGTACATATGTGAAACCGCGTAATTCCGGATTCGCATAAGTCGGGGTACGACTGTATTTCCGTAATCTCCCTGGTCAACTTATTTTTTATGAAACTTTCATAGTTTCTACATTCAGTTTTGAAATAATGCTGGATCTAATATCTGCTTTACTCATATGATATAAATTCATTATGTTTTCAGAAATGAACTGTTGAATAAGCAGCACTTTCTAACCTTTAGGCATTGACTTCAGTACAGATTCTCAATCTAAGTTTTATTAGAAAATATTAAGTTCATTTCTTCTTTGTTACAAAACCTGTTGAATAAGCAACACTTTCTAGCAATTTAGGCTAAGTTTTTTTCACGGGAGGTGAGTTAAATGGTCTCATACAGAAGTTGCAGGTTTTCCCTCCTGGGAACTCAAGTTTTCATGCCAACAAAACAGGCAAATTGGCTGAAAGAATAACACGATTTACAATAAAAATACACTAGTCCTTCTAGCTTTAATTGTCCATAAATCCAAAACAGTAGCAACCGATCATTTAATTACAAATTTCAGTAAAGATTCACTACCACCACCATCATCATTATGTGTTTCAAGGATTTAAGCTTATTATGGCCTACTTAAGCCTTAGGAGCCATTAGCAAGTCTTTTCCTTGGGTGACATGGTTTGCTTTTTTCCTAGGTGTTCATTGTGGTTCTATTTCTTTATATTTCTCTATTTTTGGTTCTGGTTTAATTCTTTTATTATTCATCTTTAGTGGCCCAGGTGGTTGCAGGAATTGCAAGTGCACTCTCATAATTTTGTTTTACCCAAAGAAGATGCTGTGAACCATCCATTGCTGGAAAATCAGTGATGTACGTTGATGAGAAAGAAAGAAACATAGTGAAGACTCACAATAAAAACTAATAGTAAATGAACATTGTTGAGTTTATTATTATTTCCTTCAGATTTTTGCATTCAGTTTCTGAGGTCTAGCTCTTGTCTCTCTCTCTCTCTCTCTCTTGCTTGCTTACTGTTTTGGAAGTTTTGGTCTGTGTACTTTTTTTTTTTTAAGGAACATATTTGCAATGACTCCTATTTAATGCTTTTTATTCTAGTGATGTGTATTAAAATATTTTAAATATTATAAAAAGTCATTAATATTGATAAATAATTATTTCTTCCTCTTTTTCTCCACTTTCAGAATGCATTTTGTCGGAGGTGTTAGCATTAACAGTACACCAGAGATATATAGTGCAAGTATCCGTGATTTATGTGAATTTTACCTTCAGAATTATTGTGATTATCCTCTGTTTATCAATACAATGGGATGGACTATAGGTGAGGTCATTATTTATTAAAGAAAGATATTTTAAGAAATGATTTGTTATTAACATGCTTTTTTTGTTTTTAATAGCAGATCATTATTGTAAATGTTTGAGATTTGTATGTATGAAGCTGACATAAAAGCTTGACCCTGGATAGAAAATAAAGTGCTGTAAGATTGTTAAATGAAATGAGTGATAGAATGGTGTTAGAAAATATTCAAGAGGAATACATTCAGGAATATATAACAGTACTTGAGGTTGAAAAAGCCATCAAAAAAAATGAAATGTGAAAAGGCAGCTGGAGTAGATGATATTTGACCTTAAATGCTCAAATATGGAGGAATAGGAATAACAAGAGAAATAAAAACAGTGTGAGAATTACAGAGAATTCCCTGCTGAGTGTTTTAGATAAGATTTATGCAAACATATTTGAGAAACAGCTAAGAAAAATTGTGAAAGAAGAAGAAGCTAAAGGAGGAGGATAAGAAGTTGGGTTCAACCCGAACAGTAGTTGTCAGGGTCAGACTTTTACTTTAAGGCAGATAGTTGAGAAATTATGGGACTATAACAAGGAACTATATTTAAGTTTTGTAGATCTGCAAAAAGTATATGACATGGTGCCAAGAGAAAAACAATTCAGAACATTACAATATGGTGTTAACTATGACATTATATCAAAACATTACATATTCTTATGTAAGTTGTAAATTAGCAATTAGAATTAAAAGAAACACAGGACAAGTTACCCATATACAGTACTAACGTACTATAGGTTGATCAACCAACCTCTCATGTATGGGCTCAACATTAAAAGAAAAAAAGATGGTTTAATGTTAAATTAAGTGTGAGAAAAGGATGCACTTTTATCAACTGTTATTTATCATCTATATAGATCTCATTATAAAGGAAAGTAGAATTTGTTGTGATATCAAAACTGGAGATATCAATTTCAATTCTTTATATAGGTGATATTATACTCTTAAATAAATCAAGCTAACAAATTAAGTTAGATAACTGCTGTAATAAATTTGATATGAAAATAAGTAGTAAAAAAAAAAGACTATGAAATAGGCAGGCTGCAGAATGAGAAATTTATAGAATGAGTAAAATCAGCTATTTAAGCACAGTTTTTAGTGAAGATGGCAAATTAAACATGGAAACAGACAACAGAATAATCAAAACTGGTGGTATGGTAGTGGGTCAACTGAATAAATTTATATGGAATAAGAGAGAAATTAGACAAAATGCTAAACTAGATGAATACCAGACAGTGTTCAAATGAATTTTAACTTATGAGTCTGAGTTCTGGGTTAGGAATAAAACAATTGATCAAAGACTGGAGACCAGAAATGAGAGTTCTGAGAAAAATTGTTAGTATTCATGAATATGTGAGCATAGTTAATATCAAGCTGTATATATATTTATATATATTATTATTATTATTTGACACCTCCAGGGAGTCCAAAGACTCATCGAGGGGAGTGTGCCAACAGCATCGAACAATTGGTCCCCTTCCAACTACTAACCGTGCTCAAACTTACTTAACTGAGCCATTAGTAGCAGAGGCTCTACCAATCGACCAACCTTTGCCGGCAATATATATATATATATATTTATTTTATGGTATTGAATGACTGGAACCGAGGTTTAAATAAAAACTTTATTTGCACGACTAGTTTCATCTAAACCTAGACTTCTTCAGGTGCATATAACAAACATATGAATACCATCAAAACTTGAAAGGGAACCAGTATTTTAAAAATAAAACTAAAAAAAACTACAGTTTGTTTGATAAGTTTCTTAGTTTTGTTTTTAAAATACCAGTTTCCTTTCAAGTTTTGATGGTATTCATATGTTTGTTATGCACCTGAAGAAGGGTTTAGACGAAAATAGTTGTGCAAATAAAGTTTTTATTTAAACCTCGGTTCCAATCATTCAATACTGTAGAATATGTTATCTGAGTAAATCTTCCATTCGACATATATATATGTCTATATACAGGGTGTTCGGGATAAATTTGACAGTTTCGTAAGGAAAAAGAAAATCTTCTTTGTATCTATTAAATTTAATGAATTGACAAAAAAACATTACAGGCAGAGTTAATTACAATACTATCAACAAGATTTACTCAAAATAACCACCATTAGCATCGATCACAGCTTCAATTCTGCTTCGGAACCTCGAACAAGCTGATGCTACAGTCTCCCTGGGAAGGGCCGCAAAAACTGTTTTAATTTTATCCATTAACTGGGCTTTTTTATATTACTGGAAGTGCGATTGGTGTCTTTTTCAACTGCGCCCCATACAAAATAATCCATGGGGTTAAGGTCTGGGGAGTTTGGAGGCCAAACATTTGGACTGGTGAAGTCGTAGAAATTTTCAGACAACCATTTTTGACTTTTCCCAGAGGTGTGGCAAGGGGCCGAATCCTGCTGCCATACATACGGCCTACCATTGGCTACCCTTGTTATCCAGGGCTTGACTACAGTTAGCAACTCCACGAACAAAGCCCGAATTCCAATGCCAGGGTTCTTCAACACCTGTTCCTGCAGATTTGCGAGGAATTCTGCTGTACGAACGCAATCAGATCGTCTGCTAGGGATCTTTCTTCTTGCTACATCCTCGTAGTCACCATTGCAAGTCTCTAGTTCATGCCTGATTGTTTTTACTGTATTCAGGGAGCATTGGGCAGCAGTCGTAATATCCTTATTTTGATGGCGGGCACGAATCATCATGATACAAGTTATTCTCTTCCATGATTCAGGTGGGTTCCAGCTATCCATCCTTTCTGACATCTTGTATATGAATGAAGAAGGGTCCAAACTTTTAAATGAAGAGAAGTGTGTGTTAATACATGTAACTTACGGAAAAATATAATTAATTATAAATATGTCAAATTTATCCCGAACACCCTGTATATATATATGTATATAACTAGTCATGTTTTGCTATTAAACCCCCTTTTACCTAACTCTCGGTTTAAGTCATTCAACTCTTTTCACAATATATATATATATATATATATATATTGTTGAAATTAGGATTTACTCGGGATGTATACATTTATAAAAATAAATTTAACTGACTAGAACCCGAGCAAGTATAACAAAAACCTTTAATACATCACAACTAGTTTCATCGGTGATCCGACTTCTTCAGGTGAGAAATAAAAACATAAGACATAAAATAACACGGTAAAAAATGAACTTTACAGCTTAATAAAAAGCAGAATAATAACAGTCATATTTGAATAGGTGACCGCGTGCTACCGTTGGCATGAGTAGAATGTGTGCGACAGCTAATTTTTGAGCGCCAGTACTGGATTACTGTGCTATGGGAATCGGGTAAATTGTAGCTAAGATTATTGTTTAAATGTGAAGGGTCCAGAACTATTTCTTTTGATTCGATGATTCTTCTTTCGAATTCATCCTTGCAAATATATAAATTAGTAGTGCGTTCCCAATCAACTTGATGTGGCTGTTCTTCAAGGTCAGAGTTTGCCGAGAAAAGGACATGACTGGAAAGGGCGCTCGCTCGTGCTCTACTGTAGGAGATGTCACGTCTATGTTCCTCAAGACGAAGTGAAACAGATTTGTCTGTCTGGCCAAAATAAGGTCGACCACAGTTATTTTGGCCAGACAGACAAATCTGTTTCACTTCGTCTTGAGGAACATAGACGTGACATCTCCTACAGTAGAGCACGAGCGAGCGCCCTTTCCAGTCATGTCCTTTTCTCGGCAAACTCTGACCTTGAAGAACAGCCACATCAAGTTGATTGGGAACGCACTACTAATTTATATATTTGCAAGGATGAATTCGAAAGAAGAATCATCGAATCAAAAGAAATAGTTCTGGACCCTTCACATTTAAACAATAATCTTAGCTACAATTTACCCGATTCCCATAGCGCAGTAATCCAGTACTGGCGCTCAAAAATTAGCTGTCGCACACATTCTACTCATGCCAACGGTAGCACGCGGTCACCTATTCAAATATGACTGTTATTATTCTGCTTTTTATTAAGCTGTAAAGTTCATTTTTTACCGTGTTATTTTATGTCTTATGTTTTTATTTCTCACCTGAAGAAGTCGGATCACCGATGAAACTAGTTGTGATGTATTAAAGGTTTTTGTTATACTGTCTCGGGTTCTAGTCAGTTAAATTTATTTTTATAAATATATATATATATATATATATATATATATATATTGTGAAAAGAGTTGAATGACTTAAACCGAGAGTTAGGTAAAAGGGGGTTTAATAGCAAAACATGACTAGTTCTGGCTTATAACAGCCTTCATCAGGTGACATTATAAAAGAAAAAACACTAAACACTGAAGGTTAAAAAAACTATGAACAACATAGAGAGTCTCTATACATAATTAGTATGAAAACATTGTCGATTTAAAGCTGTTCTTTCGTTTGTTTGCATTGTTAGGAGAGTGCGTGCTTGCAGCATCACGTGAACGGTAGTACATGATTACAGCTGAATGACTATCTGGGAGGTTGTAGCTCAAGTTATTATTTAGATGTCCAGGGTTGAGGATGATTTCCCTACATTCTACGATTTTTCTTTCCAATTCATCATGGCAATGAAAGATGTTAGTAGATCTGTCCCAGCAGACTGTATGACTTGGGGTTTCATTATTAGGATTAGCTGAGAAAAGGATATGGCTTGATAAGGCACTGGCTCACTGTCTCTTGTAAGAAATGTCCCTCATGTGTTCCTCCATGTGTAATTCAATAGATTTGTCTGTCTGGCCAAAATAAGGAATATCGCAATCACACCAAATTTTGTACACCAGAAAATTTAAGAGATGACATGGTTTTGGGTGGCTTATTTAGGAGCGGATTTTTGGAAGTGGAGTGAACAAAGTTCTGATATTGTATTTTTTATATATATATATATATATATTTACACAGAGTGGCCATAATTAAAGAGGATGTGTTCAGAGCCCTGTAGCGAAAAATGTATTGGACAAAATTCATCTAAACTTGGTGTAAATACACTCTGGAGTATGGGATCTTTTGATTTACAGAAGATAAAAAAAAATACTACAAAATTTTGCCACCAGGGGACATTTGGTGCTATGAGCACATCAGTTGGAATTAATTAAACAGTAATGGCTACAAGAGACACAACAAATAAATTGTCATGTATTACTTACAGATATAGTTCAATATGTCCTCCTTTCTGATGTTCTAAAAACTGCATTCTATGAATGACATTTTTTACAGTAGAATGCATTGATTTGCCTCACATGCTGCATTATTCTGTTTTTCAAGGTTGCTAAATCAGGAACATGTCCATACACCACACATTTCAGATGGTCCCACAACCAAAAGTCACAGGACTTGAAATCAGGCAAACGAGATGGCATGCTGTGGGAAATGCACTACTAATCACTGTGTGTTCTGTGAAGTGTTTTCGTAACATTCACTATATCAGCAATCCAATGTGAGGTGGTGCTTCATTGTGCATGAATATGGTTGAGTCACAGCATCTCTCGATACCTAACAGCAGAGATGGTACAAATCTTTAGTCCTATCAGGCAAAGTTCATTGAAAAAGTAGAACCTATAACTTTACCCTTTTTTAGTGAGTGTAAAGGGATCTGATGCAACACATGAGAGTTATTCACAGCCTAAATGCAGCAATTGTGTGAGTTAACACTACTGTTCAGTTTAAAAAAATGTGCTTTGTCACTCCACAAGATCTTTCACGGCCATGCATCATCCACCTCCATTCATGCTAATAACGTCAGGGCAAACTGCAGTCAAGTTTCCACATCACCATGAAGAAAAGCTTAAGCAGGATTTTCCACGCAGTTGAGTATGGCATGTCCAGTTGCTTTGATGTTGCCCTAGCACTGCAGTGTTCCATGATGCAATTGCAACTTCATAAGCTTGTTGAGGAGTAATCCATTTGCGCCCTTGTCCTGGCCTCATTGCTAAAGATCCGTTAACTTCAAATCATAAAATAATTTTATTGGACCTTTTCTCCTGTTCTTCAAATTCTGGAATTCTTGAAGCATGGCATTAGCATTACCATGTTATTGATAACAAAGCTTGCTAGCAGTGCATGTTCCGGTAAGGTGAGATTTGTTTACTGTACTTTTTGTCACACCTTGGTATTATATATATAATTATTAATATATTGAGAATTCTGACATATTTTCTGGCATTAATTTTTTATATTTTTTAAAGGTATGGGTCTTTCTTTTCTTGTCGATTTCATTCGTCTGCTTGAGCCAACCCATATAATTCAACTAGAAACACAGAAACATAAAACTTTACCACTTACACCAGAGTATGTGTATTATTCTGCTTGCGGTTGGAGTACTGGTGGATTACCTTCAAATTCAGATATACCAAATTATGAATTAACTATGCTTCCTTCTCCAGCAGAGGAGTATAAAAATCTTAGGTAAGATAAAGCATGCTTATTACTTTTTTTTGTGGGAATATTTCTTAAATTTTCATGTGTTTAGCCTAGAATTTTATGTTGCCCATCATCATCATTACTTTCTAATGTATGATATAATACCAATATGTCCTTAAGGGATATATTGGTATTATGTTAGTCTGACATGGTTAAACATCCATAATTAGTTTTGCTCATCAAGTTTCTTTCAAATATCTATTATTCATTAAATCTCTGGTCTGATTAGCTATTACTTTTCTGTGTTCTAAAACATTCTAAAACATCATCTCATCTACACTGCTTGGAAAGAAGTTTACACCATAGTATGAAGTCCTGGATTGTTGTGGAGGTGGACTTCCCTTGATCTTACCCAATGCTCCAACAGCATTGCATTATCCATATTCTTCAGATACTTCTCAGAGTTAAATGTTCAGGTAAAGACGTTCAGGCATCCACCACACCCATCCATCTGTTCTGTAGATGGTGTAGCATGATTTGTCACTCCATAACACAGCTTTCCAAGTTTCCATGTCCCGCTATACATACTCTTTGCACCACTGAAGAACACTCTTTGCACAGATTCAGGTAATGTGGGACGGGCTTGTATATTGTGAGCCTCAGTTCTGAATGTTTATGTGGTGATTCATGTTTGGTTGCTACCCAGAACTCTGCATTCAGCATGTCAGCTAATGAATGGTGGTTTTTACGTCTTTTGTACCACTGTATGATCACATTCGGTGAGTGTAGTGGTCATCCACTGCAGGCAGCACTTGCAGTTGACTCCCCGCACTTCCATCTGAGTATGGTATAACTGATTTTTATTACAATTTGTCAGCAGTTTACTGAACAGATAGATCTGCAATGTGGCATCCTATCGCAACCTCTCTTTCCAAACAGTATATATCGTAATCTGGGTCTTTTCCTTCCATTTTTCATCCAAATACTTTCTTTGCTAATCTTTCATCTCCTATTCTGTTTAAGTGACTATACTCCTCAGACTTGTGTTACTTGCACATTCTAGAATATTAATATGTTCTCTTCTAATATCTTCATTATTAACATGGCTCTGCTGCTAACATCATTAGTTCACTTTCTGTTGCAGAATTCAGTATCTAAGGGTCTTCAGTCTTTAATCAACAAGTTTATTTTCTTGCCAAAGTCCTCCCATGATTTTTGTTTAGCTAGTTTTACACAGTGTTTAGCTTTCTTACATTTGTCTCTGTATTCTCTAAGAGCACAAGCTGACTTATTTGCCAGGAACTTTTGATATGCTTTCTTCTTTTCCTTCACTGCCTCTTTAACTTCCTCTGTCCACCATGTAGTTCTGATTTTTTCTATCCTTGCAAAGAACCTCACCACATGCCTCTCTGGCTGAATCAATCAATATTTCACTTTAAAATTTTCTTCCATGTTCTTCTTTTCAATATGAAGTTCAGTTTTATCCTGCTTAGACTAAATACTGATCACTTTCAATTTCAAATCCTCTGTACACTCTGGTGTTCTGCACAAGGGATAAAACATCACTACCAACAATAACATAGTCAATGAGACTATTCTTATTCCTAGCCTCTTCTCTCCATTTGAATTTGTGCACATTTTTATGTTGGAACATGGTGTTAGTAATAACCAGTCCATGTCCTGAGAAGAAATCCAACAAATATTTGCCATTATTATTAGGTTTGCTCTTTTCTTCAAATTTTCCCAAAATATTTTTGTATGTCTGACAATCATTTCCTACTCTGCTATTTAGATCCCCAACAAGCACCAACTTTTCCTTTTTCATTGTGTTAGTTGCTTTCTCTAAATCCTCAAAAAATTCCCCCACTTCTACCTTAGTAGAACCTTCTGTGGGACCATAGACACAAATAAGTCTCATTGTCCAGTTCTCCCTTCTGATATTTGCCCACATCACTCTACTTGAGACTGCCTGCCATTCAAGAAGATTAGCCTCATATTTTGTGTTGAATACTATGGCTACTTCTTCTTTTCCTTGATTGTCATTGCCTGAATATAACATTTTATATTTATTGCTCAGAAAGATCTTACCATTTTTGTCTTTTTTGTTTCAGTCACCCCTATTATGTCGATCTGGTACTTATCCAATTCCTCAGCTAGCTCCAAAATTTTTGCCATTCAGGCTTCTTATGCTGATAGTACCGATCTTTAGCTCTGGTGATGTTGAGTTGGAGTGTTTTTTCAGATTTGTTCCAGTAGCTGACTTTTTACTGTTCACCCTGGTTCCCTGGTGAAAACAACATGGGCCTTGTTTAACCAGGCGATGCCCCAGCCAGCATAAATTTTGTCATGTTGTACCATCATTTTGTAATTTGGTTTAAGCCAATAAGAATTACAATTTGGTTCGATAAATCCCAAATTGCCAGCCCATTCTCTTTTGTTCAGTATCCAGGTAGATACCCAACAGGGTGCACCACGAGAAGGTGAGGATTGGACATTAGGTCAGAAGCCCTGGTCTGATTCTCCGCATTCCTTTAAAGTCTATGTGGAGGTCTTCTCTCAGTTATATAGCTTTGATCCTTGAGCACCCCCAGAAAAGAGCAAAGCTAATAATAATGATAAGTATCTGCTGGTTATCTATTAAGGGCATGAAACAATCAATCATTAACACCCTGTTCCATCATAAATTTGCATGGAAAGAACATACAAGAAATAAGAAACATATTATTATTATTATTAGATCCTTAGGTTATCAAGGACTTACTGAAGATGGCTATCATTACCCAAACCATCTGTCATCCTTCTCTTAAACTCATTCACACTAGATGCACTCACTACTTCAACAGGCAAACTGTTCCATTTACACACGGTTCTGTGAGAGAAAAAAAGTTAGCTCTTACCCTTTCTTAACTGCACACAAACTTAACTTCCACAGATGTCCCCTTGTCCTTTCCCCACCTTCTATACAATGAAAAATTTTATCAACTTCAACTGTAGACCTCACTCATATAATTCCTCTTGCTTCTGCCTACCAGTGAATGTAGTCCATATACTCTCAATCTATCTTCATAATCTGCATTCCATAATCTTAATATCATCTTTGTAACTTTTCTTTGCAGCCTTTCCATAGCTCCTTTATCCCTTTTGGAACCCAGGAGACCAAATCTCCACATAGTAGTCCAGATGCAGTTGTATCAAGGCCTTGTAGAGAAAAAATGGCTTCCATATCCCTACATGTCAATGTTTGTTTCAATTACAATTATCCTCTGAGTTGTATTTGCAATTTTTTATATGCAACCTTTAAACTTCCACTTTCTCTCACTATAACTCTAAGATCTCATCATGTACTCCAAGCACAATCCCACCAGTCTAATATACTATTAGATATCACAGCATGCTAAAATGCATAACTTTACACATTCTACATTGAATTTATTGCCATTATTGTTTGCCCACCTTTCCCGCTTATTCAAATCTCCCTGTGAATGCTATATATCAGTAGCATCTCTGATTGCCGTACTTATCTTTACATCATCAACAGACAACTGAAGATCAGCCCCCCCCCCCCCTCCAATATCATTAATGTATAGATTAAACAGCGGTCCAAAGATTGATCACCTTAAATCTGGCAGATTCACATCCCTTATATACCACTTTCTGATACCTGTCTGTCAGCCACTAACTTATCTAAGCACACATTTTATATTCCATTCCCACATTCTCTGGTTTATGCAACCAGAGAATGTGGGAATGGAATTAGGATACCACAATAAGGATATTGTGGTATCCTTATCAAATACCTTAGTAGAGTCTAACAGAGTATATCATATACACTGTTGAAGCTTGTATATCATAGTGTATCCATTCACTTTATTCAACTCATCTGTAACATAATTATAAAATATGAGCAAATTGCTCAGACATGACTTCCCTTTAGTAAACCCCCACTATTCCTTAAAGAGTATATTTTGTTTGTCCACCTATTTCTGTATGCATGTTCTTACCAACTTCTCTAAAATCTTTACAATCACTCCAGAGATACTGATAGGTCAGTATCTCTTGAGTAATTGTAAAAACTGCAAAGGGTAGTGAAAAGACTGACATATCAGTCTTTGCACTACCCCTGTGAGATCTTTCCTGAGCTAAGACTCAAATTATGCAAACATGTCAAGTCCCTAGCCAGTTCTGCTGAATATTCTTTGTGCTGAAATCTTATCTGACCCAATTGCTGAATACTTATCCAGGTTATAAATTCAGATACCACAGCTCTAGAACCTTCTTCTCATATACCTCTATATCTTCATCAAGTGTAGTAGCAGCAGTGTGCACTGTTACATACACCAGGTTGATAGATCTTAGAGAAATTAGCACTCATTTTTTGAACATTCACATCTGCTTCTAACATGAAGGTAGACCTGCATTCACTAAAATTGTTCTTCCATGTTTATTCTTTCTTTTACTTGCAGCATAATGATAAAATTCTTTTGTGGTGCCTTTAGCCTGTGCAGCCAGTTATTTTTCATACTCCAACTTTGCTTTCCATACAATACTTGTAACTTGCACTGTATTTTATATATTTTATAACTTCCCTCACTCTTATTCTCATGAAATTCCTTTCCACATCATCTTTTTCTTATGAATCTTTTGTTTAATAGGATTGCACATCCATTTCACTCCCATTCTGTTTGTTCTTCAAACTCTAGGGATAAATTCAGATACTACATCATTTAACCACCTTTTCAAAGAGCTTCCCATGATGCACTGCTGATATCCTTCCTTCAACAACAGATACCATGGAACTAAAGATAGTATTCTCCTGATTTGTAGTTCAGCATATAGCCTTGTATATGTGCAGGGCTTGACAAATATGCTTACTCACTTGCTTGTCCAGTCTGCAGCCACTGGCGAGTAGCTGCAGACTGGAAAAAATAGTATATTTTTTGTTTAATTAAAAAGTAACTTTCTAAATAAAATTTTTTAAGAAAACATAGATTCAGCATCACTAATCACTTTATGGAACTCCTGTTGGCTTATTGGAATATATTATTTACAAAAATGGAGAATCTTTGATGAGTAGGATTTTGCATAATTTTTCAAGCCCTGAAAGGGAATTGAAATAGATAGGGAATCAATTTTATTTTGAGCAGTTTTCGAATATCTTATTGAAGAGAAAAATGTGTACCAAAATTTTTAAAAAAGAATCAAGAGTTGTGCATCTATTTGTGGTTAATTGCAAACTCAAATATATAAATGATACTGAAGGGGGAAAAAATGGAATAATTTAAAAACAAGAACCAAACATTGGATACTTAGTGGCATGATCTGAAGAAAACATTGATTGATTCAACAGGGAAGCATATATGGTGAAGTTATTTGCCAAAATAGAAAAATCTAACCTTCATGGTGGTCTCAGGAAGTTAAAGAAGGAGTCCTGCAAAGAAGCAGTCATATCAAAAGTTCTTGGCAATTATGTCAGCAGATGTTCCAAGGAATACAAAGAAATATATAAGGACACTAAGTTCTGTTTAAAAGAAGCAAAACAGAAGTTATTGGGAAGCTTATAACAATGTAGAAAGTAAATATGAAAGCAAGCAAAATGTTCTTGTAGATATTTGAAGAGTTAAGAAAAATTGGAAAAAAAAATATAAGAAGAATCAGAGAGATGTATAAAGGTAACATAAAAACTGAAGATGAAAGTGTTCTGGATGTCTGGTGTAATTACTTTAAAAGGTTATTAAATGAGAGTGACATAACGGCAGTAGGAAATATTCAGAAGGAACATAATCAGGAGTACATATCTATACTATCAAAAAATTTAAATAATTAAAATATTAAAAATTAAAAGCCATCCGAAACCTTAAAATGTTGAAAGACAGCTGGATAGATTATATTTGACCAGAAATGTTCAAATATGGAGGTTTAACTGGTAATTAATTTACAGAATTAACAACGCATATAAAGTATATTAATTAAAGATAACTTTAATGAATCACTTCTATATTTCGGCAATGTCACATTGCCATCTTCAGGAACATAAAGATATGGTATGTGCACTAAGGAACTAACAAAGCAAATGAGGAAGAAAGTAAGAAACTAATTTTGTTCCTAAAGTCCTAATGGTGCCCTCTTGCGGGCTAATTTGGTAGTCTTGGCAGTTGGGCTGAAGTTCTCATAATGAAAGTCTCCCAAATTTGGGGCAGTTTCATGCACCCAAATTTGTTGAGGTTAGGAACGTTTTTTAGAGCTGCTGAAGATTCTTTGAATAATCTTTCGTATTTAAACTTGCTGCGATGGATTATTTTTGTTTTCTTCCAACGAATTTTATGGTGGGTATCTAAGGCATGGTCTGCCAGCCCAGAGCGGCTGTACTGGTGAAACCGGATGTAGTCTTGGTGTTCTGAAATCCTGATATTTGTTGTTCTGCCTGTTTGGCCAAAGTAGGACAATTTGCAGCTGCAAGGGACCTAGTATACACCAGGTAGGTCTAGGGGAAATGGTTGGTCTTTGGTAGAGCGGATAAGGGATGCCAACTTTTTATATGGTCTGTAACAGGAAGTAAGGTCTTTTTTTTTGAGGATATTAGTTATTTTTTCAGAGGTGCCCTGGATGTAGGGGATAGTGATAGACTTGGTGTAGTCTTTATTGTGGAGGGGGGGGTCCCCCCTCCACAATAAAGCTCTCAGCTCTCAGATTAGAACTATCCACAGACTCCTTAAGAAAGTCACTTCTTGGCCTGTGGAAGTCACCAACAAACTTAAACCTTATAACTCTAGATCCCCCCGATTATATGGACTCCCAAAAATACATAAACAAAATGTGCCATTGCGTCCCATAGTAGATGGCATTGATTCCCCCACATATAAATTAGCCAAACATTTAGCCAAAACGCTCACACACTACACTGGCAACACACCATCACACATAAAAAACTCGGCCCACTTTAAAGCCAGTATAGAAAACCTCACACTCCAACACACTGACATAATGGTCAGTTTTGGCGTCTCCTCCCTATTCACTAATGTCCCACTCAAAAGATACCCTTGAGCTCATCCAAGCCAAGTTTCCTCCCGATATCTCAGCCCTATTTCAGTTCACAATGAACTCAGACTATTTCGTTTGGCAAGGAAAGTTCTACAAACAGATAGAGGGGACAGCCATGGGTTCACCACTTTCCCCACCCTTGGCCAATTTCTTTATGGAGACATTTGAAGAGAAAGCCTTAAACTCCGCCCCACAAAAACCCACTATTTGGCTTCGTTATGTGGATGATGTGTTTGCTATTTGACCACATGGCTCAGACACACTCCACTCCTTCCTAACACACTTAAACAACCAACATCCCAGAGTCCACTTCACCTTAGAAAAAGAGGAAAACAACACTCTCCCCTTCCTAGACACTTTAATCACCCGCCAGCTTGATGGATCTTTGGTTTTCTCTGTTTACAGAAAACCCACCCACACTGGCAGATACATTCACCAGCAATCCCACCCACCCCTCACAACAATATGGGGTGATAAAAACACTATATAACAGGGCAAAATTAATCTGCTCAGATGACAAGGCCCTGACTATGGAACTAAACCACATCCTCAACACTTTCTTAGCCAATGGCTATAACCCCAAAAAAATCCAAAAAATACTAAAACCTGTAAACCACAACCCCCCTCCACAATAAAGACTACACCAAGTCTATCACTATCCCCTACATCCAGGGCACCTCTAAAAAAATAACTAATATCGTCAAAAAATATGACCTTACTTCCTGTTACAGACCATATAAAAAGTTGGCATCCCTTATCCGCTCTACCAAAGACCAACCACTTCCCCTAGACCTACCTGGTGTATACGAGGTCCCTTGCAGCTGCAAATTGTCCTACTTTGGCCAAACAGGCAGAACAACAAATATCAGGATTTCAGAACACCAAGACTACATCCGGTTTCACCAGTACAGCCGCTCTGGGCTGGCAGACCATGCCTTAGATACCCACCATAAAATTCGTTGGAAGAAAACAAAAATAATCCATCGCAGCAAGTTTAAATACGAAAGATTATTCAAAGAATCTTCAGCAGCTCTAAAAAACGTTCCTAACCTCAACAAATTTGGGTGCATGAAACTGCCCCAAATTTGGGATTTTTATTATGAGAACTTCAGCCCAACTGCCAAGACTACCAAATTAGCCTGCAAGAGGGCACCATTAGGACTTTAGGAACAAAATTAGTTTCTTACTTTCTTCCTCATTTGCTTTGTTAGTTCCTTAGTGCACATACCATATCTTTATGTTCCTGAAGATGGCAATGTGACATTGCCGAAATATAGAAGTGATTCATTAAAGTTATCTTTAATTAATATACTTTATATGCGTTGTTAATTCCGTAAATTAATTACCAGTTATGTCTAACCAACGTATAAGTCTTACTACTAGAATATGGAGGTTTGTTTTCCCATTGACTACACTACATAATTTAGAAGTGCATAATTCAGAATGGCTTAATGTGAACTCACATCAAGCCATCTTCCTGTATGCTCTTTCTCCACTGTTTTTGTAATCTATATGGATTGCATTATGAAGGGAAGTGGCATTAAATCTCATCACCAAAATGTAAGATCTAAGGATATTGGAGTACAATAATAATTAGAGGACTATTGTTTATATGAAACTAGTAATGATGTAAACTTAATCATGCAGTACCATCATAGTATCCATACACTCCTTATTACTTTGGACATACAAAATATCTTTGTTTTCAGTTTTGTATAACTTTTTTGGTCTTTGATTCTTTCTGTAATACTTTTCCTTTCATTTCCTAACTTTTTTTCTTGATAACCTATAAAACATTTTATCAACTTTACATTAATCAGTAAGCATTATATATTTATTTGCTAATTAATGAACAATTTAAAACCCTTATCCTTTTGTTTTTAATCATATGCATTATATTTTTTGTTAATCTTTTACAGAAAGAAAATAATCTCTCCACCAGCCAGTAGGTCACTGGCAATGCTTTCATATTTTGGTCGAATGCAAACTCTTCATTCAGATTTAACCCCATTAACCAATTCTTCTACCTATTGGTAAGCACTGGTGAATTTAATTTTGATTTTGATGCATTATTTAATTCATAATGCCTATAAGCTGAGTTCTAGTTATTATGGAACATTTTATTTGAAACATTTTTAAAATTAAATATTAGATGCATTTTTAGAACATGTTTTTTATTTTATTTCGACCATTTTCTCAAGAAACTGGTCTAAATAAAAGTCACATTTCATCAGGAAATAACATGAATAAACTAAAAACTAGAAAGCAGGTAATAATAGTTAACATCTCTAGTGAAAAATATTTGAAAACTAATAATTAATAGCTTTAATGAAACATGTTCACTAGACATTAAAATAACTTTCTCACTATGTAACACATGTAACAAAAATTATATAGAATTTATTCCAAAACTCCAATATATTTCATCCAACGTTATGTGGACATCATCAGTGAGATAGAGCATTAATTACATCCAAAAGATGAATCAGAATAATGAGTCATAAATTATGCATATATTAGCTCCTGTCTTGGCCACAGCTGAAGTATGTGATATTGCACTATTAGAGTTCAAAGGAACAATTGCAGTAAGTTGCATAGATAAAAATTATCTACAATAATTATTAATTAAAAAAAAAACTGACAATGATCACTTCCCAAAACTTGGATATTGGCATACAGTCTGATTGCTTCGAGTTTGGATGATTTCTTAGTGTTTCACATGTTTCAAGAAAAAAACAATCGAATTTGAACTTGCTAGAGTGAAAAATTTCTGTCAGCTTACAAAGAATACTGTGCCTAGTGTCAATAGCATGAGAAGCAAGACCTGACTTGTCAGATTTCAAAAATGTAATATCGTCTTCATGTTCTTCAATTCTAATCAAGGCAAAACAGCCAAGTTTTCACACCATGAAAACCTGGTGGAAAATCTGTGCACAATAATCCATATGAGTCCTGATCAAGGGCTTATACAATGGCATCATAACATCTTTATTTCTGCATGTCAGGGTCCTCTGTATCATTGCCATTATCTGATGTGACCTCTTAACAACTTGTGCAGTGTGGCCTCTGAATTTCAGGTCCTTGTCCACCACCACTCCCAGATCTCTCATCTTCTTTACCTGCTTCAAAGTTTCTCCACCAAGTTATAGCCTTACAGTTTAGTATACTTTTGCATCCTTGCTTACCAAGTTTCAAAACATTACACTTTGCAACATTGAACTGACAGTTCACTTTCCTGCCCATTCATGTAATCTATTCAAGTCCTCCTGTAATGCTATAACATCTGCTTGACTCTGCATTGCACTCCCCAATTTTGCATCATCTGCAAACATCTTCATATTACTAGTTAAACCCATCCCAATATCATTAATATACAAATTGAACAACATTAATCCAAAATTGATCCCTACTATGTCTATCAAGCTTTTGCAAAATCTAAATATACCTCTATGTATGCATCTCCTTTGTCCCTAGGCATTTTGTCACCTTGTTATAGTACATTAAGTAAGTTAGTAAAATATGATCTCCCTTTCACAAACCCATGCTAATAAGCACAGAGAATACTATTGTTATCAACCCATTTCTGTATCATGCTTCTCACATTCACCTTCACCACAACTCCAGATACACAGATTGGCCTATAATGTTAAAGCAGATAATCGACCTTCAAAGTCCTGTGGGTGCAACTCCAGTGTCAGGGTGTGTTTTTGAATGGGTAGAAGTTCAAAATTTTCAGTAGAATTTTGCAGACAGTTGTGTAAGGCACATTCATGTGTCTTGATACAGCACGTGCACTGCAGGAACCAACGCTGTTATTTATGGGCCTACTACACAACAGAAGTAGCAACTTCATTCACTTGTTGTGAGCTGATTGTTTTGTGACCTCTGCAGGTCTAATTCCCAGTGATCCCGTTTTTTCAAAATGACTAATCATTCATCACAAAGGACATCTAGATAGTGGACCTTGTCGACATTTGTTCAGGTGATGGAATTCATGGATTGGAGCAACAGCATTGCAATTGTTTAGGTAGTACAGCTAACACTCCTGGCACCTGCAAAGCTGTGTGACATGCAAATTCAATGTGCTTGGTGTTTACAACAACCTGGTGGTGAAATTTGGAACTACGTTTTTTTTTTTTTTTTTTTTTTTTTTTTTTTTTTTTTTTTTTTTTTTTTACCTCAGATATTACTTCCACATGATGCACAATGTATTTCTGCAAAGTTTCACAGCATTTGAATCACTTGGCGCAGTGCTCCACAAGGCCTTGCCTGGCCTGGTTGGTGGATTGTAATGAGCCCAATAGCAGGCTGTGGATTGTAATGAGATCAATGGTATACCTGAGCATTTTATTCTCTTGATAAGAGAGTTGTATGACAACCAAGGAGTTTCAATAAAAACAGTCTCTGGAGAAATAAACAGTGCTTGAGTGCAAAACAGGCATGGAGCAGAGTTGTATACTATCACACTATCTTGTTTTTTAGTGGAAATCTCATAATTTATAGTGGATATATTATGAGAATGACTGACTTAAACAAAGACCCAGCAGGAATTAAGATTGGTGTCAGATAATAAGATATGCAAATTATACAACCCTCATAGTAAAAACTCTGGAAGACCTGCAGTGGTTGGTTGATTCTATTAGTTAAGAGGGAAAGCAAAAAAAATTCAAGCTTAATTTAAACATTAGTGAACAAGAGTGATGGCTTATGACAATTTGAATGAATTTATGATTGAGGGAGATAAAGTAGAGATAGATGAAACTTATGATTTACTGGGGTCCAGAATAAGAAATTATGGTAAATATGAAGATGAAATTAAAAGGGGTGCTTAAGGGTCAAAGCTGTATAACTGAGAGGAGACCTCCACATAGCCTTTAAAGGAATGCGGAGAACCGACCAGGGCTTCTGACCTAATGTCCAATCCTCACCTTCTCGTGGTGCACCCTGTTGGGTATCTACTTTGATACTGAACGAACGAGGATGGGCTGGCAATTTGGGATTTAACCAACCAAATTGTATTCTTATTGGTTAAATCAAAATAAAAAATGATGGTACAACATGACAAAATTTCATGCCGGCTGGGGCGTCGCCCGGTTAAACAAGGCCCCCGTTGTTTTCGCCAGGGAACCAGGGCGAACAGCGAAAAGTCAGCTACTGGAACAAATCTGAAAACAAACCCCAACTCAACATCACCAGAGTTAAAGATCGGTACTATCAACGTAAGAAGCCTGAATGGCAAAGAAATGGCGCTAGCTGAGGAATTAGGTAAGTACCAGATCGACATAATAGGGGTGACTGAAACAAAAAAGACCAAAACTGGTGAGATCTTTCTGAGCAATAAATACAAAATGTTATATTCAGGCAATAACAATCAAGGAAAAGAAGGAGTAGCCATAGTATTCAACACAAAATACGAGGCTAATCTTCTTGAATGGCAGTCAGTCTCAAGTAGAGTAATGTGGGCAAATATGAGAATGGGGAACTGGACAATGAGACTTATTTGTGCCTATGGTCCCACAGAAGGTTCTACTAAGGTAGAAGTGGAGGAATTTTTTGAGGCTTTAGAAAAAGCAACTGACACAATGAAAAATGAAAAGTTGGTCCTTGTTGGGGATCTAAATAGTAGAGTACGAAATGATTGTGAGACATACAAAAATATTTTGCGAAAATTTGGAGAAAAGAACAAAGCTAATAATAATGGCAAATATCTGTTGGATTTCTGCTCAGGACATGGACTGGTTATTACTAACACCATGTTCCAACATAAAAATGTGCACAAATTCACATGGAGAGAAGAGGCTAGGAATAAGAAAAGTCTCATTGACTATGTTATTGTTGATAGTGATGTTTTCTCCCTGGTGCAGAACACCAGAGTGTACAGAGGATTTGAAATTGGAAGTGATCACTATTTAGTCTTGAGCAGGATAAAATTGAATTTCATATTAAAAAGAATAACATGTAAGAATGTTTTAGCGAATAAAAGTTGAGCAGCTCTCAGATGTAAACTGTAGACTAAAATACAGAAATATTATTGAAAAGAAAATGAAAGAGTTTGAGAACAGGAATCAAACCTTGGAGATTCAGTGGCAAACTCTGAAGGAAACATTGATTGATTCTGCCAGAGAGGCATGTGGTGAGGTTGTGTGCAAAGATAAAAAAATCAGAACTCCCTGGTGGACACAGGAAGTTAAAGAGGCAGTGAAGGAAAAGAAGAAAGCATATCAAAAGTTCCTGGCAAATAAGTCAGCTTTTACTCTTACAGAATACAGAGACAAATGTAAGAAAGCTAAACACTGTGTAAAACTAGCTAAACAAAAGTCATGGGAGGACTTTGGCAAGAATATAGAAAATAAATATCAAGAAGGTGGCAAAATATTTTGGAGGTTGTTGAAGAAGCTTAGGAATGGAGGAAAGAGTGCTGTAAGAGGAATTAGAGATGATAAAGGTGAAATGAAAACAGGAGAAAAAGATATCCTTGAAGTATGGAGTAATTACTTTGAAAAACTGCTAAATGAAACAAGCAGTGATGACAGCACAGTGATAAAAAACACTGACTAGGCATGTAGTCAGGAATACATATCCATACTTGAAGTAGAAAAAGCCATCAAAGGCTTGAAATGTGGAAAGGCAGCAGGAGTAGATGATATTCGACCAGAAATGCTGAAGTATGGTGGTATAAGAGTCTTACAGTGGCTGCACTGCATAGTTCAGAAAGCCTGACAGAGGGACGAATTCCCGATGATTGGAGTAGAGCTCTCATAGTACCCATATATAAAAAGGGAAATAAAACTGAATGTGAGAATTACAGAGGTATTTCCCTACTGAGTGTTCCTGGCAAGATCTATGCAAGTATACTTGAGAAACGGTTGAGAAGAATTGTGGAAGAAAAGCTTGGTGAAGAACAAGCTGGATTCAGGCCAAATAGAGGCTGTCAGGATCAGATCTTCACTTTACGACAACTAGTCGAGAAAGCATGGGAATATAACAAAGATCTGTATTTAAGTTTTGTCGATTTGGAAAAGGCATATGACAAGGTGCCAAGAGAGAAGCTATTCAATACGCTGCAGTTATATGGTGTCAATGGGGCATTATATCAAGCAATACTTAGTCTTTATTTGAGTTGTGAGTCAGCAGTTAGAATTGAAGGAAGTACAGGAAGATGGTTTAATGTTAAATCTGGTGTGAGACAAGGATGTACATTATCCCCTCTGTTATTCATTATCTATATGGATCACATTATGAAGGAATGTGGTATTAAACCTGATATCAAAATTGGAGATGTTAATGTCAGCTCTTTGCTTTATGCGGATGATGTTATACTTCTAAATAAATCCGCTACAAGTCTGCAAGATTCTCTGACTAAATTGAATAGTTGTTGTAATAGATATGGTATGAAGGTCAGCAATAAAAAGACAAAGACAATGAAAATAGGCAGAATCATTGAAAATGTCAACTGTGTTGTGAATGGAGAACCTGTGGAACAAGTAAAACATTTCAGCTACTTAGGCACAATTTTTACTGAAGATGGTAAACTAAATATAGAAATAGACAACAGAATCAGCAAAGCTGGTATCGTGGGAAGTCAATTGAATAAATTCATATGGAATAAGAAAGAAATTAGTCGGAACACTAAATTAGCTGTATACAAGACTGTGTTCAAACCAATTTTAACTTATGGATCTGAGAGCTGGGTCAGAAGTAAAACACTTGACCAAAGACTAGAGACCGCAGATATGAGAGTCCTCAGAAAGATTAGAGGCGTGAACAGATGGCATCAATGGCAGTATCATATTAAAAACGAGGATATTAGGAAAGAACTTGACATTGTCAGCATCCAGGAATGCGTTAGCAGAGCTAATCTCAGATGGTATGGTCACTTAAATAGAATGGGAGAGGAAAGATTAGCAAAACAAGTGTTCTCTGCCAGGTTGGCAGGAAAACGACCCAGAGGAAGACCAAGATATAGGTGGATTGATACGGTACAAAGTGCCTTAGACGATAGAAATATAAGATCTGATAATGTTGGAGTCTTGACAAGTAACAGACTGATTTGGAGGAAAATTGTAGATAGGAAGTTAGTAATGATGTAATTTTTTCATGTAGTACTGTCATATCCTGTACACCCCTTGAGGGTACATGGCAGGAATTTGATGATGATGATGAATTAAAAGAAGAATAGTCATTGGGAAAAAAAAGCTATATTAAACCTGATAAAATTATGAAAGTTAGAGGCGTGAGCAAGGCCACGAAAGTTATAATTGTCAAAGCAATGGTATTTTCATTAGTGATGTTTGCATGTGAAAGGTGGATTATTAAGAAGGAAGATAGACAGTGAATTGATTCATTTGAATTATGGGTGTGGTGGGGACTAATAAGGTTTTAGAGAGTGTGAAGACAGAATGCTCCTTGGAGGCGATGATTGCTAAACAGAAGTTGATGTACTTTGGGCATATTATTCAAACAGATGAATCATTGGAGAAGGCAGTTATGTTGGGGAAGATTGAGGAATGAGAAGAAGGGAAAGACTGCAAAAGAGTTGGATCAACAACATAAAAGAACTTACCAACTGAACTTACAGTTGCTCAAAGAAAGGACAAGAGACTGAGTGGGATGGAGAGCCTTTGTTCACAAGATCACTAATAGTCAAAAATGACTGGATGACACATAAGTACATTTCTTGCAGTACAAAGAAGAAATCATTGCACATTAGAAAAATACATTTATGCAAGTTTTGATATGGAGCATTTTTTTTTTATACTACTACTGTATTTTACATTAAAAATGTATGAGTTCATGCTCCCCGAGTGATTTATGCTTTCATTTGTCATGTAAACAGCTTTGAAAATAAATGATAATCCGAAATATCTGCAGGTTGAATCGGTGGGTGATCCCCCCCGTAAAAAAATGTTGAACATCTATATAACACATATGCAACTTTTTTTAATTAAAATCCTCTTTCCAAGATAATTGTATCAGATAATTTATAATATTTTATAATAAAACTAGCAGTAAATGTATTTTTCTAATGTGCAATGATTTCTTCTTTTGTGAAGAAATTTAAATTATTTTGACATAAGTACTATAGCAACCTGTCTGTAAAAGAAATATCACTATTTCTATTTAAGATGTCTGCTAATCATTTAAACAATTGAAAATGAAACAAGACATTTCTGATATATACTACACTACTTCTTGAGATCCTTTAGTATGACTTCTGGAGAAATGTTCTTTCTTTACCTTTTCAATTGTAGTGAGAATAATATAAACTTTTACCCTTTTCCTCAAGCTGAGAAGATTATCATTTAGTATTTCTAAGACAGCTTATTTTAGAATGGCAACTAGCAGCAATAAAAGTAGTAATATTTGGAATTTTTTAAAGGAAAAAAAAAAGAAACTAACACTGCTAAACTTCTTTTTTTGTAGCATAAATATAAATAATTTTTATATAGTGAAAATATAGCATGAAATATATTTATAAAACTTAATAATTTCAGCATACAGCTCAACAACTGATTATAGATATCTAAAGAAATAGTCCAGTAATAAGAAGTACCTGCTTCGACAGATACAACAATATTATTGCCTTATTTCTTTTGTCAAAAATGTTAAGGTAATAGATTTTGAATATTGTCTGTAAAAACCTTCAAAGCCGTTTAAAATTAGGCAGAGTTGTTATTTATAATTCAGCTCCAGAGAGAGAGAGAGGAAGGGAGGAAAGGCAATTGGAAATATTTAAAATGAGAATAAATTTTGAATCAGTCTGTATAGGATATGTTTCATATATTTTCCATATCCTATTTGCAATAGTTAAGCACACTAGATATTATAGGAATCTTCATCCTACAAAAATAAATAAATAAAAGTGTCTGTTGCAATTTTAAATGAAAGGTGAAGATGACATCTTCTTCTGAAATATCATTGGATATAAATTTTTGATATTAAAAGAGTATCACAATTGGAACGTAACTAATGCAATTTAACATCATTTGTTCATAAAAACAGAAAAACTCGTTTATAAATCTGAAACATAATCCATATAATGGTATGTTGCAAGGAAAGAAAACAAAAGGTCATATTTATTTCAATAAGTGCTATTTGAAAACTTTTTTATTTATAAAAAATATTTAACATTATGATTTTTACTATTTGAAAATAATTTCTGCAATATTGTCATTAAAATGAAAGCACATAAATTGTCTTGTTATATTGCACTGATTTGAAGAATAAAAGACAGCAAATTTACTATTATTGAATAAATTCATCGCTAAGATGATCTCCTGTCATATTTCAGAATAGATCATTTATTTTTACGCATGTGAAATTCAAATCTTTGGGAAAATACCAAATAAATAAATTGTGCAGAAAATGTTCAAATACCAGAGGACAATGGAGGAAATTCCAAGTAAAACAATACAAAGGAGAATGAAAAGAAATTGACTATGCTTGCTAAAGGCAATCCAAAAGAATTTTATCCTAATGCCTTATATTTTATATCTGCAGGTAACAGAAAGAATGAATGTGGAAGAATAACTTTACTCAGTGCAGATGGTACTCTTGTGTCAGAAGCTAATGAGATTGTTCAGTTAATGAATGCTCACTTTGCTAAGATACACCACGTGTATATAACATGGTGTACTGTGCTTGGATGAAGAGATGGAGAATCTCTTCATCCAAACAGCCCTTCAACCTTATTCATGAGAATAAGGTTGAATGGCTGTTGCATAACCTGAATAAGAATTTGGCAGTAGAGACAGATGGAATGTCAGCATGCATGCTAAAGGTATGTTCAGCTGAATTGGCTAGGCCTTTGACATGTTTGTATAACTTGAGCCTCAGTTCAGGAAAGATGCCAAAGTAATGGAAGGAATGTGCGATAGTTCTGTTGTACAAGAATGGCGCAAAAATTGCTGCATCTAACTACCAACCTGTCAGTATCTCTGGTGTGGTGGTGAAGATTTTAGAAAGATTGGTAAATAACTCTCATACAGAAATGAGTAGCCAAACAAGCTATGCTCTGTAAAGAACAGCATAGGTTTACTAAAGGAAGATCGTGTTTTAACTATTTGCTCATAGTTCAAAACAGTTTTACAATTGAGTTGGATAAAGGTAGTGGATACACTATGATAGTGTTGGATTTTGCTAAGGCATTTGATAGGATACCACATGAAAGAAAGTTGCATAAACTGGAGAGTATGGATTTAGAATATAAACTCTTGACTTGGATAAGTGGATGGTTGACAAACAGATATTAAAAAGTTGTATATGTTGGGTGTGAATCTGCCAGATTCAAGGTGACAAGTAGTGTACCCCCAGGGTTCAGTTCATGGGCCATTGTTGTTCAATCTATACATCAATAACATTAGAAAGGGTCTAACAGGAGGTGAGCAATTGTTTGCCGATAATGCAAAGATAGGCAGGACAATCAGGGATGTTACTGATATCCAACACTTACAGAATGATTTGAATATGCTGGAGATTTGAAAAGAAAATGGCTGTCAGTTCAATGTTAATAAGTGTAAATTTATGCACTTTGGCATGATGGATTTCCAGTGGCATATATTAATGGAATTATGCTACAAGAAACTGATGAGGCAAGGGTTGATCTTGGCATAATGGTGGATAGGAATCTGAAGTTCAGAGGTCACATAACAGTTATCTTCAACTCAGAAGATAATTGCTATGTTGAAGCAAACCTGGACATGTAAGGATATCGTTTTGTCTCTTTATAAGGCTTTGATAAGACCATACCTGGACTCTTGTGTGCAGAAATGGTCTCCCAGGTTCCAGGGGGATAAATAAGCTGTAGAAAGGGTGCAAAGAAGAGTTACAAAGATTACATTGGGATTGTGGAATTTAGATTATGGAGACAGATTGTGAGTATGTCGACTGCAGACTGGTTAACATGAGGAAAGAAGAGTGATATCATCGAGGTTTACACTGTTCTGATTGGGTGTTATAGGATATCGTTGAATGAAACTTTTTGTCCTATGGAAGATTGGGGTAGAAAACATGGGGACATCCATTGAAGTTAAGTTTTTCATGGTTAAGAAAGGGGAATAGGAGCTAGATTTTTCTCTCACAGAGCATAAGTGAGTGGAATAGTTTGCCTTTTGAAGTAGTAAGTGCATCTAGTGTGAATGAGTTTAAGAGATGGTATGACAGCTGGTTTGGATGATGATAACCTCCCTCGATGAGTCCTTGACTCTTTGGAGGTCTCAGGTAGTACTACTACTACTAATAATAATAATAAGAGACCGGATGCCATTCATGTTTTAATCCATAAAAATCCTAAGGTGGTCTGAGTGCTTTATCCACTTTTGCCTTTTGGGAAGTTAAATCAGAAAGGTATAATATATTTCTGTATCTCAGCTTTGTATGGTTATTTCATATTATAGCAAACATAGGACCACAAAAACAGTTTGTTATAGTATAGGTGAATTTTGTGTAGAATGATCTATTCTATGAGATTTGGTTGGGACTCTTTGATAGTTTGATATAGTAAAGAGTTTTTATAATGTTGTTTGCTATAGTAGTGAGAACCTACTGTAGTAATTTTATCATCATACCAATAATGATGAAATTAGTATTCATACCTTTGCATGTAGCAATGAATATTTTTGTAAATATTAATATATGAGAAATATAATGAATGACTTTCTCAATGTTGTTAGTCGCATTATTATTTTAAGGCCTAGCAGGAGTAATTTTGATTTTCTTTTTTTTTTTTTTTTCTTTTTTATGAAGTGTACCATGGTCATCTTTGGCAATTTATTTATTCAGTGACAATCTTGCTCCTCATCACATGCTTTATGCAATTAATGGATGTGTTGTTGCATTATGCAAGGTGGATCCCAAACAGGTAATATCAGGAAAAAAAATTTTGGTTTTGATTTAATTATCAGAGATATTAAAATTAGCTAATTACACACACACACACACGCACCAAAATTAAAGTATCCCAGTTTAAGGCCTTGTGGAGCGTCATTCAGTGATCCAAATGCTGCGAAAATACCCACAGTTGCCAGGTATGGGCTATGCAAAACTCGCATGTAACTCAACAAATTCCTTTGCATTCATTGAAAGTTACTGTCTGGTATGGGTTTACATTTTCGTTTATCATTGGACCATTCTTCTTTGAGGACATCATTCACCAGTCAGGTCCTGTGACCTGCTTATGAGTGCCTGTGCATGAATTCAGTCATTTTTGTGCAGGATGGCACCCCCTCCATGCACTGGTCAATCTGTACAAGAAGTTCTTCGAGAACATTTTATGGAAGCCAGAGTGATCAGCCATGTATTTCCCACTGTATGACCACCTTTGTTCACCTTATCTGACCCCCCCTGTGACTTCTGGCTCTTGGGATTTCTCAGAGACAGGGTTTATTGGGCTCATCCTGATAACTTGCCAGCTCTGAAAGACAGCATAAAGCAGCTCACAACATCAGTCCCAACCAGCTGCATTCTGCCGTTGAACACACTGAGCAAAGGATGCAGTTTGTGGCATACCGGGAAGTGGAGCACATTGAACAGCACAGCCTGTGAATGTATAATGGAAGTGGATAAAAATATGTTATTTATGCTTGTGTCACCTTTCTGCTTCTTACACACACAGAAAAATTACTACATCTACATTCAGTAGATTGTACAGATTGATATTTTTTTCTCAGATATTGCTTTCACATGATGCACAATGTATTCATGCAAAGTTTTGCTGCATTTGGATCACTGAGTGGTGTCCCACAAGGCCTTAAACTAAGATACTTTAATTTTGATTGCCCTGACTATACAAATCTTTTCACTCGAGAAATGGAAAAGTGAAATCACTGTATTACTTTGAAATATTTGAATTACAGAACATGATACAGTACTTGATGAATGTACTATATGTCCTCTAAAATGTCTAGAGGTGTCTGGTATGCATCCCTAACCTGATTCAGTGTTTATCTCAATTTTTGCAACTTAATCTTCTAAAGTTTGATTTTTGTTTTGAGTTTACTTTTATTCTCCGGTAATATTTGTATATTCCAATCTAGATTTCAACTCCATAAGTTGCTTGACTTAGATTCTTTTTAAATTTTTTTTATACATATATTTCTTTTCTTCAGGATACTTATCTTTACCTTGCTCAAAATTAAATTGTGATTTCCTGTCTCAAATGCTATGTATATTCTTCTATCCACAACATTACTATGAACAAAAAACATAGACTATTCTTAATGTATGTCTTTTCTCCATGTGAAATTTGTGCATATCCTTAATGATGGTCTTAATAATGACAAATCCATGCCCCGAACAGAAATCCAGGAGGTACTCATCATTATAATTAGCTTTACCATTTCTCCAAACTTTCCTAAAATATTTGTGTCTGTTGTTTAGTCTCCAACTACAATCAACATTTCGATTTTTCTTTATGCCAGATTCCTACTGTAATGACTAAAAAAAAATAAATAAATAAATAAAATCTCTATTCACCCTGACTTAGTGGAACCTTCTGTAGGATCATAGATGCAATAAGTTTCTTTGTCCAAATTTCTCATTTTTTAAATTTGTCCCATGTGTTATTCTGCATGAAATTTTCTGCAGTTCAAGACATTTATTATTATCATTATCAGACCTGAAAGGAGTCGGGGACTCATTGAAGGAGGACATACTTCACATACAGCAGCTGCTATACCTTCTCTTAAACCCATTCACACTTCAACAGGCAAATTCACTTTAGAGTGGAATAGGCTTCTCACCCCTTTCTTAACTGCACACAAACTTAACTTTCAAATGCCTCTTGTCTGCTTCCCACCTTCCATATAATAAAAATTTTCATCAACCGATATTCTATAACACAATCTCAGAAGTTTATAGATTTTTATCATATCATGTGTATTTCTCATGTGTCTGTTAGTATTTGTTTTCCACATACTCTCAATCTGTTCTTGTAATCTACATCCATAATCACGGTATCATCTTTGCTACTCTTGTTGGCACACTTTCCACAACTTCTGTATTCCTTTGGAACCTAGGAGACCAAATAATAGACATACAGTAGAAGGTGAAGTCATATCAGGGCCTTGCAAAGAGGTAAAATGACTTCCTTATCCATACATGTTGGTTTGCTTCATCATCACAATTATCTTCTGAATTTTAACTTGCTTTTAACTTCAACTTCCTATCCACCTAGGCCTCTAGATGGGT
Organism: Typopeltis vanoorti; assembly: GCF_054136105.1. Classification (NCBI taxonomy): domain Eukaryota; kingdom Metazoa; phylum Arthropoda; class Arachnida; order Uropygi; family Thelyphonidae; genus Typopeltis; species Typopeltis vanoorti. Next base: position 93,013,628 of record NC_143551.1, on the reverse strand, counting down.
CATGTTCTCCAGATATAATCCCATGAATATAATATGCCGTTGGATATCTCATCACACCAAAATGCATAACTTTATATAACTTTATACTTATTAATATTGAATTGATAGCCATTATCACTTCCCCACATTTTCAGCTTATTCAAATCATTCTGTAAATGCTTATATCAACAACATCTCTGATTGACCTATCTACTTATCTTTGCATCAGCAACAACAGAAAAAAAAAATGGACATCCCCTGTCAGGTTCTTCCCAATATCATTAATATATAGATTAAACACAAATGGTCTAAGGACTGATTTCTGGGACACACCACTGGTCACCTTAAATCTTACAGATTCATACTCTCATATAGCACATTCTGATATCTGTCCGTCAATAACTTATATTCCACTCCCATATTTTCCAGTTTATATAACAGTCTTTCATGTGGTGTCCTATCAAATGCCTTAGCAAAGTCCAAAAGAATCATAATGTATCAATTCCCATTATCCAACTTGCTTTACATTATTATAAAATAAGAGCAAATTTTTCAGACATGACCTGCTTTTAGTAAACCCATGCTGTTCTTTGTAAAGTATAACATGTCTGTCAACATATTTCTGCAACCAAGTTCTTACCAACTTCTCTAAAATCTTCAACAGCACTCCAGAGATGCTGATAGGATGGTAGTTAGATACATCAGCTTTTACACCACTTATGTACAATGGGAGTCATACATTCTTTTAATTCCTGTGGGATCTTTCCTGAGCTGAGACTCAAGGTATATAAACATGTCAAGGGCTAAGACATTTTGGCTGAATGTATGCTTTAGCATGTGTTCTGATATCCCATCTGGATATCTGAATTGATGTCCAAGTTGTGCAAACAGCTCTTGAACCTCCTTCTCATGTACATCTATCTCTTTATCCAGTGTAGTAGTAGTAGTAGTAGCAGTGTACACTGTTACATACACTAGGTTAATAGATCTTAGCAAGGTGAGCTCTCATTTTTTGCACATTCACATCTGCTTCTAACACATAGGTACTGTCTGCATTTACTAAAATCATTCTTTCACATTTATTATTTCTTTGACTTGAAGCATAACAATAAAATTCTTTTGTGGAGTCAATTTATTTTCATACTCCAAATTTTCTTTTCATATAATACTTCTAACTTTTCTGCCCTGTATCTTATGTATTTCATAACTCCTCTCACTGATATTATCATGATATTCCTTCCACATCTTCTTGTGGGATTTCTTGCTTAATAAGATTGTATACCCATTTCACTCCAACCCTATTTGTTCTTCTAACTCTAGGAACACATTCAGATAATTCAGATTCATTTAAGCTTCCCATGCATTAACTGATATTTTTTACATTCAATAAGCAATTCCATTAGATCAATGATAGCATTCTGTTAAGTTTTTCATAAATTTACAGCTTTGTAGTTTAGCACGTAACTCGTTCTAATTGGAACATCCATACAGTTTCTATTTCATTCATGATCATTGTCACCAACTGGTGGAAAAACAATCACATATTAAATGACATCCCTACTGTTACTGTGATCAAATCTAACACTTATATTAATTTTTATTGGAAGAATAAAACAGATGTCTAAAGATGATAATTAACTAACTTAAGTTATTTAGCCTAATTAAATTACTTAGCCAGTATTTTGTCTTTGTCACTGAGGCATCTTCACAGACACAAAGAGTTGTATTGAGCACATGCACACAAGCACACTAGAAGGAAGGCAAACACAGGCTGATTTTAACAGTGATTTCCTATAATCCTAATTGGTACCCTCCATGGTTGCTATGATTTTCCATAGCATAGTCTGTCACCATAGAATGAATGTAGTGTAGATGAAGGATGTATTTTCTGTGTTCTTCCAGATGGATATTGGCAATTCTTGTTTGTCCAAAGTATTCTAGCTTTGCAGGAGGAGTAAGGGATGCTGTAGACACTAGGATGATGAAGAGGATATTTAGGTGAGCAGATAAGGGTAGCCACTTTTTGGTAAGGCCTAAAGGATGTTTTAAGGATGCATGCAATTTTTTCTGAGGCGTCTCAGATGTAGAGAATGGCAGTGGATTTTTTTTTGTGTTTTTAATCTTTGTTTATTTATTTATTTATTATTATTATTATATATTTTTTTGGCAGTGTTGGGAAGCCATTGACTAAAAATGTAATTGATTTCAGTGGAGAGGCTGTTGTGGTCCAATCAGATGGTTCTAACTCTGTTTGCTAAGGTTTTGATAACAGCATACTGCTGGGAGTGTGATGGGGTGGATGTACCTACCAATTTGGAAAGTTTTTCTATATACTGAGAAGGATAAGGATCATTTAGGTAGCTGAGTAATTAGAGTCCAAGAAGGGTAGACAGACGGTTATTGTTTTCTTTTCAATGGTTGAAACAGATCCTCAGGTGTTGGCTGTTGAGGTGAGGTGTTCTAAAAACATTTCTAATGTATCCCACCATGTGACCATATGGAGAATACATCATCAGCATTAGCATAACCATATTGTGGGTTTGAGAAGGCAGAGTTTAGGGTTGTGTTTTCAAAATTGGAGGGGGGGGGAATAAAGAGTCTGAATGAGTTCTGAAGTTTCTTTTAGGGGTACATTATGAATAAGGAGGCTATATCAAAAATGACTTTGATTGTCAGTATCTCTGAGGATCATATCTTCTCCAAAGGACAAGCTTCCACATCTCAATTATCCAGGTGTCTACCAGATTCCTTGCTCTTGTGGATTATCTTATTTTGGACAACAAACGGGAAGATCTGCTTTTATTTGGCCAGCAGAACACAAGTCTTATATTCAATACCTTGAGCCTGAACAGTCTGGACTTGTGGAGCATGCTATCAACACTAGACACAGTGTTCATTGTAACAAAACAACAGTCCTTCACAGAAGTCAGTTCCTCATGGAATGGCTTTATAAAGAATCATGTGAAACTTTACTTCACTCTCCTAACTTAAATAGATCTGATGGTCTACATCTATTCTCTGTGTGGGAAATAGTACTTTTTAAATCAGCTAATCTTTCCTAACTTTATTTTATTTAATTGTGTGTATATATATATATATATATATATATATATATATTATTTTGTGAACACACAGACTACAGTCATAAAAATACAGCAAGGAAGGCACCACCTTGCATCACTATCTCCCTAGTAATCTGCTGCAACCCTCTCAAAGAGAGGAAGCTACAGAGTCAGATCAGATATATTATTTTATTTTTTTAATAAGTTAGTAAATTTAATGACCTTTTTTAGTAATCTTACATTAGCTAATTAGGTGGCACCGTTTGGAATTGTTAGTTATTGCTCGAGCTTTTTACGTGTACTGAGTATGCTTTTGATACTTATATGAAAATTATACTAATAAAATAATATTTTATGTGAGTTTATTCCAGTATTATAATTTATTTAAATTAAATTTCTTAATTATGGAAAAGACCTTTCTGATCATGCTTTTCAAACATGCTATAGAATTGATTGGAAAGGCATCCATTCCTTACACCATCTCAGAACTTGGCAAGAAAGAAAATTCAGAAACACCACCGAGGTGATAATCCATCATAAGTTTTTTATTTATTGTTTCAATTATTTAAATTTTGCTCTTTCTCTTGCATGTGTTCCTGATGATGATTTTGATATAAAGATCAAATTGTCAAGTGTTATTTTATCTTAGTTTTAAGTAAAGTAATTGCTTTAACAAAGATGTGTGTCTCCATAATTCTACACAGTGGATGCTGACTGCTGGGGAACCATGAAAGAAAGAAGCATGTTAATTAAGATACTTTTTTCTTTCCTGGTTACCCAGCAGTCAGCATGAAAGAAAGAAGTATTTTAATTAACTAAACTCTCCTTAATTGGAATGAAGAATTAAATAGATGTCAGGGACATAAGGTACATACAGTACTCATTTCAAAAGGTTTTTTGTTTGTTTGTTTGTTTACCTTTCTTTTTGTTTTTATCATTTTTTTTCTATGGAGATTACTAGTAAAAGTTAGGGACTAAAATAGTAATATATGTATGAATAAATTAATATCATTATGTACATTACAAATTATAAATGTGGCTGTAGTTTACATGCATTGTTTCTTCTACTGAATTTCATATATATTTCCATTTGTGTATTATTATGTCATAGTTCCATAGAAAAGTAGTCAACTTAGATTTTGTGCCAAAAGTAAGTTTTGTTCCATTAAAATGTAGTTAATTTAGAAAGCTAGTTGACTGAGAACCATGAAATTCACCCATTTTATTGTATTAAAATAGAGCATAACAAAAATATATCACATTTATTTTATTTGCTTAATTAAATTCAGTTAAATTTATTCTATGCAGATTGTGGAAAGTGATGATCCTACATTGCCAAAGCTTGTTATAGGGAGTCCATGTAATATTTGTTTTGGATTTGGTAAGTTTAATTTATTTGTATAGCTTCAATTTCATTTTTGGAATGTATTTTTTATGAGAAGCTTGTTTGTTAATTAAATTGCATGAAGATTATTTATAATAATTTTCATTATTATTATTATTATCATCAGAATGTCAAGAACACATCAAGGAAGGTTGTAGATCATCCACACCAGCTGTCATACCTTTTCTTAAACTACTTCACACTGCATGCACTCATTACTTCAACATGCAAATTGTTCCACTCACTGCTCTATGAGAGAAAAATATTGCTCTCCTTTCTTTCTTAACTACATACAAGCTTAAACTTCCATTGGATGTCCTTTCCTCACCTTCCTTATCTTCCATATTTTAGGTTATCTACTGCTGAAATGTTTTAAAACATTTCAACAGCAGATAACCTAAAACACCCTTTTAGAAGTTTACAGACCTCTATTATATCACCTTCTTTCTTCTATTTACCAATGTCTGCAGTCCACATTTTCTCAATCTGTCCTCATAATCTATATTCCATAATCCCAATATCATCTTTTGTTACTGTTCTTTGCATCCTTTCCACAACTTCTTTATTCTCCTCCAAATCCAAAGACCAAATCTGCACACAGGAGATTTGTAAAGAGTCAGACTTTCTATAGTCTTTGTCTTTTTTGACAAGGCTTTGTAAAGATGCAAAATTACTTCCTTATCCTTACATATCAATGTTCATTTCAACATTGCAATTATTCTAAGTTGTATTTGCAATTTTTGCAATGTGACCTTTGAAGTTCAGTCTCCTATCGACTAGAACTCCACAATCACTATCCTTATCAATTTCTTGTAACATAATCCCACCAATATAATATGCTGTTGGAAATCTCATCATGCCAAAAGTGCATAACTCTTACTAACATTGAATTGATAGCTATTATTGCTTGTCCATTGTTCCAGCTTATTCAAATCATTCTGTAAGCATTGTATAACTGTTGTTCAATGTGTCTATTAATGATGCTTATAACTAAAGATCTAAATTAACTTTGTGGTTATCTGACCCATAGAGGATGCCATGTAAGAACATTAGTTCTATTGTCAATCACAATTTGATTTTTTTTTTTCCTCAGTTATGTAATTTGTTGCTGTGTGCCTATTGAGTTATAATTGTGCTCTGATGATTCTGATTAGAAAACCAGCAAAATATTAGTGAATTTAATAAATATATATATTTTCCTCTCTTGATAGTGTTTATACCGTAAAACATTATTATGAAATATATTAATGATATAGGGAAAGACTCGACTGGAGATGTTCAGTTATTTGCTGATGATGATGCAAAGATAGGCTGTGCAATCGGGAATGCTACTCATATAACAAATGTTTCAACAAAGTAACGGTATCAAGTATATCCATTCCCTTTATCCAACTCAGCCTTAACATTATTATAAAATATGAGCAAATTCATTAGAGACAGCCTCCCTTGAGTAACCAATGATTTTCTTTGCAAAGGCATTGCTTGATATCTTGTCCATCAACATATTTCTGTATGTGAGTTCTTACCAACTTCCCTAAAATCTTTATCACCACTCCATAGATAATGATAGATTGATAGTAAAACACATCAGTTTTTGTTTCACTCATGTGCAATGGACCTGTTATACATTCTTTCCATTCCTGTGGGATCTTTCCTCATCTGAGACTCGAGGCATACAAGCATGTCAAGGGCCAAGCCTTTTCAGCTGAACATATGCTTTAGCATATGTACTGATATCCTATCTGAATTGATCTCCAGGTTTTGCAACAGTTCTAGAACCTACTTCTCATCTACCTATATCACTTCATCCAGTGTAGTGGTAGCAGTGATCCTCATTATTTGAATAATGTCATCTCATTCACTAAAGTTATCCTTACATGTTCATTTTTTCTTTTACTTTCAGCATAGTGATAAAATAATTTTTCATTACCTTTAGCCTTCGTAGCCTTTTTTTTTTTTTTTTCATACTTCAGTTTAGCTTTCTGTACAGTACTCGTAATTTCTCTGGCTTCAATTTGTATATTTCATAATTCCATAACTCCTCTTACTCTTATTCTGACGATATTCCTTTCACATATTCTTCTGGATCTCTTGCTTATTAAGGGTGAACATCTCTTTCACTCCCATCCTATTTATTCTTAAATCACTAGGACACTTTCAAGTATTGCCTTGTTTAAGCACCTTTTCAAATCTTTCCCATGCATTGCAGATATCCTTCCTATTCAGTAACTGATAACATTGGACTTAGTATTCTTCTGAGTTTATTTTAATTTCTAGCTTTGTAATTCAGCATGTAACAACATCTAACTATGTGGACATTGTAATTGGAATGTCCACATATTATCAGTCACCAACTGGTAGCAAAAACATTCACATTCTTAACTGAGAATCATAACTGAGACTATGATCAAATCTAACTCTTTGACCTCAAGTTCATTCTTTTACATACTGCTTGAGAAAGATGTTGAAAGGATTAAACTAAATTTATTATGCTTGAGAAAGTTGTCTTGCAACAGCTCAGTATATTCTCCTTCATTATTATCATGATATTTTTCTTCTACCTAATCAATGTTTGGATAATTTAAGTCACCTATGATGATTGCTTGCTTAGTACCCATCAATTTAATTGATGATGCCTTCATGCTATTTGAGGCTATCCTCACACCAGATAGCCTCAAACTCACTGCTACTTGGGACATTATTACTATTACTGCTTTCTATCCTAGCTGGACACATGGCATTAGTAGTACCTCTCCCTCCTCTTCTGTCCTTTATATCCTTTACACTGAATTCTAATTACTACGTCTGACTCTGATAGCCATGTTTCACTAATGCTGATAATCTTTCTCCTCTCTCATATTATATTTATTTTTACTTAAATCATTAGTTCCAGTAAATAATACCATCTTTACTTTTCTTTTGTTTCTCTGTTATATTTTCCACATCTTTAATTTTTGCTCTGAGAACTTTGGTGTAATGACTCTACAAGTGCAAATTTCTTAATCGAATCACCATACCATATTACTTCTTTATTTTTATATTCTGACTGACCGACCTTATTGTTATTATAATTATTCATTCTTACTTTATTGCTTCAATGCTTTCCTCCTTGTTCTGCTCATTTTTTCTTATTCTGTCTAAGTTTCTTGAATCTTTCCAGACTTCTAAGTTTTTAATTGTCTAATGATTTGTATGAATCAGGATATTTCAAACATCAGGTTATCCTCTCTTATATCTTCAACAGTGGCATTAACTTAACAATATATCTACAGTTATATTATGAAAAATATATTGTGGAGACTGAATAATGATGGAAGAAATGGTGAGAATCTGTGTGTAAGAGCGACTACATTAATGTAACTGCATTAATGGTGGAATAGGTATTATTATTATTATTATTATTATGGAAATGATTATGCAGAGAGATCAATTTTGTGTTCATCTGGTTTGGACCTATTAAGCATGTGCAAAAATGTTTGCATAAGTAAGGCACTAGATAAGCACATCTTCTCCAACTGTGTCATGCAGTCTACAGACAAGAGTATGCAAAAAAGCATGCAGGTAACTTATTATGTCTCTACATGAATGCTAGGAGTATTAGAAACAAAGAGGTAGAACTTGTTGCCTTGGTCAGTACATTGGGACCCTCATATTATAGGCATTAGGAAGGAGAATGAATTAAAGAAGCCAAGAAATTATATTCTTAGTTTAATCCTTAATCCAAGTGTAAGCCAACAAATTTGGTACGTGAAGTATATTCACAACAGCATTACTTGTATATAGAAGCCTTACATCAATTGCCTTAGTATTCCATAACGCAAAGCACATCTCCTTTGGGACAAGTATAATACAGCTAATTCTCTTTTTTTTACATGGCTTTTTTTTTTACATTTTGAAATAACATGGTTTAGAAAACAAAAGCAATTCAGTTCTATTTTTACGATGTATATTTTGATTTAACATGGTTCAAATGGTGCTTATTGTTAATATTTCTGTATGAATTCAGTTCTGTTAAAAAGGATATTTCCATTATAATTATTATTTCCTAGTGTGGTACATATATACTTAAACTTGAATTTGGGTGGGGGGGGGGACTCTTTCCATGTCTTAAATATCAGGGATTACTCTACACTACAGAATGTAGACAAATGCCAAGTAGAACTTATATAGCAAAATCACAAAAAAGTGTTGGTTGCTTTAAGGCATCCAAGGATCGTGTGACTATTATTTGCAGCAATGCTTCAGATCATATATTAACAACACGTTACCAGAAGGCAAATAAAAAAAAGGTTGGGTTACAAAAGAAATTTTTAATGAATGGTTCCATCAATGTTTTGTTCCAGAAGTTAAATGCTATTTGATGGAAAAAAATCTGGACTTTAAAATTTTATTGATTATAGACAGTGTGCCTCTCCATCCTGTTTTAGAACACCCAAATGTGGAATTTTGTTTTCTGCCACCTAATACAACATCCTTAATACAACCACTGGACCAGGGTGTGATCACTACCTTCAAAACTTACTACATAAGAAGAATATTCCAATACATTTTGGATAAACTAGATAAGGATAATTTACTGATAGTTATTGATGTGAGGAAGAAATTTTATATTTTGGATTGCATCAAACTTGCTAAGTTGGCATTATTAGAATGGAAACTATTAACTTTAAATGCATGCTGGAAAGTTACTTGGCCAGAATGTATAAAAAGGAAAAACCCTGTATCTTTGCATACAACTGAATATCCCAATATTATCAGATTAGCACATGCAGTTAGCAGAGAAGAATTTAATGATTTTTTGTCTGCAGATATTGAAGAATTGACAAGGCTGTTAGTGATGATGAAATAATAGCTGTCCTTCAGAATCTTGATGAAAAAGAAAAAAGTGATGATGATGATGAAGAGATTCTACTCACTGCAGGATTAATTAAAGAAGGGCCTCAAATGGCTAGTAAAATTGCAAAGTAATTTTCTTACACATGATCCAAATACTGAACAAGCTGAACAGTTTAAACATGAACTGAAGTAAGGTATAGTGCGATATGAAGAATTATACAAAGATCTAGTCAGAACAAGATTTTAACGATTAATTATAAAGTTCATGGTGAAAAAAAAAAAAATCAACCTTCAGAATTATTGAAAATTAGTGCTAATTTAGTTCCTTTTACTGAAGAAAACGTTTCGCCATTGCAGTATGAACAGGACAGCCAAAGTGTTTCAAGTGATGGAAGTGATTTAATTCCAGTCTCACACAAAAGAATGTGGCTACTGTCTGAAAGTGGCAAATAAAATTTAACTGATAACCATATGCGTGGGTGTATTTGGACCTTTTCAAATTTCTGTTTTATTAGTGATGACACACTATTTTATTTAAGAGATGCATATATATATATATGTATGTGTGTGCGTGATCGTAGGCTTCTACTCGGTTGTTGTGATGCATTTTTAAAAAATAGATTTAATGACTTAAAAAACCGAGATAACTTATAAAGATTTTAATGAGAATAATACAACTAGTTTCGGCTTATAAAAGCCTTCATCAGGTATTCATAAAGGAAGAGAATAGTAATAAACATTGAAGTATCTAAAAAAACTGGAAATTACATGTAAAAATTGCCACACATAATTGATACATAAAAAACGTGTATTTTTTCAACTCGTTCTAACAGGCATGCCATTGTTTATTGCAAGTGTGCGTGCAGGCTCATGTGAACGCCAATATTGAATAATTGCAGCATGGCTATCTAGGATGTTATAACTCAAATTGTTGTTTAAGTGGACAGGATTCAGCAGGATTTCCCTTGATTCTACGATTTTTCTTTCAAACTCATCATCACAGCGAAAAATATTTTCTGATCTATCCCAGCAAACGGAGTGGCTTTGTTGATCATCATTAGGATTTTGAAAAAAGAACATGACTGGATAACGCAGTTGCATATGATCTTTTTTGTAAGAGATGTCTCTCTTATGCTCTTCTATACGTTCAATAGATTTGTTCGTTTGTCCAAAATAAGGGATATTGCAATCGCACCATAATTTATATACACCTGGATATTTTAGGTTGTGATGAATAGGCTTTGGATGGCTGATTAGAGAATGGATTTTAAGCAGTGTGGTGAAGAACGTCCTGATGTTGTATTTTTTAAGGACTTTAGCTAATTTGTTAGAGACTGTGCTAAGGTATGGGATGGAGATGCTACCTTTAAAATTAATAGTTTCTGTTGTGCACTGTCTAGAAGGATCCAGAAGAAATTTCATAATCGTTTTTTCAGAGTATCTATTTTGTTTAAAGATAAGAGAGAGCTGATTTATTTCTTTTTGTAGTTCATCTGGTTCATTCAAGAGAGAGCATGCTCTGTGTCCTAAGGTAGATATAGTTCCATGTTTTTGTGGTGGAAAATGATGAGAAAGATTATGCAGATATCTATTGGTATGAGTAGGTTTTCTGTATATAGAGATTTTTAATCTTTCAGAGCATCGTGTAATCCAGGAAAGGTAAGGAGTTATTATTTTCTAGATCAGCAGTAAATTTTATATTAGGATGTTGCATGTTAAGATGATGAAGAAAATCTCTGAGAGATTTGTACCCGTGATTCCAAATAATGAAAATATCATCAACATATCGTTTCCAAACTTTTGGTTTAAATGAGAAGGAAGATATGGCTTTCGTTTCAAATTCTTCAAGGAAGATGTTAGCTAGAACTGGGGAGAAAGGATTGCCCATTGCTAGGCCTTGTTGGTAAATGGAGTCCTGATATCTGAAGTAACCAGAATGAATGCAATGTTTTAATAAAGCAAACATCCTTTAGTAATGTAAGTACCTCGTCTGGGAAATAAAGATATAATAATATCTTTATTTCCTAAGTAAATAAAGATATTATTATATCTTTATTTCCTTAGTTAGTAAATAAAGATATAATGTCAACTTGCTAGAATGTCATTTTCATTGATGGGAATATCTTTTATATGAGAAACAAAATCTGTAGTGTTTTTGATGAAAGATGAAGATTTATTGGAGAAACACTTGAGGTACTTTGCTAGATATTTGGAAAGTTTATACGTAGGTGAATCAATTCCTTCCACAATTGGGCGAAGAGGGATGTTTTCTTTATGTATGTTGGGAACTCCATAGATGCGTGGGATAAGAGGATGTAGAGAGTGTAAAGAGAGGCGAACATTATGAGGAAGTTCACTCGTAGTCTTTAACAAGTTGTTAAATACAAACAAGTTGTTTGTATGGTTTTGTAATTCTCTTGTAGGATCTTCCTGAAGAATTGAATATGTCAAATTATCTTCAAGTAATTGAAGCATTTTGTTATGGTAATCTTCAGAGTTGAGGATGACCGTGGAATTGCCTTTATCTGCAGGTAAAATAATAATGTTACTGTTCTTTTTAAGATTTTTTAGGGCTTGTCTTTCAGCCAGAGAAATATTATCTGTTGGAGGTTTAGCATTATTGATAATGAAAATCGATTCAGTATGAAGAAGTTTCGCCAAATGATTAGGAACGAGTGAACTTGCCTTTTCTATTTTTGTAAGAAGAGATTCTTTAGGGATAAATTTTGATGAGGGAATGAAATTGAGACCTTTGCTAAGAATATCCGTTTCCGCATCCGTTAAAATATGAGAAGATTTGTTCACTACAACGTTTTCAGGATTAATATGGGCTTCACTATGATCAGATCTGTTTTGTATCCTATTTAGATTATTAAATTTCCTGATAAGAGTATACTTATTATTATTTTGTATTCGTGTGGCTTGTGCTTCACTGTTAATGATAAAATCATGTAAGTTATCATTATCCATAATTTCTTCAAGTTTTTGAGTTAAAGATCGTTTAGTGCTGAACAAAAAAGCTAAACAACGTTTTGTGTCTGAAATTCTTTCGCTGAGGAGATCCATCTTAGCTTTACAATAAATTCTTTTAGCGTGTTCCATTGTTATCTTTTCTTGAAAAGAGATGAAATTAGGAAAAACCGTATGGAACTTACAATGTTTGAGGAATACTAACCTGTTTATTTTCGGTCCTATTTTCTTCAATGTTTTTTTAAAATTCCTTTTTATGTTAATTAGAGATGCCTCATCATTTAGGCTATAGATGTGATCATAGGCTTCTACTCGGTTGTTGTGATACATTTTTAAAAAATAGATTTAATGACTTAAAAAATCGAGATAACTTATAAAGAAATGTTATAAGTTATCTCGGTTATATTTATAAGCTGAATATGTTATAAGTTATAACATATAGGTTATATGTTATAAGCTGAAACTTATAATACAACTAGTTTCGTATATAAATTTCTAAAATATCCAGGTGTATATAAATTATGGTGCGATTGCAATATCCCTTATTTTGGACAAACTGACAAATCTATTGAACAACGTATAGAAGAGCATAAGAGAGACATCTCTTACAAAAGATCATATGCAACTGCGTTATCCAGTCATGTTCTTTTTTCACACAATCCTAATGATGATCAACAAAACCACTCTGTTTGCTGGGATAGATCAGAAATTATTTTTTGCTGTGATGATGAGTTTGAGAGAAAAATCGTAGAATCAAGGGAAATCCTGCTGAATCTTGTCCACTTAAACAACAATTTGAGTTATAACATCCCAGATAGCCATGCTGCAATTATTCAATATTGGCGTTCACGTGAGCCTGCACGCACACTTGCAATAAACAATGGCATGCCTGTTAGAACAACTTGAAAAAATACAATGTTTTTTATGTATCAATTATGCGTGGCAATATTTACCTGTAATTTCCAATTTTTTTTTAGATACTTCAATGTTTATTATTATTCTCTTCCTTTATGAATACCTGATGAAGGCTGTTATAAGCCGAAACTAGTTGTATTATTCTCATTAAAATCTTTATAAGTTATCTCGGTTTTTTAAGTCATTAAATCTATTTTTTAAAAAATATATATATGTGTGTGTGTGTGTGTGTGTGTGTTGTTTGAAAATAGCTTATTGTTCGTATCAGGTTTTCACATCTGGAACCATTCTTCTATTTTTTTCATATGCACCGTATTCTTTTTTACCCGGTTTTCATTTACACGATTTTTTCTCGAATCAACCTACCGTGTAAATGTGGAAGAATTGGGTGTACTATGCATTATGGGAAGGGCTACTACTTAGACCAGTTTCAAACTTTCAACCTTTATTGAGTTATTAACACATCTCAATAAAGATATATACAGGGATACCTCTCCAAAAACTCTGAGTGATCTACAATCACTCTGAATCTCATTGAGTGACCCTAAAGGATCACTACTAAACTCATCACTCCAGGACAGGGAACTCAGTGGCAGGCAAAAACTCACCACTGAGCAGTCTCTCTACTTTCTAGAAAGTAAGCAAACCAATTATGAACATTAATAAATGTCATCAGTGGAAACTAGACTCAGAAGGATACCAACTAATAACCAAAAGGATATAATAATAATAATTATTATTATTATTACATACATAAATTGGTTTTTTCATTTACACTCACTTTTTTTTCTTCTCATAGGTAGTATCTGTGCATATGTCTGCTCTGATATTTCAAATCAGAACATTCCCAACTAAAAATTTCTCTCTCTCCACCCCATTCTCTGCTATCTTTATTGCTCTCCTAATGTTAGACTTGACTGGTTGACATAGTGGTTAGCATACCCATTCTCAAACATTTGAACTGGTTGCAGGTTCAAATCCCATTGCAGTCATTGATGTTTGTATAAAACCGAATAAGAAACTCAAAGATTGGAATCAAAAATAAACTATAAAAGTATCGGTGATTACTAGCATGAGCTAATGCAAGTAGTCCTAGTACGTAGTACAATCTCGGGCAACTCGCAGCAAAGGTGGTAAAGTTCTGATCGCTATTCTTGGTATTTTCCATAATGTAAAAACACATTTCCTAGGAAATGTATGCTGTTATTACATTATGGTGGGAGGTCACTACCCAGACCGGTTTCAGCCTTTTGTGAGGCTTCATCAGTGAGTAGCTAGACCAAATAGATACCAAAGGGTATAGCGAAAAGAACTTATATACTCTGCTATACGAGGTCAAAAAGGTGCAACCATTAAGTTACTGAAATATAAAGAACCAATAGGCTTCATTTTGGCGATATAAGTGGTATGATTTTGTATGAGTTATTATTATCATTATTATTATTCACAACTCTCCAAGTAAAAAATCTAGCCCTCACACACTTACTAACCACACTTTTACTCCACTTCCAGGTATGACCTCTTGTTCTGTCCCTCTAGCTAAGTGCTGGCACATTTCCCATGCATCAATCCTATAAACCCTTTAAGCAACTTAAATGTTTCTATCTTATCCATCTTTTTTGCCTACCAACCAATTTCTGCAGTCCACATACTCTCAATTTATCCTCATAGGGAATGCTCCACAGACCACTTACCATCTTGGTTGCTTGTCTCTTAATCCTCTCCACCACTTTCTCATCTCCAACATCCCCAGTCTGGATTACTAAGTACAGTAATCCAGATGTGGACATATCAGAACCTTATAAAGAAAAATAACAACTTCCTTATCTGTACTTATTAGTATGTTCTTCAATAGCCAAGTAATCTTATGAGCTACCCTAGCAATCTGCCCTCTAAACTTCAACTCTTTGTCCACTATCACCCATAGAGCTCTAGTTTCATCTATTTCCAGTTCCATCGTGGTACACAGCTTGTAATCATTTATCTGACAGTGCATAACTTTACATTTCTCCACAGAAAACTGATATCCATTATCTTTTGCCCATACTGACAGCCTATTTAAATCATCCTACAAGTTCTCCACATCACCTTGATTAACTGTTACTATTGTGACACCTTTTTCACCTTGATGTATCACTTTTGGATATTTATCCAGCAGCCAAGCTCCTATCCACTTAACCAGTGTTATATCCATCTTTGCAAAATCCACCAGAATCATTGTGTAGCCATTTTCCTTAACAAATTCAGCTGTCACTCCATTATAAAAATATTTAGTAAATTACTAAGGCATGACTGATCCTTTACAGAGCCATGTTGCCCTCATAGCGTATCATATCCTATCCGCCTTTGATATATTTGAAATGTTTTGCGTTATTCCCTGAAAATATCTTAAAATTCTTTAATTAAAAAAAAAATGAACAATTTAGTGTAGGTGGGTACTATTGTTTGGCTGAATCGATTTTTCTGAATTCTGGTTGAAACATTATCTGAATGTATGGTATTGGAACATATGTTTGAACGTATGGTATTGGAATGTATGGTAACATGCAATCACCAAAAATAGTACTGAATCCTTCCTTTATGTAGAAAAGGATTTTGTATGCAATCTCTTTAAAGGACGGTTTATATTAATTGTAAATATGTTCATTGTTTAAAATGAAAATTAGGTAAACCTGATATAACAAAATACTGTTTGCAAAAAAATTTCTTTAATTTTAACTGTGTGTATTCTAGGTATTGTTCGGAGTATTGATTCTTCGAAAAAAGTTTTTTATATTACCACCCCAGAACCACCTACCAGACTTCAGCAGGTAAATGCACTTCTACAAGGAAAGCTAACTCTTCCTAGTGAAATATTAAAGCAACAGGTAGGGGATTGTTTTTGTATATATTTATTTTATTACTAACTTAATTATATTGGTAATTTTAATTAGTAAAATATAAAATATTTTGATCATTTATAATAATTAACTTTTTTAGGTGTTTAAATTTTATTTCAGCTGTTTTTAAAGCAATTGTTTATCATTCAGGAAAGATAAATTTCTTATTGGGTATTCAGATGTAAACATCCATTAAGAATCCCAAATACAAATAATTTAGGGCTGTTCTTTTTGCTTACAGATATTTGCAGGTTGAATAATCCATTATTTTCCATGGCCTCAAAGAATGGAGAATTGTTATGCTTGTATACTAATGTACGGAGTATCAGAAATAAAGGGGAAGAGCTTGTAGCATTGATTGAATCAGTATGACCCAAGATAATTGGCATAAGTGAAACTTGGCTGACTAAGGATGATATACTGTCAGGACTTGAAATGGTGATATACAGAATTTTTTGAAAGGAGAAGAAGTGGAGTATTGTTAATGGTAGCAGAGGAAAATTGTGTCCTTCAAGAGTCGAAGTGGAAAATAGTAGTACGTGTGAAGATTTTGAAGCTGTTTGGTGTGAAGTTGAGATCAATTAAATAGTATATCGAATAAGATGCTGTTATAGGCCAGGGAATTTGGAGAGTATTGATTGTGAAATGTGTAGACAAATTAGTTGGACAAGTAAAAGGAGGATGATCCTAATAGGAGATTTTAATTACAGGAATGTGGATTGGAAAAAAGAGATAGTGTGTAATAACAAGGAGAGTGAATTTGTTGAGTTTCTGCAGGATAACTATCTAAAGCAGCATGTGATGGAAGCAACATGAGATTTATGTTACATTTGGTGATATCCTCACAGGATGTTATTGTGAATGAGGCATCAATACTGCTATCTGTTAGTGAAAGTTATCATGAGGTATTGGTTTGAAAGGTAGTCAAACAGAAAAAAGTTATCAAGAAGATCTATATGTGGAACTGTAAGGTGGGTAATTATCAAAATCTCCATAGTCAACTATCATCGATACATTGGATTGATGAATTGTATAGAAATAATGTTGACAGCGTATGGGAAATGATAAGGCAGTATCTAACACCAGCAATGCATAACTGCATACCAAGAGTTAAACGAATAAATAGGAGTAGGAGTGAGATGGATGATTAGTGAAATAAAGCAAAGCTGTGTTACAAAAGAAGTTGTTATGGAGATAGTACAACACAGTGAACAGATGCATGAAAAATAAAAGTGCAGGCCAGAAAAGTGACAAGCATGGTTAAAAAAGAAAAGATAGAATATCTTTTCTTTTGGCCAGTCAGGTCAAAGCTAATTCAAAGGAATTTTTCTGCTATGTGCAGGCAAAAGGAAAAATAATTATGGTAGGTGGTTACTGGTGGATGATCTTCCGTAGATCAGTTGGTATAAACAAAGCCCTTTCGTCAGAAAGACCTGGGTTCGATTCTCGTCCATGATGTGGTATCTTTTGACTAAAGGTGAGTTGTTGTTGTTGTTATTATTATTATTATTATTATTATTATTATCTGAGACCTCCAGGGAGTAAAGGACTCTCTCCACCTTCCATATAACGAAAAATTTCATCAGACGATATCCTGTAACAACCATTCAAAAGTTTATAGACCTCTATCATATCATTCCTCTTTCTCCTGTTAACCAGAGTCTGCAATCCATACTCACAATCTGTCCTCATAATCTAAATCCCATAATCGGATATAATATTTTTAACTCATCTTTGCACACTTTCCACAGATTCTTTTATCCACTTGGAACATGGGAGATCAAATCTGAACACAATAATCCAGGTTTGGTCTTATCAAAGCTTTATAATAGAAACAAAATGACACCCTTATCCTTACATGTCAAGGTTTGCTTGATCATTGCAATTATCCTCGGAGTTGTATTTGCAACTTTTGCTATGTGACTTTTGAACTTCAGATTCCTATCCACCAATACGACAAGATTCCTTGCCGCCTAATTTTTTTGTAGCATTACCCCACTGATATAATATGTAGCTGGAAATCTAATCACACTAAAGTGCATAACTTTACACTTACTAACATCAAAGTGATAGCCATTTTCATCTTCCCAAATTTCCAGCCTATCATCATCATCATCATCATTATTATTATTATTACGGGCGACTCCAGGGAGTCCTTAGACTCATCGAGGGAGGCCCTAAACATCATGCCCACACAACTATACGACATTCTCACAGTATCTATCATATCTTGCCTTGAACTCACTCACTGTCATTGCACCCAGAACAGACTATGGCAGCTTATTCCACTCATTTACCATTCTAAAAGTAAAGAACCCAGCTCTGACACCACTGCTAACCACACTCTTGCCCAGCTTCCATAGGTGTCCCCCTAGTTCTCCCACCACCAGTCCTGATCTCAAAAATATCCTCTGAATTAATCCTATAGAAACCCTTTAGCATTTGAACGTCTCAATCATATCTCCCCCTCTTCCACCTATCAACTAATTTCTGTAACCCACAAATCTTCAACCTGTTCTCATATGGTTCATTCCATAGACCTGCTATCATCTTAGTAACTCGCCTCTGGATCCTCTCCAGCTCCTCCCCATCAAGAAGGATCCTAGGTGACCAAATCTAGGCACAGTTGTTGAGATGAGTTCTTATCAAGGCTTGGTACAGAGGTACAATAACTTGCTTGTCTCTGCTCATCAAGGTATTTTTCAACACCAAGTGAGTTGATGAGCTGATTTAGCTACTTTTGCAATGGGCCCCCTAAACTTCATCTCCCTATCCACCAACACTCCCAAGTCCCTGGCCTCATCAATCTCCTGGAGTACAGTTCCAAATGTGGTATACTGCTGCTAATCTTTTCACCCCAAAATGAAAAACTTACATTTTGTCACATTAAATTGACATCCATTCACCAATTGGCCCATAACTCCAATCTATCCAAATCGTCCTGCAAGATTTTGATATCTTCGGCATTCACTATCGCCCTACCCAACTTTGCATCATCAGCGAACAAATAAACTGTTCCTCTTAGATTCTTCCCTATATCGTTAATGAACAAATTAAACAGCAGTGACCCAAGAAAAGAACCCTGCGGCACACCACTAGTCACAGGCCATCTTTTGGACTCTACTCCTGAATAAACTACTCTTTGATATCTCTCCATCAACCACCCATCTATCCATCTCACCAACCCTATATCCATTCCCATATGTTGTAGTTTACGGATTAGAAAATCCAATGTGGTATCCTGTCAAATGCCTTTGCCAGGTATTGCAGTATCACTGTAAACCCATTACCCTTATCCAGTTCAGCCGTCACTGTGTTATAAAACTTGAGCAAGTTACTGAGGCATGATCTACCCTTCACAAAGCCATGCTGTCCCCTGTACAGTATCTCATTTTCAATCCATTCCTGTATTTTTCCCTTGACTACTTTCTCCAAGACCTTGACAACGACTCCTGATATGCTGATCGGTTAGAATTTGCAACCGTAGTCTTGGATCCTCCTTTATGCAGTGAAACTATTTTTCCCTCTTTCCACGCCTTCGGGACTAAACCAGATCCAAGACTCAGATTAAACAACATGGTCAAGGGCACTGATAATTCCTTAGCCCGCTTCACGCAAGACCCGTGCCGGCACTGATAATTCCAATCCCACAGAATCATCATCATCATCAAATTCCTGCCATGTACTCTCAAGGAGTTTACAGGATATGATAGTACTACATGAAAAATTTACATCATTACTAACTTCCTATCTACAATTTTCCTCCAAATCAGTCTGTTACTTGTCAAGACTCCAACATTATCAGATCTTATATTTCTATCGTCTAAGGCACTTTGTATCATATCAATCCATCTATATCTTGGTCTTCCTCTGGGTCATTTTCGTGCCAATCTGGCAGAGAACACTTGTTTTGCTAATCTTTCCACGCCCATTCTATTTAAGTGACCATACCACCTGAGATTAGCTCTGCTAACTCATTCCTGGATATTGACAATGTCAAGTTCTTTCCTAATATCCTCATTTTTAATATGATATTGCCATTGATGCCATCTGTTCACGCCTATAATCTTTCTCAGGGCTCTCATATCTGCGGTCTCTAGTCTTTGGTTAAGTGTTTTACTTCTGACCCAGCTCTCACATCCATAAGTTAAAACTGGTTTGAACAGTTTTAATTTGTATAGTCTTGTATAGCTAATTTAGTGTTCCGACTAATTTCTCTCTTATTCCATATGAATTTATTCAGTTGACTAACTACCATACCAGCTTTGTTGATTCTGTTGTCTATTTCCATATTTAATTTACCATCTTCACTAAAAATCGTGCCTACATAGCTGAAATGTTTTACTTGTTTCACAGGTTCTCCGTTCACAATGCAGTTGACATTTTCAACGATTCTGCCTTTTTCATTGTCTTTGTCTTTTTATTGCTGACCTTCATACCATATCTATTACAACAGTTATTCAATTTAATCATGCAATCTTGCAGACTTGTAGCGGATTTATTTAGAAGTATAACATCGTCTGCATAAAGCAAAGAGCTGACATTAACATCTCCAATCGTCATATCATGTTTAATACCACTTTCCTTCATAATGTGATCCATATAGATAATGAATAACAGAGGGGATTATGTACATCCAATTTAACACCAGATTTAACATTAAACCATCTTCCTGTACTTCCTTCAATTCTAACTGCCGACTTACAACTCAAATACAGACTAAGTATTGCTTGATGCCCCATTGACACTATATAACTGTAGCATATTGAATAGCTTCTCTCTTGGCACCTTGTCATATGCCTTTTCCAGATCAACAAATCTTAAATACAGATCTTTGTTATATTCCCATGCTATCTCAACTATTTGTCGTAAAGTAAAGATCTGATGCTGACAGCCTCATGGAGAAAACATCACTAACAACAATAACATAGTCAATGAGACTTTTCTTATTTCTAGCCCCTTCTCTCCATGTGAATTTGTGCACATTTTTATGTTGGAACATGGTGTTAGTAATAACCAGTTCATATTCTGATCAGAATTCCAACAGGTATTTGCCATTATTATTAGGGTTGCTGTTTTCTCCAAATTTTCCTAAAAGATTTGTATGTCTGACAATCATTTCCTACTCTGCTATTTAGATCCCCAACAAGCACCAACTTTTCCTTTTTCATTGTGTCAGTTGCTTTCTCTAAAGCTTCAAAAAATTCCTCCACTTCTACCTTAGTAGAACCTTCTCTGGGACCATAGGCACAAATAAGTCTCATTGTCCAGTTCCCCATTCTGATATGTACCGATCTTTAACTCTGGTGATGTTGATTTGGGGGTATGTTTTCAGATTTGTTCCAGTAGTTGACTTCTCACTGTTCACCCTGGTTCCCTGGCGAAAACAACGGGGGGCCTTGTTTAACTAGGTGACGCCCCAGCTGGCATAAAATATTGTCATGTTGTACCATCATTTTGTATTTTGGTTTAAGCCAATAAGAATACAATTTGGTCGGCTAAATCCAAAATTACCAGCCCATCCTCATTCGTTCAGTATCCAGGTAGATACCCAACAGGGTGCACCACGAGAATGTGAGGATTGGACATTAGGTCAGAAGCCCTGCTCGGTTCTCCGCATTCCTTTAAAGGCTATGTGGAGGTCTACTCTCATTCAAATAATTTTGTGAGTGCTGAACCCTGAGGTACACCACTGGTCATCATAACTCTGGCAGATTCACACCCTCTGTATACCACTTTTTGGTATCTGTCTGTCAACCATCCCCTGATCCAATTTAAGAGTTTATATTCCAATCCCATATTCTCCAGTTTATGCAACAGCTTTTTTGTGGTATCCTATCAAATGCCTTAGAAAATTCCAACATTATCATAGTGTATCGATTCCCTTTATCCAGTTCAACCATAACATTGTTATAAAATGTGAGCAAATTGCTGAAACATAATCTTCCTTTAGTAAACCTATGCTGCTCCGTGCAGAGTATAGCATGTTTGTCTACCTATTTCTGTATACGAGTTCTTACTAATTTCTCTAAAATCTTCACTACCCACACCAGAGTTACTGATAGGTCGATAGTTAGACACATCAGTTTTTTGCACTTCCATTTCTGTGGTATCATTCCTGAGCTGAGACTCAAGTTATAAAAACATGTGATAGGTCTGGCCACATCGACTGAACATTCCTTTAGCAAATGGACTGATATTCTATCTCTCCCTGTAGACAAATTTTTATCTAGGTTATGCAACAGCTCTTCAACTTCATTTTCTTGAACAATCTCATTAGCTTCCGACACTCGAGTACCATCTGTAGTTAATCAAGTTATTCTTTCACATTCATTCTTTCTTTTGCTTGCGGCATAATGATAAAATTCTTTGGGATTGCCTTTAGATTGGCAATCCAAAAGAATCCATACTCTGATTTATCTTTTTGCACAATACTCGTTACTTTTCTAGCCTCCTCTCACTCTTATTCTTACGATATTCTTTCCACATTTTCTTCTTCTTGTGGATCTCTTGCTTAATAAGATTGCACATCCATTTCACTCCAATCTATTTATTCTTTGAACACTATTGATACATTCAAATACTGCCTCATTTAAGCACCTTTTCAAAGATTTCCATTGCTGACATTTTTTTTTCCAGTAACTGGGACCAAAGATAGTATTCTTCTAAGTTGATCATAATTTCCAGACTTGTAATTCAGCATGTAACCTGTTTTAATCGGAGCATCAATACAATTAGGTACTTCACAAGGAAGCACAGCAATCGGTGGCAAAATAGCCATATTGTTAACAGAGAGCCCCCTCTGATGTTATGAGCAAATCCAACACTCTTTGACCTTGAATTCCTTCTTTCACATGCTACTTGAGAAAGTTGTCTCACAACAGTTCAATAAATTCCTCTTCTTTCTTTCTTATCATGAGATTTCTCTTCTACCCAATCAATGTTTGGAAAATTAAAGTCACCCATAATGATCACTCTTTTGGTATCCATAAGGCTAAATTGATTCATTTCTTCATCCCTTGCAACTGAGCTGCCAGGTCTGTAGCAACACCTCACCATATATTTCATTCTGTTAATCTCCACTTCACACCAGATAGACTCAAAATCACTGCTACATGGGGCATTGTTACCACATTATTTTCTTGTTCTTCTACCCTAACTGGACTTAAGTCGTCTGATGTCATTAGTAGTACTCCTTCTCCTCTCCTATCTCATCTGCCATTCCTAAAAATAGTATACCCATTACACTCGATCCCATTTACCATATCTGATTCTGATAGGTTTCACTAATGCCAACAATCTTAGGCCACATTTTATTAAAAGAAGCAACGGGCTCAACACCTTTGTTTCTGATGCTCCTGGTATTTGTGTATGGACATAATAAATTTCCACCTAGTCTATTCTTATAATTATATATGCAATCTATTTGGTCTTGTTCTAGAATTTTCTCTTTCCTCTTCAAAGACATTCATATCTTTATCTTGTTTGCATACCATAGCTGAACTTTCACAGAAATTTTTTCCCGTTCCTCCCTTGATGATCTAGTTCCCTGACTCTCTGCATTAGGTCTCATGCCAAGAAGTCATTTTTCCAGACTCCTGATACCAAATGAATTCAAGGCCATCCCTCTTATACAAGTCTTTTCTGTCATCAGACTCACTCCATACATTTAAAAACTTGCATCCATTTCTTCTAAACAGCCTGTGCGTGAAATCATTTGCTATCATCGTCCTTCTTCTTAACTCAGTACTGTCATATCTGGGTAGCAATCCTAAAATGTTTACTCTCTCACATTTATTTCTCGCTTTTTCCAACCAACACCTTTCATATTTTCTCTCATACTATATTTGTCACTACTTAAATTATTAGCACCTACCAGAACTACCATCTCTTTTACTTTTCTTTTTTGGTTTTCAATTACGTTTATCATATTTTTAATTTTTGTCCCAGGAAAGTAGAAGTGGTGACTCCCTCGGCAAGCACAAATTTTAAGATTGAGTCACCATACCATATCACTTTTTTCTTAGATTTTCACTGACTTACCTTGTTATTAATATTATGATTACCAAGTTCAGTACTTTTCTGCTTGTTCTGATCCTTTTTCCTATCCTGCCTAAGTTTAGTCAAACGTTTTTCCACCTTTTCCAATTCTTTGGTTAATTTTTTAATAATTTCTTTTAATCGAGATATTTCTAATGTCAGCTTATCCTCAGATAAGCGATCATTATCACTGCAACAGTAGTTTCGTTCATCAAGACAAATGCTCTCCTCAATAGTAACAACTTGAGCTTTAGACACTGCCTTGTTGTGACAAATTTTTGGCACCATTCTTAAGAGTAGTAAAAACTAATAATATTTCTGAAATTATGTTATAAAAAATGCTGCAGTACAATAATATACTAAAAATACACAATTAAATCTAAGAAAATTTGGTTGGAAAGACCTAGGTTCAATTCTTGTCCATGACATGAGGAACCTTTGTCTGGTCTCTTTCGACTAAAGTTGAGTTAACCAGTCTCATACGGAGGAAGTAGGTAGTTTTTTCACCTGTACTCAGGTTTTTTGTCCCTCAGAACAGGCAAACTGGTCATGAACACAAACGGATCTATAGCCATGAATACCTACAACAATGTGGAAGAGATAGGGTCCTCACAAAATTCTCCTTACACCTGTAGTCAACCATAAATCACACCATGGTAGTCAACCTCCTGGATACAGCAACCACAGCAAATGATATAGTGGAATTATTTAACAAACACTTCATTAGTGTATATCGTAATGGTGTGAATGATGCTGTGCAACATGTAGAAGTGAGGCAAGAATTAGGAGAATTAAAGGTGAAAGAATCAGAGGTGTATCAAGTGTTGCTTGGGTTAGATGTCAGTAAGGCTGTAGGAATGGATGACTTATCACACGTGTTTTTAAAGAATGTGCAAAAGAATTAGCAATGTCCTAATTAGTCCTAGTTATTTAATGAAAGTCTTGCAGTTGGAAAGGTTCCTAAGGAGTGGAAAGAAGGGAAAATAATATCTCTCCACAAGCATGGTTTGAGAACAGAAGTTTCTAGTTATAGATTGGTCTGTATATCTGCAGTTGTGATCAAAGTGCTGAGAAAATTGGTTAGAAATAGAATACAGGATTGAGTTGATCAACATAAGATTCTATATGATGGTCAACATGGGTTGACCATCATATAGAATTGAGTTTGTGAAGACCTGCTCTTCAAACAAACCTTGGTTTTGTGAAGAGCAGGTCTTGTTTTAGCAACTTGCTTATGTTTTATGATAAGGTGATGAATGTGTTGGATAAGTCATCATATACAGTGATATTCTTGGACTTTGCAAAAGCATTTGATAGATTCTTCTTCTTCTTTTCAGTCATTTTCTGTCCACTGCTGGACGAAGGCCTCCTCCAGTTCTTTCCAGCTTTCTCTGTTCTTGGCAATGGTTGACCAATTTTTCCCAACAAATTTTGACAGTTCATCACTCCACCTTCTTTTACGACGTCCTCGACCTCGTTTCCTTTCTTTTGGAATCCAGTTTATTACTATAGTGGTCCATCATGCATCTTCTCTCCTAAATAGATGTCTGGCCCATTTCCATTTTAGTCACTTATGATGAAGAATGATGTCAGTGATGTGAGTCTGGCTTCTTATCTTTTAATGTGATGCTTTGCATCAATCTCTCCATTTTTCTTTGAATTGTTAGTTTATTTGCCAGTGCTTTTGTTATCGACCAATTTCACAACCATATGTGATGACTGGAAGTATACACTTGTTAAATGTCTTCCTTTTTAAACAGAGTGGAACATCATTTGTTTTGAAAAATGCTTTTCATTTTTCTGAATGCACCTCAGGCAAGTTGAATGCTCCTATTTATTTCCTTTTGGAGTCCACAGTTTAGATCAATGAGATGACCAAAGTATGTATATGATGAGACTCTTTCCAAGAAATTATTTCTTTAGAAGCTTTTATTTAGAATGAAAATTTGTTCTGAAGTGTTAAAACTGTTGATAAGGTTTTAAAAATAATATTGAGACTTTCACATAAAAAGTTAATTCATTCTAAACCGATGGTGTAGTTTTTTAGTAGTTTATTTGATGGAGATTGCTTTCATATATAAATGGAAGTTATATTGTCTTGGATGAAGCAAGATATGTTAGTCTTTCTTCTGTGTGAATTTGAGAAGGGATGAAAGTTCTATAGGAAGCAAAAAAACTGAAATTCCAGAAATTTTGTCCATATAGGATAATAACTGTTGATTTACATGATTGTATGGAAGTTGTGCACATTTAAGTGTTTGTCTTATTATGATTTGAAGAATACACACTGGCACTTGCATAGTTAAGTGTTGATTTGTTGTTGTCTATACACTGCTTGGAAAGAAGGCAGTGGACACCATAGTGTGAAAATAAACAGCCATGGTGCCCACCTTAATAAGATTTAGGACCTCCTTTCACTGTGATGACACTGCAGCAACCTACAGGGCATACTTTCTATAAGCATATGATTGGGAGTTTTGGACCATTCTTCCTGTAGGCATAAGGTCCAGGCCTGTTTTGGGGTGGACTTCCCTACCATGGAAATCCATGTTGTGAGCATTGGTTCTGAATGTTTTTGTGCAGATTCATGTTCCAGTTGATTCCAAAACTCCGCATTCAATGTTTCGACTGACAAATATCGGCTATTACATATTATCCTTCATAGTTCCCTATGGTCCAGTTCAGTGAGTGTGGTGGGTTGTTCACTGCTGGTTGCACTTGCAATTGACTCCCTGCACTTCCATACTGAGGTGGTACTACTGGTGCTGACTTGGGATAGCCCAATTTATCAACAGTTTTCCAAATAGATAGGCCTGCAATATGGCATCCTATCACAATGCCTCTTTCAAACCTCCTCAGTTCCCGTCTTGCAGCCCTTTCACCCAGACACAGTTTCACTGACTTGGGAGCATCATATTTCTCCAACTTATACCAGCTACAAACACATGATTCATCTCACCCATGAGGGTGTCCATTTACTTCTTTCCAAATTTATTTTTATCTTTTTAACTTGTGGGATATCTGAATTTTAATGCAGATATCCTACAAGTGCAATGCAACTATCATTATAGATCAAATGGAATATAATAGAAAAATGGGCAAGAAACAATTCATTAACCTAAGAAATTGTTATCTCTTGAGTACTGGCAGAGATTTTGAGACCTCCAGTGGCTTTTCTCCCCATTTCAATGAGAAAAGATAATCCTGAATCAAGACATCTCTGCCAAAAACCTTAGTTTGGAAAATGTTTTCCCTTCTTGGCAGTTATTACTGAAACTAATCCTTCTGGATCTCATATCCAAACTAGTACTACACAAAGTAACTGGCAGATGATTTCACTATAAGGAAGTTGCAATTTTTCTGGAATACAAATATATACTTTTGTATCCTAGAAAACTTGGAAGAATCTAAAAGCTCTTATGCTCTGTTTTTTAAGTGCTTTAAATAACAGTTATTTAAAATATGTCTTATCACTGAAAACCCTCAACCTCCTTTTAATTTTTTTATCATTCTTTTCAGGGAACTGAACAAACTCTTCCTTACTTCAAGCAAGTAATGGTAAATAAACGGAATCAGACCAGCAGTTTGATAGTACGCCGTACTCATCGTATAAGACCAAATTTTAAATCTCATATTCACGACACTGTTTGACAAATATAAAAACTGTTTTGTAAATTAAGAAATGTTAATTTTGGTCTGAATAGAGTTATTTTATTGATACAACAGTAGTGCTATTTAAAAAAAAAAATTACATATACCTTTGTTTTGTATAAGTGATTGAGTGAGGTTTTACTATTTTGTAATAACTGTCAAATAAAAAAGCATGCATTTTTTGCATTTTCCAAAAATTGTAAGGTAACTTTTTTATTTTATTGTTTTATTTTTTTTAACCATGCCCTGTGTTTGATAAACCTAAAAATCCCATGTTTCTCTTCAAACCTGTCATCCCATAAATGATATTTGAAACAGAAATGGAAATTTTACCTTTTCAGTTTTAGCCTTCTCAGAACTAGATGGTGATCACTTCCCATTTTAGATCCCTGTAAATGCTTGTGTTCTGATCAAATTTGAAGATGTCACTGCCAACAACAGAATAAGACTTTGTTCATTTGTTTTCCATGTGAAAATTTATTTATATCTATGTACTGGAATGTAGTGTCAGGCAAGACTTAGTCCAGAACAGAAATTCAGCTAGTACACTAACCTTTTCTCCAAATTTTCCCAGAACATTTCTAGAAGCTTGGAGATTCATTTCCTATATTGTTGCATCGATCGCCAACAATTTTTTTTTTTTTTTTTTTTTTGCTGTTATACCCCCTCCCCCCCAAAAAAAGAAGTTTGTGTTATTTAAAAAAAAAAAAAAAGAAAAAAACTTTGTCTGTATAAGCACACAAGTATGGTCTGCTTATACAGAGCATAAGCACACCATACTTGTGTCGTATAGTTTTCAATTTAAAAATTGTCCATATCACTTTCTTAAGAATGTCTGCAATTCAAGAAGTTTATCTTCGTATTTAATTTAACTCCCTTCTTTTCCTAATTCATATTTCTGAAATAAATCTTATAGGTATTTTTTAAAAGGATCTCACCTGTTTTGATCTGGTTTCATCTCAGTAACCTTAATTATGTCATATGCTTTTCTATAATTCCTCTACTTTTTCCACATCTTTTCTATTGATGCTTCCCACTGTTCCTGTTATCTTCCCAGAATACCCCAGCCAACATTGAATATCTCATCTTCTAATGATAGTATCCTTCTCTCAGTTGTATTGAATAACACAGGCCTATGATGGAAAAGTTGTCTGAGAAGTAATAATTGATTCTTATAGGTTTTTAGGTGCTAGTTCAGAAAAATAGTAAAAAAATTCCATCACCCACCAATTTTACCCAATTTCTAATTTTATTGTTTTTATTAGTAGTGTTCTAACGTTGTAGTAGTTAATGTTTACTTAATATGGCTTATGGTAGTTTAATTCCTTTACTTAATTATCTCTTGAATAATTTGTCTTATCTCAACAGTGCCCTATAATGTATCCGTCTTTGTCTTACTATTATATACTTCAGCCCCTTAGATTATCACGTGCACGAGTCTGATCTACAAAGGGATTGTCTCAAGGTTAAGCCAACCCCTTGGTAACAAAATTCTGAAGTTAACTTCTCTTAAGGTTCTGGGAAAATTTATTTGTTCCACTGTGCCACCCAGAACCCTTGATTGGAAAAACTTCTCAGTCAAGAAGTGAACCTTCAGATATGCACGTGGTTAATCTAATCTATTTCTATACTAAGTTATCAATTATCAATACTTTCTGTAATCAACCATGTTTGCAGTCATGGTCTTAATTAACAATTATTTCCTGCTAAGATCCAAATAATTTATGAGTGGTGCATCAGATTCTTAGACACAGGTAACCAAATTAATAAGTACAAAAGGTTTATTTAACATAATGAGCATCATACAGAATAAAGAACTTTCAATTATCACTGTACTACTAGATTACAAAATAAAATTAATCAATATACATCACCTTAATTAATACCACAAAAAACATTATGTTCAAAGATTCAAAGCTCGCATTCTTAGATTATAAAATCAATAATGACTTTTACATGTTAATCAAGCTGTCTGGATTAGACACCTCTACAGCTCTTAAACATAGCTAGCAATCAACACAAGTACAATTATAATACATGGCACATATTACTCACTGACTACGATTAAAATATCACAGTTCTGTCTTAATTTTAGATAGAGTCTCAAAACTTTATGAAGGTCTATGATTCTTAATTACCTTCCTCTCACACATTACTTGATTAAAGGTTTACTATACCGAACTCGAGGATTCCTCATGCTTGTCCTTTTGATTCTTGGATTCCTTTCCTTCCAGACCTTTTCTTCTCTCTATGTTAAGGCTAAAATTTCTGTCAGCTTAGGTTGGTCCTCATGGAGTCTGCATACCGATCATCTATGCCTAGAATATTCTTAGTGCGAAGCGATTCTGCTCCATAAGGCAACGCTACCTGGCCACTATCTTCTCCGGGAGTTGCCCATTGCTTCGAAAATCCTCTATTCATTCATCGTACGGCTTGGAATCTGCGATCCCTCTAATCATGACCTGACACCTCCAACTACAGCCACCGAGAGAGAACAGAGACTCCAGACAAAAAGCCTCTGGGGGGGGGGGGGGAGTTTTCCAGACCTTTTATATCAACCCCTACCGGGACTCCTAGTAACCCTAAATTTTTACCCGATATGTTATTCCTTTGCACTCGTAGGTCTTACCTTTTCGTAGCGTCTTCCCCAAAAACTTAGGTCGCCACGTGCCGTATGCGTGCATGACCACTTGAGGCAACTTACTAATCCAGTGTCTTGCTTGCGTATACTTTGACCTTATAATCTCAGTTGGTTATATGCAATTTACACAGTAATTCTTTTATATCAATTCTAACAGAAAATATGTATATAACAAATTCATTGTCTAACATACAATTTAGTAGGTATTTTACACGGGAATATTCACAAGTTTTACACTAATTACGGTATCCAATATTTGCCAAGCTATGTACAACTTATACTAAAATATAAGCATATTCCTTTTCAATGGTTTTAACTTGTCAAATTATGAATGAAACATTCCTTAGTGAATTGTATTCATTCACAATTTAACAGTAGTATTTAGATTTAAATTCAGTGCATTGGTATTTATTTTCATTCTCCTTTATTTACAGCTAATTAGTTGTATAAGTGCATTTTTGAAGGGCCTTTTTATGGTATATAAAGAAATTTCCATGAAACCTCATTCTTAAGATAGGAGAGGGAGGAAGGAATGCAGGTGGCTACTTTGAATCTGATTCGCCAAGATAACAGATGACATTCCTGTTGTCACAGATACATTTTCTTGTGTGATTCTTTAGTTGAACTTTAGTCGTTGAATACTAATTATCATATTTCTGAAAGTTGGCATATTTTCTACGCTAGTGTGAAGATTTAATTTAATGTGTTTGCAGTTTTTTTTAATGTTTTTACATAGTGTCATGTAATAGTGTTGATGTAATTTGTTAAAATTCGTTTGACTGTGTTTTAAGTTGTGTTTGTAATGGCTTCAAGAGGTTGCAAAAATTCACCTAACATTTCCTGCTACATATGCGGGGAGTTAGTGATAAAAAACAACGAAGAAACATTACAGATTTCGTGAAAAAGGTATACTATCCGTATTTTGGGATGACACTTGGTGACTTAGATAACCCATGGGTGCTGTTTGAAGGAAAAATTTGAAGAAAAAATGGCAACTGTTGAAAAAGAAGTGTGGAATGCTTTGAAAGCGGTGGTGACCAAATTTTTTGGGGGGGGGATGCTTAAGGGTCAAAGCTGTATAACTAAGAGCAGACCTCCACATAGCCTTTAAAGGAATGCAGAGAACCAACCAGGGCTTCTGACCTAATGTCCAATTCTCACCTTCTCATGGTGCACCCTGTTGGATATCTAATTGGATACTGAACGAACGAGGATGGCTGACAATTTGGGATTTAGCCGACCAAATTGTATTCTTATTGGCTTAAACCAATATAGAAAATGATGGTACAACATGACAAAATTTCATGCCGGCTGGGGCGTCGCCCAGTTAAACAAGGCCCTGTTGTTTTCGCCAGGGAACCAGGGCGAACAGCGAAAAGTCAACTACTGGAACAAATCTGAAAGCACACCCCAACTCAACATCACCAGAATTAAAGATCGGTACTATCAACATAAGAAGCCTGAATGGCAAGGAAATGGAGCTAGCTGAGGAATTAGATAAGTACCAGATTGACATAATAGGAATGACTGAAACAAAAAAGACAAAAACTGGTGAGATCTTTCTGAACAATAAATACAAAATGTTATATTCAGGAAATGACAATCAAGGAAAAGAAGGAGTAGCCATAGTATTCAACACAAAATACGAGGCTAATCTTCTTGAATGGCAGGCAGTCTCAAGTAGAGTGATGTGGGCAAATATCAGAATGGGAAATTGGACAACTAGACTTATTTATGCCTATGGTCCCACAGAAGGTTCTACTAAGGTAGAAGTGGGGGAAATTTTTGATGCTTTACAAAAAGCAACTGACACAATGAAAAAGGAAAAGTTGGTCCTTGTAGGGGATCTAAATAGCAGAGTAGGAAATGATTGTCAGATATACAAAAATATTTTGGGAAAATTTGGAGAAAAGAGCAAAGCCAATAATAATGGCAAATACCTGTGGGATTTCTGCTCAGGACATGGACTGGTTATTGCTAACACCATTTTCCAACATAAAAATGTGCACAAATTCACATGGAGAGAAGAGGCAAGGAATAAGAAAAGTCTCATTTACTATGTTATTGTTGATAGTGATGTTTTCTCCCTGGTGCAGGACACCAGTGTACAGAAGATTTGAAATTCGAAGTGATCACTATTTGGTCTTGAGCAGGATAAAATTGAATTTCATATTGAAAAGAAGAACATGTAATAAAGTTTTAAAGCGAATAAAAGTTGAGCAGCTCTCAGACGTGATCGGTACACTAAAATACACAAACATGATTGAAGAAAAGATGAAAGAGTTTGAGAACAGGAACCAAACCTTGGAGATTCGGTGGCAAGCCTTGATGAAAACCCTCATTGATTCAGCCATAGAGGCATGTGGTGAGGTTGTCTGCAAGGATAGAAAAATCAGAACTCCATGGTGGACACAGGAAATTAAAAGAGGCACTGAAGGAAAAGAAGAAAGCATTTCAAAAGTTCCTGGCAAATAAGTCAGCTTGTGCTGTTAGAGAATACAGAGACAAATGTAAGAAAGCTAAACACTGTGTAAAACTAGCTAAACAAAAGTAATGGGAGGACTTTGGCAAGAAGGTGGTAAGATATTCTGGAGGTTGTTGAAGAAGCTTAGAAATGGAGAAAAGAGTGCTGTAAAAGGAGTTAGAGATGATAAAAGTGACATGAAAACAGGAGAAAAAGATATCCTTGAAGTATGGAGTAATTACTTTGAAAAATTGCTAAATGAAATAAGCAGTGATAGCACAGTGATAAAAAACACCCAACAGGCATACAGTCAGGAATATCCATACTTGAAGTAGAAAAGCCATCAAAGGCTTGAAATGTGGAAAGGCAGCAGAAGTAGATGATATTCGACCAGAAATGCTGAAATATGGTGGTATAAAAGTCTTACATTGGCTGCACTGCATAGTTCAGAAAGCCTGGACAGAGGGACGAATTCCAGATGATTGGAGTAGAGCTCTCATAGTACCCATATATGAAAAAGGGAAATAAAACTGAATGTGAGAATTACAGATGGATTTCATTACTGAGTGTTCCTGGCAAGATTTATGCAAATATACTTGAGAAATGGTTGAGACGAATTGTGGAAGAAAACCTTGGTGAAGAACAAGCTGGATTCAGGTCAAATAGAGGCTGTCAGCATCAGATCTTTACTTTACGACAAATAGTTGAGATAGCATGGGAATATAATAAAGATCTGTATTTAAGATTTGTTTATCTGGAAAAGGCATGTGACAAGGTGCCAAGAGAGAAGCTGTTCAATACGCTACAGTTATATGGTGTCGATGGGGCATTATATCAAGCAATACTTAGTCTGTATTTAAGTTGTATGTCGGCAGTTAGAATTGAAGGAAGTACAGGAAGATGGGTTAATGTTAAATGTGGGTGAGACAAGGATGTACATTATCCCCTCTGTTATTCATTATCTATATGGATCACATTATGAAGGAAAGTGGTATTAAACATGATATCGCGATTGGAGATGGTAATGTCAGCTCTTTGCTTTATGCAGATGATGTTATACTTCTAAATAAATCCGCTACAAGTTTGCAAGCATCCCTGACTAAATTGAAGGTCAGCATTAAAAAGACAAAGACAATGAAAATTGACAATGAAAACACACTGACCAGTCATGCAGTCAGGAATACATATCCATGCTAGAAGTAGAAAAAGCCATCAAAGGCTTGAAATGTGGAAAGGCAGGAGGAGTAGATGATATTCGACCAGAAATGCTGAAGTATGGTGGTATAAGAGTCTTACAGTGGCTGCACTGCATA
Organism: Typopeltis vanoorti; assembly: GCF_054136105.1. Lineage (NCBI taxonomy): Eukaryota > Metazoa > Arthropoda > Arachnida > Uropygi > Thelyphonidae > Typopeltis > Typopeltis vanoorti. Next base: position 92,979,494 of record NC_143551.1, on the reverse strand, counting down.
GTTCAGAAAGCCTGGACAGAGGGACAAATTCCTGATGATTGGAGTAGAGCTCTCATAGTACCCATATATAAAAAGGGAAATAAAACTGCATGTGAGAATTACAGAGGTATTTCCCTACTGAGTGTTCCTGGCAAGATCTATGCAAGTATACTTGAGAAACGGTTGAAAAGAATTGTGGAAGAAAAGCTTGGTGAAGAACAAGCTGGATTCATGCCAAATAGAGGCTGTCAGGATCAGATCTTCACTTTACGACAAATAGTCGAGAAAGCATGGGAATATAACAAAGATCTGTATTTAAGTTTTGTCGATCTGGAAAAGGCATATGACAAGGTGCGAAGAGAGAGAAACTATTCAATTCGCTACAGTTATATAGTGTGAATGGGGCATTATATCAAGCAATACTTAGTCTTTATTTGAGTTGTAAGTCAGCAGTTAGAATTGAAGGAAGTACAGGAAGATGGTTTAATGTTAAATGTGGTGTGAGACAAGGATGTACATTATCCCCTCTGTTATTCATTATCTATATGGATCACATTATGAAGGAAAGTGGTATTAAACATGATATCAAAATTGGGGATGTTAATGTCAGCTCTTTGCTTTATGTGGATGATGTTATACTTCTAAATAAATCTGCTACAAGTCTGCAAGATTCACACTTAAACAGAATGGGCGAGGAAAGATTAGCAAAACAAGTGTTCTCTGCCAGGTTGGCAGCAAAACGACCCAGAGGGCGACCAAGATATAGGTGGATTGATACAGTACAAAGTGCTTTAGACGATAGAAATATAAGATCTGATAATGTTGGAGTCGTGACAAGTAACAGACTGATTTGGAGGAAAATTGTAGATAGGAAGTTAGTAATGATGTAAATTTTTCATGTAGTACTATCCTGTACATGCCTTGAGGGTACATGTCAGGAATATGATGACGATGATGATGATGGTGACCAAATTTATAGGAAATCACAAGGACCCGAACTATAAAATGATTATGGAAGACAAGCTACAGTAATTCAAGGATTTGACTTACTGTAGCTTGTCTTCTTTGAATTATTTGGTATGCTCCATGAGCTTAAAAGTGCACTTTCTCAACTCTCATTTAGACTACTTTTCTGAAAATCTGGGAACTGTCAGCGAAGTGCAAGGAGGCCGATTCCACCAAGACATCAAGGAGATGGAAAGAAGGTATCAGGACAGGTGGAATGTTAGCATGACGGTGGACTATTGTTGGATGTTGCACAGAGACGACCCAGGAAAAGAATTTCACAGAAAAAGTTCAAAAAGAAGCTTTGATGGAAAAAGAAAAAAAGGCACCACAACAAAATATAAAGTATGTACAAACATCATCATCATCATCAAATTCCTGCCATGTACCCTCAAGGGATGTACAAACATTAATCTTTAATTAAAAAAATTTTTTCCTATACTTTCATTCCAAAAATGTTTAAGGAAAATTTTAAGTACCATTATTTTACTATAATATTGAGATCCATTTTGTGAAAAATCCTTACGTGATGAAGAAAAATGAAAGAGATATGTAAAATCAGCTGTCAAAAATAAATCAGAAACAGTTAATAGTTTCCAGACAACTTCTTTTCATGACTTGAATTTTGCAGGCCTGTGTTGTTAATACCATCCAATATCATCTAAAAAGGAGTTTCACTTGTTTTTAATAAAAGAACAGTAAAGAGCATCATTTAGCATAAACTATCAGAATGACAGGATTATGGTGGTAAAATTGAATGCTGAACCGGTGGACATAACAATATTGCAGGTATATATGCTAACAAGTGACCATTCAGATGAGGAAATAATGGAAATGTATGAACAATCACAAGAACTAATTAAGGAAGAAAAAAGAAAAGACTATATGATTATAATGGGAAATTGGAATGGAGTTGTAGGAGAAGAAGAGGATGGGAGTGTAGTAGGAAGATACAGACTAGGTAATAGAAATGAGAGAGAGAAAAGGTTAGTGGAATTCTGTAAAGAAAATAAGCTAATAATTACATATACTTGGTTTAAAAAATCTAAGAGAAGACTGTACGTATGAAAAAACCAGGAGATACAAAAAGGTATCAAATTGATTACATTATAGTAAGCAAAGATACAAGAATAGTGTAAAAAATGCATGCACATACCCTGGAGCTGATATTTTCTCTGACCACAACCTACTATTCATAGAAATAAATGTGAAACTAAAGAAAATAAAAGAAGCTATGAAAAGGAAAAAATGGAACTTAGAGAAATTAAAAAATACCAAGGAATTTGGAAATAGATTGGAGAAAGAATTAGAGGAAACAAATTTTGTCAAAACTGAAGATCCAGAAAAGAAATGGGAACAAGTTAAAGAGAAAATAAAGAAGATTGCAGAAGAAGAAATTGGATATGTAAGAGCTAAAAGAATAAAAAAAAAACCTTGGATAAGTAATGAGATGATTTCTCTAATGGAAGAAAGAAGAAAATGGAAAAATAAAGACACCCCAGAAGGAAAAATACAATATAGAACCCTGAATGACAAACTGAGAAGGGAAGCAGAAAGAAGTAGAGAAGATTGGCTTAAAAAATAATGTGAAGAAATGGAAAATTATGAGAGAGTGGGATCCTTTATATGAAAAAGCAAGAAGCATGAATCACAAGAGAAATGGAATTTGAGCTAGAGGAAATAAGAATGGAGAAATCATAACTGAAGAAGATAAAATCCTAATGAGATGGAAGGAATACATTGAAGATCTATATGACAAGGAAAATAGACCAAAATTTGCTATTAGAAGATATAAAGAAGGTAAATGAAGATGATCTAGGCCCAGAGATTTTGAAGACAGAAGTAGAAATGGCCATTAAAGAACTAAAATGTGGAAAGGAACTGAAGAAATAACCAAAATAATAAATTTAATTTATAACAATGGAGAACTACCAAAAGATTTTATGACCTTAATATTTATACCTATACTAAAGAAAATTAATGCAGTGAACTGCATGGATTTTAGAACAATAAGCCTCATTTCCCATACATCAAAAATACTTATGAGAATCTTAACACAAAGAATTGCATCTAAAGTGGAAGAATTTCTTGGAGAAGAGCAGTTTGGTTTCGGGAAGGGTAGGGGCAATTAAGAATAGTAAGTGAAAGAAGTCTGGAAGGGAATAAAGAAGTTAATATCTGTTATATACATTTTGAAAAAGCTTTTGACTTTGTAAAATGGGATAAGATGGTGGAAGTAATGGAAAAGATTGGTATAGATTGGAAAGACAGAAGGCTAATTATCTCACTATATATAGGACAAACTGCCATGGTGAGAGACATATGTAGTACAACAGAACCAGGTATCATTGGACGAGGAGTAAGACAAGGCTGTTCTCTGTCACCAATTTTGCTCAACATGCATTCCGAATCAATGCTAAAAGAAGCACTGGAGAATTCAAAAGATGGAATAAAGATTGGAGGTAGACAGATATTTGCAATAAGATATGCAGATGACAAAGCATTACTATCAAACACTGAAACAGGGACTACAACATCTGTTGAACAGATTACTGGAATCCTGTATCAATTATGGAATGAAAATAGCAAGGAAAGAGGCAAATATGGATATCAGAATAAATGGGGAAAAATTGAATCAAGTAAAGACATTTAAATATCTAGGAAGTGTTATTAGCAGTGATGGAAGATGTAAAAGTGACATAAAAAGCAAGAATAGCAATGCAAAGAGATGCCTTTAATAGAAAATGGAATTTATTCAGAAGTAAAATGGATAGAAACCTAAAGAAAAAACTAATAAAATGTTATGTGTGGGGTGTTGCCCTCTATGCAACTGAAACTTGGACATTGAAGAAAGAAGAAATTAAGATTTTGGAAAGCTTTGAGATGTGGAAGAAGAAAGAAGTTTGTTAAGGAGGATAAAAGAAGCAAGGGAAACTGGATCGGACATATTCTGGGAGGGAATGGAATCATCAGAGATGCCACCATCGAAGGAAAAATAGACAGAAAAAGGCCCAGAAGAAGAGTTAGGAAAACAATGCTAGGTGACATGCTGAATGGAGACAGGTACACAACTTTGAAAAAGAAGGCTCAGAACAGAAGAGAGTGGAAGGAAAGTTTCTGCTACTAAAAGAAGAACCTGCTCAATTGCAGAATACTCAAGAAGAAGAAGATTATCTCTATAATATTACTTACTCTTCTGAATCTACCTTATCAACAGTCAACTTCTTCACAATTTGAAGTTCCTAACCAAAACTAATCAATCATTGATCATCAATATAGATTCTCTCACCTCTTAATTTGCAGTCTATCTCATAGCCAACATTAACCCAGATCCTTGGAGATAAGCAGCGGAAAGGTTTGAAGAAACTTATATGATTGCTCTTGAAATTTCAGGGCATTGGATAAGGACTACTACCATGCTAGGATTTACCTTTCACAACTGGATCACCAGTTTCCTCTCTTCAAATTTCCCTACTCATGCCAGAATACTCCCAGAAGTCTGTACTGGCATCCCCACATTTTCTTTCTATACATAAGAATATTCTTTAAGCGACTTCAAATTTTATCCATTGTTTTCAAAACAACAATACATTCCATTCATTTTCTTCATTTAACAAAGCTGTAATGTTCAAATATTTCAAGCTTAAAGATCTTTCAATAGAGTTCCTGTAGCTCAGCCAGAGATGACAGTGTTCTTTTGTTTGAAAAATCTGGGTTTAAATATCATCTGGGATGTGAAGAATCTTTATTTATTATTTTATATATATATATATAATTCTCTCACACACAAAAGACAAACTATAGCAAATGAATGCTGTGTGTGGGCAGGGTCAGGAGTAAAATAATCTATCCTTTGGAAATGCTTCACAAGGGAAGCCGTTCCACAGAATTGAGGCAGAAGAAATGAAGGATGACTGGGAGTAGCAGGTTTGCTGAGTATGCAGTTCGACTGTAAAGGGATGTTGAACAGCTGTTGCTCAAGTTCCTGTACATCTGGCAGAAATGGGAAGCACAATAGAAGCAAGTTCTGCTGTACAATGGTTATGGAAATATCTGTAGAAGAGACATGATGCAGAAACCTTCTATGGGAAAGTGACTGAAGAGAGTCGGTAAGAGAAGTGTCATTAATTAACTGGACTGCTCTTTTCTGAACAGCATTAAGAATTTTTAGGGAGGTTTTAAGTGAACCATCCCCATACATGACAGCAATATTCCAATGTTAGTTGGATTTGGAATTTATACAGAGTAAGTAACTGTTTGGCAGAAAAGTACCATCTCTGCTTGACCAAAAACGATGTCAGGGGTTTTTTGCAAGCTGTTGATGCTATAGAAGTGATATGATTGTGGCAGGAAACATTTGGAGTAAGAGTCAATCTGAAAAGAGAAATTTGGTCTTGACTGTTGAGCAGATCATTATCAAAAATTAATGCCTTTCATCATCTGCTACTAATTAAAAGGGTTCCCAAAGGGGATACAGGATATTATGATAGCACTTACGTGAAGAGTTTACGTTATTACTAACTTCCTGCTGACAATTATCCTCCAAATTAATCTGTTATCTGTAAAAACAAACAGGTTTGATAACCTATCCTTTTCCATTCTATTTAATTAGCCATACCACCTTAAATTAGCTCTGCTCACACATTCCTAAAATCAGTTTCCTTTCTAATATCCTTATTTTTAATATGATTCAGTCATTAACACCATCTGTTTACTCCTTTAATCTTTCTCAGAATTCTCATATCTGTGTCTTCAGTTTTGTTCAGGTGTTTTATTTCTAGTCCAGCTCTCAGATCCATAAGGTAAAATTGATTAGAATCCTGTCTTGTATATAGCTAGTTTAGTGTTTTGGCTAATTTCTCCTAATCCACATAAATTTATTTTGTTGACTTCTTACCAAACAGCTTTGCTGGTTCTGTTCTCTTTTCCTATTTAATTTGCCATCTTCACAAAAAAAATTGTGCCTGAAATATTTTATTCCATAGATTCTCCATTCAGGATATAATTGATGTTTCAATGTTCCTGCCAATTTCTTTTTGCCAAGATTTTTACTTTGGCTTAAAGTGAATATCAGATCCCAATAACCTACTTCTGTTTGGCCTTAACTCAGCTTGGTCTTCTCCAAGTTTCTGGTTTACATTTTTCCTGGCCTTTTCTCAGTTATGCTCAAATAAATCATACCAAAACATGTAGAAAAATTCCTCTATAATTCTCACATTCAATTTTATCTGGAATTCAACCTTCTGGTCATGCCTTCTGAATTATGCAGTTTAGCCACTGTGAAACTTTTATATCTCCTTCTGTGAGCTTATTATTATTATTATTGCACAAGCACCTCCATGGAGTCCTAAGACTCATTGTCGGAGACCCAAACTATCAACACAATATCTCATTCCATTCTCTTTCAGAGCATTCAAATTCTGCAATATCCCAAGTACCTCTAATTCACCAACTCTGTTTTCACATCAGTCCCCATCACCTCTTCTATAACAATATCTTCACTTGGATGATGTATCCTTGCAAAATGGTCGCTTAGTATCTCAAATATTTTGTCTACCTCTCTACCATCTGCACTCATTGAAGTTATCCTTCCATAGTTATTCTTCCTCGTACTTGTCACATAACAAAAAGACTCTTTGGGATTTTCTTTCACCTCTTCAGCTAATTTATTTTCATAATCTGATTTTGCCTTTTTTGCAATGCTTGTCACCTTTCTTGCCTGATCCTTATACTGTACATGAGTTAGCCAGTCATCTTTCTCCTTATATATCCTTCAGAACATTTTCTTTTTTTGCAGATCATGCTTAATGATACCACTCATCCATATAACTCCTATCTGATTTACTCTCCTGACCTTGGGTACACAGTGTGACATTGCTTCCTCTAAATATTCTTTGACTATCCCCCATGAACATCCTTCCCTTGCAGATCTTTATGCCATGGTACTGCTTCAAGCTGCCTTCTAAGCATATTATAATCACCTGCCTTATAGTTCTACATGTAACCATTCTTAATTGGAATTTCCACATGTTTTGCTACCTCCTAAGTAAATATGACATGATCACTTTCCCCAACATGGCCACGCTGGTTACCCTATAACAAGATCCAACACTCTTGTACCAAGTCTCCTCCATCACATTATGCTTTAAGTAATTATCTCTCAGTAAGTATATAAATTCCATTTCTTTTCTGCTATATGATCTTTCCTCTTTCCAGTCTATGTGTCTGAAATTGAAGTCTCCCATAATAATTACTCATCTGGCACTCACATACTAGTCTACTAATGCATATCTTCCACATCATCCCTGACACTCTCTAGAATCTAATGACTTCACATCACTTGCCTTAGTATTCCATAATGCAAAGCACATCTCCCAGACCCTTTCCACATATAATGCTATGCATTATTATGAGAAAGATCACTTCCCAGACCGGTTTCGACCTTTATTGAGGTCTCATCAGTGGGAGCCACACCCAGAGGTGATACCAAGCTTGAAGTAATGCACAAGTCAAAATAATGGAATACTAAGGCAAGGCAAGTGAATCATTAGCTTCTTTATACAAGTTGCCCAGTCCTGAAAATTCAAGTGCAAACTTTGTTTGCTTACACCTGAATAAAGGATTAAACCAATAATATAATTTCTTGGCATTTAATTTATCGTATAACCAAGATAAATTAAACATGCCATATACAAGTGGAAAAACTTCCAACAACTATCTCTAATCCAGAGTATTTCAATAATAAGCTGTGACACCTTTTGGCTACTTGTATATGGAAATATGACTTCTACATTACTTCAACCTTGGTTTCACTTATGGGTATGGCTCCCACTGATGAGACCTCAATAAAGGTCAAAACCAGTCTGGGTAGTGACCCTTCCCATAATGCTATGCATAATGGGAAAGGTCACTACCCAGTCTTTGTGCTCCCACACTCTTAGTGAATAAAGCTCTCTCCAGACACCTAACTCCAAATCCTGTAGTCCATTGGCATTGTACAAATCTTTTCATCCATCAAACTCACACCATAAGGTCCACAAACTCTACATCATTCCTTCTGCACACCCTTTGTACTGATTGATTAGCTAGCATTGCTTGCCTTCTCAATTCACCTCTGTCATAGCATGGCAGTAGACTCATAGACCTCACCTGTCACTCCTCTTTTTCGCTTCTTCCAACAACTCTTTGACATCCATCCCTCATACAATATTTCTCACCATACGGGTTAATTGATTCTAGCCAAAAGAATTAATTCTTTCACCTTCCCTGTCTGCTTTTTGACAACATCACTAAGATTAGTAATGTTTGCACCAGGGAAACAGGATTTTGTAATGCTTTCATGAAGAACTCCCCCTTATCATAGAATCACCATAAATAATTATTTGCTTGCACTCATTCTCTCAATAATTCATATAATTTTATTTTTGGCTTCACACCTCTTGTTTTTTTCTGTTTTCATTTCGACTGATCTCTTGCCATTTCTTCAACCTTTCAATCTCATGCTTTGTCCTGTGATAGATTACATGCCAGTATGCAATTTCTTTATTCAGGTTTCTACATTCTCTTGAACTTCCACCACTGCACTTTCTATATTATCACTGACATTTACATTTTTTAGTTTTGTATCAATGCTCTCTGCTTTACTATCACATAATTTGTTTTCTCTGTATTCACTTTCAAAGCATTTATTACAAATACTCTCTCGCTCCTTCCACAAATCTTTCAACTTTTACAACAATTATATCTCATAAATTTTACACTGCACGAAATAATGCAAATTTAGCTTCCCCCACAAGCACATCTTGACTGCCATTGTTCTGCAACACATAGGTGCCATACCAACAATATATCTATATCTAATTTAAGGAAATATAACATTTTACTTATGTCTAAATAACTCGGTCTATCTCACACACCTATAAATATAATAAATTGACTCAGTATTATTAGCAAACATTTGAAAAAAATTACTTATCTTTCCACAGTCTTATGGATCAACAATGTTTACCAAATATCCTCCAATTTAATTTAAGGAAATATAACGTTTTACTTAGGTCTAAATAACTCAGTCTATCTCACACACTTATAAAACATTTCTGGTTGAAAATCATCTACACCAGTTGCCTTTCAACATTTCAGGTTTTTGCTGGCTTTCTCCACCTCAATTATTGATATATACTCTGGATTGTATTTTCTTGAACTACCATTGTGCTGTCATTTCTTGTTTCATTTAGCAATCATACAAAATAATTACCCCAGACATCTAGAATATCTGTTGTCAGTGCACATTACACTTATCATCTCTCTCCCCCCCCCTCCCTCCGTCCCTCCTTATACAATGCTATCCTTCTTCTGTATCTGAGTTTTTCAGCTACCTCCAGACCATTTGCCATCTTCCTGATATTTATTTTCTCTTTTCTTACCAAAATCTTGGTATGACTTCTGATGATAAATTTGCCAAACTCACCTGTAGACAGTAGTTTTTTTTTTTTTTTTTTTCATGGCTCTCCTTACAGCAAAGTTACTTGACAGGCTGTCAAGCCTGACATATAAGGGAAAGATCAGATTAGATGCTTCTTAACCATTTCCTTAAACAGTAGTCTCTTTGCCTTTATCCAGTGGAGTGATACTAGATACTAGCAAATGCGGTTTTGTTTATCTTTCTGTCAAGAAAGATATCATCTCCCATTAACTTTTATAATTGACCCAAGTTTTTTCATTGGTTATAAATTAAATTAAAAATGCCAAGAAATTATATTGCTTAATCCTTTATCTAAGTGTAAGCAAACAAAGTTTTTGTATGAAGTATTGCTAGGCTACTTGTATATAGAGGCTAATGACTTCACATTAATTGCTTTAGTATTCCATAATGCAAAGCACGTGTCTTTTTGTGTGATAATGCTATTATTATTGTTATTATTATTATTATTTCGGGCAACTCCAGGGAGTCCTTAGACTCATCGAGGGAGGCCCTAAACATCATGTCCACACAACTATACGACATTCTCACAGTATCTATCATACCTTGCCTTGAATTCGCTCACCATCATAGCACCCACAACAGACTCTGGCAGCTTATTCCACTCATTTACCACTCTAAAAGTAAAGAACCCAGCTCTAACACCCCTGCTAACCACACTCTTGCCCAGCTTCCATAGGTGTCCCCTAGTTCTCCCACCACCAGTCCTGATCTCAAAAATATCCTCTGAATTAATCCTATAGAATCCCTTTAGCAATTTGAATGTCTCAATCATATCTCCCCTTTTCCACCTATCAACCAGAATGGTCCTTCCCATAATGCTATGCATTATGGGAAGGACCATTATCCAGACTAGATTTCATCTTTATTGAGGTACTGTTAAATTGCAGTATGGACCTCTTTCCAAAACTCTGAGTGATCTCCAAGATCACTTTAAATCTCAGTGAATGACCCTAAACAGTCACTATGAAACTCATTGTGACCACTCACTGACAGGCAAAAGCCTCACCAAGTAGAGCCACTCTACTTCCCAGGATCCACAGGTGCCAGCTAAAGGAAATACCAAGGTCCTTATAGTCCTTATAAGGACTGGCTTAAAGGGGCGAAGCAAGAATGCTTTTCATCTTCCCCGTTATCTGTAGAGGACAGTGTAGAGATAAGGTGTTATTGAGCAATTAAAGCTCTGATCATGGCAGGAGGGTAACAGCAATAGCTGAGCCTCAGTTAAAACTTCATTGGCTACAGCATTGCCATCCATTACCCTCCAAGGGTATTGGATTGAATGAATCAATCACCGCATCTCACGGCCGATTGACCCATCTTAATTTGGACGAAATACCAAGGTTGAAGTAAGGCAGAAATCATATATGTCCTATATACAAGTAGTGAAAAGGTGTAACACTTCATTGTTAAAATACTCTAGATTAGAGCTAGTTTTCAAAAGTTTTTCATTTGGTTATAAATTAAATTAACAATGCCAAGAAATTATATTCTTGTTTAATCCTTTATCCAAGAGTAATCAAACCAAGTTTATGCATACTAGACTACTTGTATATAGAGGCTGATGACTTTGCATTAATTGCCTTAGTATCCCATAATGCAAAGCACACATCCTTTTGGGTGTGTATAATGTGTGTATATTAGGTGTATAATGCATAGCATTATACACCTAATAAGCATATATGTATGCTTATTAGATATACACATTATATGTGTATAATAACACTGTACATATATGATACATTATACTTCTCCAGAAGGATATGTGCTTTGCATTATGGGATACTAAGGCAATTAATGTGAAGACATAAAGAAACTTCATGTGCAAACTTTGTTTGCTTATCCTTGGATAAAGGATTAAACAACAACAATATAATTTCTTTGCATTTTTAATTTAATTTATAATTGACCATATTCAGAGGATCAGATTTCTGTTCCTCTGAATTCCCAAAAAATAATTAATGCCATTCAAGAAATTCAAATGTGGTTATTAGATGTCATCCTCTCTCTCTCTCTCATGGCCACAACAGCTCATAGATAACTTGTGTGATCTTCACATGGCCATTTAAGGAATGCAGAGAACTAACTGGAACTTCTAACCTAATGCCCAATATCCATCCCTCTTGTGGTATATGCCGCATTAGTAAGTATATCCAGTGGTAGGCTATGGAAATTTTAACAAAGGGCTCGCATCGTCAAGCAAAAAAAAAAAAAGTAACTTAGCCCATATAATACTTATAATGCGACTTTGTAGAGCTACTGACAGATATAATTCCTGCAGGATATCAATCATTAATGCTAGATCTTTTAAAAATTCCAAATTGAGAAGTCGGTTTAAAAAGCCCTTATATTTATCATTCAATGCAAAATACTTGCATAAAGCTGGGTAATTTCTCCACAAAGCAAGGGCCGTTCGTAAACCGCAAGCTGCCCATCATGGTCCAAACACGCAGCCGATCTTTAAAATTTTGATACAAGGTCTTTTGCAATCATATTTAATTCTCGTTGATTTTTTGGTGATTGATGATAAAAAGCATATGATTTATCCATAAATTTTTCAAAATGATTTATTTCTTTAATGTTTTTTTTATCGAATCGTCTAATGCAAATTGTAAATGATGAGCTACGCAATGCCAAATCACAATGTTGGGAAATCTTTGTAGATGTTTGATTGCAACACCTGATGTTTCCTGACATTACACTAGCTTCATCAGAACAAAATGCAATGAGATGATTTTTTAAATAGTTATCAAAAAATCCATATGAATTTAAAGTAGCAATTATAGTACCATGTATACATTCTGCGGTGGTATTTTCTAGTTCTACAAGATTATTAAACAAGAAGAACAAGGGGCTTGCAAATTTGAAAAAAATTTAACAAAGGGCTCATGCAGGCCCCCTTATAGCTCACCACTAAGTATATCCCTGAATACCAAATGAATGTAGATGTGGATGAAGTGGCAATTTGGAATTTAGTCAATCAAAATTGTATTTTGTTTTGGCTTAAATCAAAACATATGATGATACAACATGAAATTTCATTTAAGCTGTGGAATTGTCTATTTAAACAAGCCCCCCCCCCCCCTGCTGTTTGCTTCAGGGAACCAGGACAAACATGAAAATTCATCTACTGGAACACACTCCAACACAAACTTCTCCAACTCAACCTCTGCAGAATTCAAGATTTGCATCAACATAAGATGTATCAATGGTATATGTATTTTATAAAAAAAAAGTTGAAGTCTAATGTATGGAAAGATTTGATAAGTGATAACTAAATATTATTATTATTATTATTGTGTGACACCTCCAAGGAATCCAAGGACTCATCTTGGGAGGGCACTCCACTCTTCTCTGATACACACACATCTTTCTCTCTTCCCTACTATTTAATTCTCTACTTGTACACAAATTATTGAAAAAAAATATGAGAATTTAATTTAGAGACTCATATGGCTTTTTAGTCACAACAAACTACTGTTATCTACCACCCATCATCGTCACCACCACCAACAACAATAGCAATATTTTTTGTTCTGTAAATTGTGTGTTCTTGTGGCCAATTTACCTGTACAGGATTAATCCATAATTAAACCATCTGACTTTGATAGCAATATCTTCATGCTGATTTGGTACACAAGAAAATACAATGGATTTGAATTAGGAAATGATCAATATTTAGTTTTCAACAGCAGAAAATTGAATATCATATTGAAATTTGTGTAAGAATCACAAGATAATATGCAAATATTATAGTATCATACTTTGGAAACTAGCAAACTCTGAAAACTGATTGATTCAACCCAAGTAGGCAGGTATTGAATGTGTCCAACAAGATAGAAAAGTCAGAATTCCAGAATTCTAGAAATTAAAGAGGCAGTCCTGGAAAAGAAGAAAACTTATGGAAAGTTCCTAGCAAGTAAGTCAGCCTGTGCTCCGAGAGATTACAGAGAAAAATGTAAGAAAGCAATACAGTGTATAAACAAAAGTCATGGAAGGACTTTGCTAAGAATATAGAAAATAAATATCAGAAGATAGCAAAATATTCTGGTTGGAGGCCATTCTAAAAGCTCAGAAATAGAGGAAACAGTACTGAAAAAAAATTCAAAGATGATAAAGCCACCATGAAAACTGAGGATAAAAATATTCTTGATGTTTTAAGTAATTACTTTGAAAAAGTGCTAACTGACGCAATAAACAAAATAGTAATAGAAAACATTACTCTTGATACTCCCAAATAACAGTACTAATACTCCTGACCATTTTCCCATTTCCCTTTCAGTAGAAGTATTAGGAACATATCAGTACTTGAGGTAAAAGAGCCATCAAAAACCTGAAAGGCAGCTGGAGTATATGATATTTGATCAGGAATGCTCATACATGGAGATATAAAAGTTTTACAGGGCTGCATTGCATAATTCTGAACAGAATTATGCAGTAGGATTCCATAACTAAATTGAATAACTGCTGTAACAAATTTTCCATCAAAATCAATAAAAACACAGAGAAATGAAATGTTTTACCAGTTTTAGTTCTAACAGAAAAACCTGTTACATTGATTTTCAAGTAGGGGTCACCAGAAATAATAAAATTAGTTGAAGTGTTAATTATTAGATCTTGAATGATTAAGTTTGCTTTCAGGTGCTTTTAAAAAGCCATTTGAAAAATTATGCCTGCTTTATTTTCTACAGGTGTATTATACACCATGCTAGGATATGTGAGATGAGATTGCAATGGATGCCTGTTATGTTTCTGGCCTGGTTGGCCAAATGGTTAGCGTATCCGCTCTCCAGCCGAAAGGCTGTAGGTTCAAATCCTGCTGTGGGCATGGATGTTTGTGATTGTGGAAATACCAGTGGTGGTGATGGGCAGTAGATGACATTGGTGTAGAAAATGATGGTAGTTTTGATTCGTTGTAGCTGGTGGATTGAGTGGTGGAGACACAGTTGTAGAGTAGGTGCCCTCCCTTGATGAGTCCCTTGGACTCCCTGGAGGTGTCATGTAATAATAATAATATAAGTTTAGTTTAATCCTTTATCCAAGTGTGAGCAAAAAAAAGTTTGCGCCTGAAAGTATCTTCAGAACTGGAGTAAGATAGTACAACACCAGGCAACTCGTTGCAAAGGTGGAGAAATCACAAAGCACATCTTGCAAATATGTGTAATGCTATGCATTAATGCAAGGGCCACTACCCATACTGGTTTTGCCCTTTATTGAGGTCTCGTCAGTGGAAGCCAGGCCTAGTAGTGGAGACACCAAGGCAGAAGCAATGAGAGGTCATCCCAACCTATAGGAGTTGCCAAAGGGTGTACAACCTTATCATTAATAGGTTGGGATGACTGCTCATTGCTTCTGCCTTGGTGTCTCCACTACTGAGCCTGGCTCCCACTGATGAGACCTCAATAAAGGTCAAAACCAGTATGGGTAGTGGCCCTTGCCTTAATACATAGCATTACACATATCCGCAAGGAGATGTGCTTTGCATTATGGGAGATACTGAGATAAGAGTGATGAGAGCTTTCTCCACCCTTGCAACGAGTTTCCTGGTGTTGTACTACCTTATCCCAGTCCTGAAGATATTTTCAGGCACAAACTTTGTTTGCTCACACTTGGATAATGGATTAAACTAAACTTATTATAGTCTAACCAAGTGAAAAAATAAAATAAGTAAACTCTCAATAATAATAATAATAAATAGTCATGAACATTAAAAAGATCAGCTGCATTCTAAATGAGATACCTACAGAACATGTAAAACATTTTTGCTGTTTAGTCACAATTTTGAATGAATGACAAATTAAATATGTAAATAGACTTTGGAATTTGGAACAAAGCTGGTATGGTAGGGAGTCAATAAGCATATATGGATGATGGAAGTTTTTCTGCTTGGTTATACTATAAATTAAAGATACCAAGAAATTATATACTTGGTTTAATCCTTTATCAAAGTGTAAGCAAAAAAGTTTGCACCTGAAATATAATCAGGACTGGGGAAACTGGTATATAGTAGCTAATGACTTCACATCACTTGCCTTAGTATCCCATAATGCAAAGCACATATCTTTACAGGTATGTATAATGCTATGCATTATGGGAAGGGTTACTACCCAGACCAGTTTTGACCTTTATTCAGGTCTCGTCAGTGGGAGCCAGACCCAGAGGTGATACTAAGGTTGAAGTAATGCCGAAGTCATATTTTCATAGCCAAAAAGTAAAAAAATAAAATAAATCAGCTAATGCCTTTTATTCCCTTATAGGGAGTAGGCGAGGCCTACTCCCTATAAGGGAATAAAAAGCTAGGTTTTTGGAGACTGAGTGGGCTGTTCAATCTCCACCAGTAGTCAATCAGAGATAGCTGGCCCATGTATATCACTAATTATGGACAACCACCGATGAAGAGGCTGGCAAATAAGTGCTGACATTTCTTGGTACCTAACCCTAACAGGATATGTTACTGTCTGAAATCATATGGGTACTATGGGATGAAAAACCCTAGTCTCCAGGGGGGAAAAAAACCACTTGCCCATGCCAGAGATCGACTAACTTGGTGACTGGTCGAAAATATATGGAATAAGGAAGAAATTATCTAAACACTAAACTAGCAATATGCAGGACAATGTTCAAACCAATTTGAAGCTATTTTTTTTCTAAAAATCGAGACTTAAAAGAAAGCAAGATCTATAGCAGCAACCAACAATATATTTTATCCTATTGGCCTCTATCTCACATCAGACAGCCTCAAATGAACCATCTCCCTCTGATCCACAATCTTACTTCTGTTTTTCTTATTTTACCTGATAAGCAGATGGAAAAATCTCTAATGCCTTGTATTCTCCAAATGAACTCTTTATCCCTAAGTATTTCAAGACAAGTTTCATACAGTGCTATTCTTTGAACTCTCACTTATTGTGAGGTCAGGGTGTCAATAAATCATAGTTTTAAAGCTTTTCAAGAGAGTATGACAGACAGCATCCACCATCTCGCAGGTCTCTTACAGACAATAATATGAACCTTAACGTTCATATTATTGTCTGTAATAATTGAATTTTGTGATCGATTTACTGTGATGTATGGTTAAAAACTAGAGTTTTCATGAGAAACCACCCTTTCCCCATAATAAAGCTCATCTAACTTGGAATTGTTGAATAAATGCTTAGAAATAGCTCCTTTGGTTGGCTGCTAGAATCGAACTTACAACTGTCTATCAGACAGTTTGGCAGACTAGTACCATGGATACAAACTATTTCCTCTTTGCCACATATGTGGAACACCAAACTCAGTTGACATGGCTTCACAAACATAAAACAGCTAATTTCATACATCTGAAATATTGCATTGTCCATTTCCACCTTTGATTAGAAAGATCCGGATTTTGAATCCTAATAGGATTCAAAGAGCCTGTAAGGCTTGGAGGGGGGAATAATTTTCATTTTTGGCGGTTTTTCATCATGCATAACAAGCAGAGTAGCTAGAAAGAAGTGTACAGTTAACAGAATGATATATACATTTGCCTCATAACCTTAGTTACTTTGTCTGCAACTCCAAACAAGAACAATACCCAATTCTGTGTAGACATACACATATATTTAGTGATCCAAATTATAACTAGCAGGGTGTGTTAATGATGCTGGGACTCAAGCTATCCTTCACAACTAAGAAAAAACTGCCACTGAGTATAGCTTCAAATGTAGCCAAGTTAGTAGCTGTTGTCAACAACCTTATTCAGGAACTAATAATGCTAGCTGAACTTTAATTTTAATGAAAAATGCAACTCTTTTAGGATCAAAAATCAGCTACTACCTTGTTTTTCTCTATAGGGAGTAGGCATAGCCCTTTTAGCCCTATCTAACTTTTGAAGACTGGGGAGGAGGCAGTTCAATCAGAGATATCTGGCCCAAGACTCTCACTAATTGTACATGTCACTGGCGAAGAGATGTGGCTGAAAAGTACGATCTCGTGATCCCTAATCTTAACAGTGTTTTACTGTCTGAAAACAGTGTGGGTTTTATGGTCGATTTTCTTGAGTTTATGGGCAAAAGAACCGAATTTCTGGGAGAAAAAAACTGCTTGTCTATGCTAGAGATTGAATAACTCTGAACCACTCGAAAAAAGGCTTAGTAAAAGTTCCTCTAGTTTCTGACTAGAATAGAACCTGTAATGCTCTTCCTTCGACTCTTCTAATACAGTGGATGGCAAGCATGCCACTTCCACTATGCTACACAGGCACCTACTCTTTCAGGAAGGCTTTCAATTTAAAACAGTAGCCATCGAATTGGATTTTGATGACCATAAACTAATCGAATTCTAGCTCAACTTGCACCCAAGAATTTTATATTGTTTCTTATATACTGTACAATAGTTAGAGAATATGTATGATTTGCAGACATAATTATATGCACATCAAAACTCTAGTCATAATCTAAATCAGCAGTTCCTGACTTTTGAAAGTGCAGCACTCCTATTTAAATTTCAAAATTATGGCACACCTGCTGTGGAGGGAATGGTGTGACTAACTGTATCTTAAATTATGCATTTTGCAGCATCTACTATGTTGTATGAAAATGGAATCATATTTAAAATATTTTGACACTTTTTTTGCTCCCAACATGACTTATGCCATCACATTTGCTGCTAGCAGAATCAGTTCCTCAACTGTAATTGTGAGGTTCCATTTTTTTACAAGTAACAAGGATACTTGATATGAAGTAATCACAGCCAGTGGCGTATCTAGGGGAGAGCGGAGCGGAAGATCCACCCCAAGCGGAACATTGAACCGTTTTGAACTTTTGCAGTTTATTCTAAAATACAGTCTCGAGAACTCAGTTCCAAATATTGTAATACTACTACAAATTTTCCCCACAATTGCTGTAAGTGTTGCTAGTTGTGAGAAGAGTTTTTCTAAATTAAAATTGATTAAGAATACATTACATTACTAAGAAACAGACTTCGCCAATGTCATCGACGATTTTGCTAACAGAAAAGCAAGAAAAATAACATTTTAGAATCTTAGAATTAAAGTTTTACTTCAAAAATAAACAGTGCTTTAATTTATTTCCCTATATGTCGTTGACTTTTTTGTAGTATTTTTGGTGGGTACTGAGAGAGGGGCAGCAAACTCAGGTACCGCCCAGGGTGGCAAAAGCTCTAGCTATGCCACTGATCACAGCAGATTCATTCTTTCTACCATTGCAATATTTGCTAAAATTTTTTACTAGTGCATTGTTCTCGAAGTTTATTTTGGAAAAAACCAACGGGTTTATTCTTAAGTTTTGTCTCCAAATGTCTCTGCAATTTCGCAGGTTTCATGCAATTACTGGATAAATGTTTCATAACAAACAGTACATTGCGTTGATAATCAAAACAGGGTTTTGATTATCAACGCAGCCAGTACGAGTCAAACCGAGAGACAAGTAAGCATCAATCAGCTAATGCCTTTTATTCCCATAAAGGGAGGAGGCTAGGCCGTTTTACCCCTATCAAACTTTTGAAAACTGAGGGGAATGTTCAATCTCCACCAGTAGCAAATCAAAGATAACTGGCCGAAGGTTTTCACGAATTATACACGGCGTCTGGCGAAGAGAGGCGTATGAGAAGTGTCGCCATCTTGTGGTCCCTAATCTATATACTATGTTTACTATCTAAAAATAGTGTAGCTCTACAGACGATCTGAGCGTACGTGACAAAAAAACCGAGTTTCCGTGAAAACAAAATCTGCTTGCTCGTGTCAGAGTTCAACTAACTCGCTGGGAACCGGTCTGAAAAAAAAGCTTTAGTCACAGTTCCTCCACTAATTGGCTACCAGGGGAGATTGAACTGCCCACTCTGTCTCCTAAAGTTAGATAAGGCTAAAACGGCCTCGTCTACTCCTTATAAAGGAATAAAAGGTATTAGTTGATTTTCTTTTTGATATTTAAATAATTCTTTCTTTCCTGTATCTGATTTTCATCCACTGCTGGAAATGATCTTTCTCCTTAAGTTTCCATGTCATTGCTATCTTTATCTATTGTCCAGCATCTGATGTCATACCTTTATACATCATCCCTCTAAATTTTTTCTTTGATGATCCCTCTTTCTTTATACCTAGTCAGTTATCAATTTCTGCTAATACGGCCAGATCCTCTCCATTTACACATTTTGCAATACTTTAGAAGATCCTATATTCTGCTGATCACTCTCTAATTCTAGTGTTCCTAATTTTATCCCTCTTCTCCAAGTCTCTGGGCCACACGCGCATATGTTTTAATACTTATTTATTTAAAACTTTGGCGTGCGAAAGATGCCCTCTAAACGATATAATAACTTTAAGTCGTTCACGCCAGTGGAGAGCATACAGGTTATTAGAGCTTAGCTATAATCGACTACTTATTAGTTAAAAATATTTTAAATATGTTGTGTATTCATTTTATATCCATGTTTGCTATATATGTATTTTAATGGCTAGTGCAGTGTGAACAGAATATAAGTAAAACGTAACACCAGTTCAGTATTTTCCTGTGCAATTGAAATTGCACAGGAAAATACTGAAAATATAATTCCCTGTGCAATTGGAATTTGCATCGATTGAGCTAGTATACACCTGAAGAAAGACTGTTATGAGTGTTCGATTGTATTAGCCAACAAGGAGATTTTTTTCTAAGCCTTTAGTCTTTCTTGTACCAGTTCCAGAGTTAGTCGATCTCTGGCATTCGTTATTAGAGTTTCCTCTTGGATACTCGGAATTTTAATTCTGCATCTCAAGAAAATTGACCATAGAATACGACTATTATAGACAATATAATAGTCAATATGTATGTTCGGATATAGCTCCATGTTATGGTAGCAGCTGAGTGCTGTATTCTCACTTAAAAACTGATTTATTAACATTTCGGGCTCACTATCAGTAAATGTTTGAATGATGGGGACTGGCTGGTGCTCGATCTTCAAAAAGTTATGTATAAAGCTGATCTACATAGATACTGCTTCCTGGAAATAAAATGCATTAGAGAAATAAAGTAAACTCATTTTTCATTCGTTGAGTTATGAAATATTTCCAACGATAATAAGGTAGCGAATGCCTACCTTAATAACACATCGACTACATCAGCAGTCTAATTTTGCTAATATCCGTAGACCGATATACTGAATCTCTTGCAATCTATATATATAAGTGACACTACACTTCATAACTTTTTATTTGAAATTGGGCATATTTAGAAACATCGGAATTATTGATGTTGATTATTAATGTTGGTATGAGGAAGTGGAAGTATGGTAGCAGAGATATTATGACCAGAGAATATCTAATATATCAGAATGGTACAACTGCTATTTTATAAGGAAAATTTTCTACAGCTTCAAATTAAAGTTTTTCCTGTTATTCTTGCATTGAAATACCTACTTATTTAACCTTCCTTCTTTCATTCTAGGTGATTATTTTACTTTGATAAGCTTTGCCCACATATTCTTGAATGCTAATGATGTCAGATACCTTTGCAATATCAGCGAATGGCTTTTTCTTTTTTTTTAATTCCCGTATAGGGAGTAGGCGAGGCCACTTTAGTCCTATGTAACATTTTAGAGGCAATTCATGCTCCAGTAGTAGCCAAGCAGAGAATAGCAGGCTTAAGGCTATCGCTGATTAAGTGGCACGCAGTGAAGAGACTGCTAACAAGTGCCGCCATCTCGTGGTGCCTAACTCTAATATAATAATTTTAATGTCTGAAAAAGTGTAGGTTCTATGGTCGATTCTCCCGAGTTTGGGTAGAAAAACCCGCTTGCCCGTGCCAGAAATCGATTAACTCGGGAACCAGTCGAAAAATGCCTTAAAAAAAGTTCTTCTAGTTGGCAGTTAGAATCGAACTCGTGACGCTCTTTCTTCAGGTGGTTTTGCACTGAGGAGTGTAAACACCACTTCCACTGAGTATATTTTATTAACACTAAAGCATCTATGTACAATCAAAATAAATATATATACAACTATTTACAATATATACATTTGCACATAGAATGCTTATTCTAATTGGCATTTTGATTTACATTTCTTGATACCTTAATAATATATATTATGTACAATTTATTTTGCCTTATTTTTAACATCATAATCTGTTCAGTGTCTGCTTCTTCCTACGGTCCTTTTTACATGAGTTGAGCAGTATTTTTCTTTTAATGTAACATAACTTTACTATCCATGGAATTCTGTATTATGAATTTAAGTTACCAGTCACATTTCTATTTCCATAAATCATATTTCCTTTTTATAATGAAATTCCTATATTTTTGTGGTATATTTCCAATTACATATGGGGTTCGATCTACGTTATTGTCTCTTGTGAGGGCACCTTTCCTTAAACCTATGTAAGGTTTATTTTAAAATATACAACAATGGATTTTATATTGCTAACTAATCTGACAATATTCATATATAAATATACATATTTATACATGTATGTACATATACACACATATACATACATATATATATATATATATATATATATATATATATATATATACCTATTACTACTTTACATATAATACGTCTTCTATGCATATGACTATTTTACTTTTAATTAGATAATTATAAATCCGAAAGAATAATTACATATAATTATTCTTTCGGAGACACTTCTTTATAGACCTTTGTTGTGTTTGACTTGACAATTTTACATTTGGACTGTAAACATTTTGGATTGTACATTATACATTTACAGTATAATGTACATTTTGGATTGTACATTATACATATACAGTTTGGATTATACAGATATAGTTTGGATTATACATCATTAACTTATCATGAAGTTTTAAGCGCTATTTACATATACCATATTTATACATACATATGTAGTTACTTTACATATCATAAATATTCTTAACATATAATTACTAAAACTTGTTTTTGCATATCATTACATGGTTTATTACTTCATTATTATCACTTTCAGATTGCAACTGTCTATATACATATGTAGTATTTGTTTTAACATAGAAGGGGAGGGTTGCATTTTGGCAGAGACTTGAGTTACTCACCGGATCAGTAAAATGTCATCAAGTTCTTCCACTATATAAACTGTCATTGACATTTTTGATACATAAAACTAAACTACAACCTCTATAGTTGACAAATATTATGCACAGAACTACAACTAATTATAGCATAAAGCAATTAATATACAAGTGGTTATACAGCTTAATGAAAAAGTTAACAATATGCTTTTCTTTCGCTTATGTATATTTGTTTTATCGTGTATATGTGTGTTATGTTTTTTTTTTTTTTTTAAATTTATGATGGGTCCTTTATTTCTATGATTTGCAGTTGTTCTTCGAATTCTGAGATGAGACCTATTTGCCGCCATTGGTGTTTTGTTATTTTGTTTCTGTATATGGTATCTGTGATTGTTTCTTTTAATATGTTGTTTATTTTCTTGAATATGTCTGGTCCTGTTTCCCTTCCGTAAATTTTGTCGCATCTGTATGTCCAAATCGAGTACATGGTTGTTATAATAATGATTACTTTAGTTGTATTAATGTTACTTTCGTTTAACCAGTATAATGTGTGTTCTGTAAAAGGTTGTTTGTGTTTTATGAATGTTTGAATGTTCCATATTCGGGAGGTGTGAGGACAGTACATCATTAAGTGGTAAAGTGTTTATGGTTGGAGGCAAAAATGACATCTGGTGGGGACTCGAAGAGGGATCCCTTTCACTGTGCACCATATTTTGGTGGGTAAACAAGCGTGGCGTACTTTGTAGTAGAATGTTTTTAATTTTGGGTTTATGGGCAGATTGAAAGCTTTTTTAAGTGCATTTGATAGTCTTAATGTCCCTCTCTCAATCTCCCAGTGTTGTGGTGATGGTATAACTGTGCGCGTGAGTTTGATGTGTGCTGCTTTAGGTTTCATCTTCAAGAATTCGTTCATTCCTATGTATTTGTTAATAAAGTTGTAACCTTCCGCAATGTCGTGGAACATTCTTGGTGTTTTGCCACTCGAACGCGAAGGGAACATATTACTTTGTCGGGCATTATCTTCTGCATATAATATATTATATATGCGCTCCAGGCTTTTTCCTCTGTGTAAGCTCTCTCTATGATTTTTGCTCTCGCACTTAGAGTTTTTAGGTGTACGTTTATTAAGCCGACTCCTCCCGCTTCAATGTCATGGAATATTGTGGATCTTCTGATGGGTTCGTATTTGGAACCCCAGATGAATTTTGCACACTCTCTGTGTATTCTGTCGACTTCTTGACCGTTATAGTTGGTACTGTTCATGAGGTACCATATCTTAGACAGTAAGTATTGATTGCATATTTTAGCTTTAGTTGTTAGTGATAGTTGTCTGTGTCTCATCTGTGTAATTTTCTTGGTTATTTTTGTATGTGCAAGGTCCCATTGTGTGTTGTGTTGGATTTGTTCCCCTATGACGATCCCCAGAAGTGGTAGGTGTTTGTTTATTTTTATGTCGTTCGGCATAGTTGGCCTTTTTACCCACCTGCCGACGAACATCGCATGGCACTTGTGAAGGTTTACTTTGAGTGCTGACACTTTTTCAATTTTTTTGAGTATGTTGTATGCGAGTGTGAAGGACTCGGCCGTTGTTACGGTTAGTGTAACTGCAGCCTACTTCCACTTCCAATTCCACTGAGCTACATGGGCTCTCTCTTTATAATATCCACATTTTTCATATGATTTTGCCATTCTTGTGGTCTCAAGTCCTAACATGATATGATATGAGTTTTACAGTCTATTTTTGAGCTCTGGGGTTAAATACCCTAGTTTTTGAGAAAAAATCAGTTGGCTGTTTTCCAAAAAATTGTCTAATTCGGAATTTGGTTGAAGAAAGGCATTAAAAAGTTTTTCTATTGAACAAATGTTATATTTCGATTTTAATCTAACCTATAACAGGCATTCTTTGGGCCATTTAGCACTATGGAAGCCAATACCGTTGTAAAGTTTTACAAAGGCACCCTAGTTGAAATTCGTGTTATGGTTTAGGGTAATTAGATAACATCAGTCGTTTGATGCTCTCCCCCCCTCTCCCCTCTTTCTCTCTTGAAAAGATTTGATTCATGATAGCTTGAGCTCACTATCAGGGTTGGCTTGAAGAATGGAGACTAGCCGTCAAATCATCTTCAAAAGTTAGAGCTAGAGGATTTCCACCTATTCTTTTGGGGGAATGGAATGAGCTACAGGAATTTTTTTGAATTTATTATTCTGGTTGTTATTTTCGTTGTGTGAATGTGCCCTATGGTAATGCTTCCAAATCATCTTTATAAAACGTTCTCTCTTTAGAGCACTTTCAGAGTGCTAAAGACTGCTATTATAGGTTCGATTTTAGTTGCCAAAGAGAGAACGTTTCTAGAAATTGATGAAATTGTGAGTTATATAACGACCTAATGAACAATTTCATGGCATGATTATTTCTTGTTTTCGTTAATTAATTTTTCTGCTTAACTGTAAATCAATAAATGAATTATAAATAACATAAATAAATCCCAGAAGAAAGTAACACTTTAAGCCCTTAACTTTTTCAAAAATTGAAAGCTAACTCCCAAAGTTTTAATAATCGCAATGCTGTAGCGATTATGGCATTGGGATCGCAATACAGTAGTGATTATGACTTTGGGTGCTAGTTGCTTTCTCAGAATTTCATTGGTAGGCTTGAACCTCTACCTAGCGGTGGCGGGAAAGTTACATGTGTTGTTGTTTTGTGGATGTGATTGATGAGCTTGTTTGATTGTAATTTTTTTGCTATACATTCCTAATTTTAAATTTATTTTTTATGAAACAGATCATGTTTTGAAATTATTTTTTAACCTATATAAAATCAGTCACATAAAAAAAATAAGTTGTGCAAATATATTTTTAGTACTTCTGGATCAGTAAACAACATTAATAAAAGTTTTGCTAATGGATGATGGTTTGTAGTTTATTATTATTATATAGCTTTTCATTTTCTCCCCTTATATATATATGTGTGTGTGTGTGTCATATATATATATATATATATATATATATATTGAATTGAATTTTCATGAATTTGAAAATTCAATTTGTAGTTTTACGTAATATTAATAATATATACAATTTTGCAATGTTGAAAATTTGGAGTATAAATAGCGGCTGCCAGGGTCGGCCGAACTTTATGAGTATACGAGTAGATTCAAAGTATTCTTGCCTTGAACTTTGGAGGCACCAAAACTTGATAATGTCAACTGTTCCTTGACCTTTACATCAAAGTTAGTTTAGGAGTTATTATTATTATTATTCGTGACACCTCCAAGGAGTCCAAAGACTCATCGCGGGAGGACACCTACTGCACAATTGCAATACTTGCATATTATCAAATAATCATACATTTGCCTTATAATGTTTACAGGGTCTCAGATTTAGTAATTGGAGACTCTAGGTTTAGTCATCTGCTGATAAAACTTAAACTTAAAACTCCTATAGAATTATGTTTACTACTTTGAAAACACTGTCAGAATTACTCTCCCCAAAGTACTCCCAAAATCATAAAAAATAGTTATTTAAAAATTTTGAAAATGACAATTGTATTTCTAGTACATATTTGAAAATAAATTTCTCATTCATGTTTCCCCCCCCCCCACACACAATTTTACACTATATTTGTATATATAACATGGTTGTACTTGATGTATTAAATAGTTTTTGTGTTTCATTTTGTAAAGAATATAATTTCCTTTTAGGGGATCATTTATTTGACATATAAAGATATATTTTGCTTTCCTGATGTATGAAAATTTTTTTTTTTAATGAGTAAATGGCAAATGGATTTCAAATGTTAAATATATTTAATATTTTAAATGTTTGTTTATATGCTTAAAATGTATTATATATATATTTGGTATTTATAAATTCGCCTTTGAAATTTGATGGCTGATATCAATAACACTTGCAAGGCTGGGGAAAAAATAGACTATTTTTCACAATAACTACGTGTGGAATCCCAACTGGAAAAATGGTATATTTTTTTAATAGTTTTAAATCATACGATATTTCAGTGTTCCAAAGTTTGCTGATATCATTTTATGTTTCATATATAGAAGTGATTAGGATCAGAGCTGCATAACTGAGAGGAGACCTCCACATACCTTTTAAAGGAATGTGGAGAATCGATCAATGGTTTCTGACCTTTGAATATATATTGAATTATATATATTCAAAGAAAATATATTGAATGTTAAGTATCTACCTGGATACTGAACGAATGAGGATGGGCTATTATTTTGGGATTTAGCCAACCAAATTGTATTCTTATGGGCTTAAACCACAAATAAAATGAGGGTACAACATGACAGAATTTCATACCTGCCCAGTTGAACAAAGGCCCTTGTTGTGTTTGCCAGGGAATCAGGGCGAACAGCGAAAACCCAGCTACTGGAACAATTCCTGAAACACACCCAAACTCAACATCATCAGAGTTCAAGATCAGGACTGAATGGCAAAGAAATAGATCTGGCTGAGTAATTGGATAAATACCAGATGGACATAATTGACTGAAACAAAAAAGACAAAAACTGGTGAGATCTTTCTGAGCAATAAATACAAAATGTTATATTCAGGCAGTGACAATCAAGGAAAAGAAAGAGTAGCCATAGTATTCAACACTAAATATGAGCATAATCTTCTTGAATGGCAGGCAATATCAAGTAGAGTGATGTGGGCAAATATCAGAATGGGGAACTGGACAATGAGACTTATTTGTGCCTATGGTCCCACAGAAGGTTCTACTAAAGTAGAAGTAGAGGAATTTTTTGAGCTTTGGAGAAAGCAACTGACACAATGAAAAAAGAAAAGTTTGTCCTTGTTGGGGATCCAAATAGCAGAGTACGAAAGGATTGCCATATATACAGAAATATTTTGGGAAAATTTGGAGAAAAGAGCAAAGCTAATAACAATGGCAAATACCTTTTATGGATTTCTGCTCAAGACATTGACTGGTTATCACTAACAAAAAGATCCAACATAAAAATGTGCTCAAATTCATATTGAAAGACGAGGCAAAGAAAAAGAAAAGTCTCATTGACTATGTTATCATTGAAAGTGATGGTTTTTTCACTGGTGCAGAACACTAGAGTGTACAGAGGATTTGATATTGGAAGTGATTACTATTTAGTCTTGAGCAGGATAAAATTGAATTTCATATCGAAAAGAATATGTAAGAAAGTTTTAAAGCGAATAAAAGTTGAGCTGCTCTCAGATGTGAAGTATAGACAAAAAAACACAAACATCATTCAAGAAAAAATGAAAGAGTTTCAGAATAGGAACCAAACCTTGGAGATTCAGTGGCACGCTCTGCAGAAACATTGATTCAGGCAGAGAGGCATGTAGTGAGGTTGTCTGCAAGGATAGAAAAAAATCAGAACTTCATGGTGAACACAGAAAGTTAAAGAGACAATTAAGGAAAATAAGAAAGCATATCAAAAGTTCCTGGCAAATAAACATGCTTGTCACCAAACGTCTTAGGAAGGCTTTGGCATGAACATAAAAAATAAATATCAGGAAGGTAGCAAACTATTCTGGAGGCTGTTTAAAAAGTTCAGAAATGGAGAAAAAAGGTTCTGACATGAAAACTGGAGGAAAAAAAGATATCCTTCATGAATGGATTAATTACTTGAGAAACGGTTGAGACGAATTGTGGAAGAAAAGCTTGATGAAGAACAAACTGGATTCAGGCCAAATAGAGGCTGTCAGGATCAGATTTTCACTTTATGACAAATAATTGAGAAATCTTGGGAATATAACAAAGATCTGCATTTAAGTTTTGTAGACCTGCAAAAGACGTATGACAAGGTGCAAGATGAAAGTTATTCAAAATGCTTAAGTTATATGGTGTCAACAGGGCATTATATCAAGCAATACTTAGGCATTATTTGAGTTGTAAGTTAGCAATTAGAATTGAAGGATGTACACCAAGATGATTTCATAGTAAATCTGGTGTCAGACAAGACATACATTATCTCCACTGTTATTCATTATCTGTATGGATCACATTATGAAGGAAAGTGGTATTGAACCTGATATCAAAATTGGAGATGTTAATCTCAGCTCTTACTTTATGCAGATGATGTTATACTTTTAAATAAATCCAGTACAAGTCTGCAAGATTCTCTGACTAAATTGATTAACTGTTGCAATAAATTTGGTATGGAAATCAGCAATAGCAAGACAAAGATAATGAAAATAGGTAGAAACTGAAAATATCAACTGCATTGTGAATGGAGAACCTATAGAACAAGTAAAACATTTCATCTGTTTATTCACACTTTTTAGTGAAAATGGTAAACTAAATATTGAAATAGACAACAGAATGAACAAAGCTGGTATGGTAGGAAGTCAAGTGAATAAATTTATATGGAATAAGAAAGAAATTAGTCAAAATGCTGAATTAGCTGTATACAAGACAGTGTTTAAACCAATTTTAATTTATGGATCTGAGAGCTGGGTTAGAAATAAAACACTTGACCAAAGACTAGAGACCACAGATATGAGAGTGAATATGGGAATGAACAGATGGTGTCAATGGCAATATCATATTAAAAATGACTTATTAGGAAATAACTTAACATTGTTAGCATTGAGGAATGTGTTAGCAAAGCTAATCTCAGATGGTATGGTCAGTTAAACAGAATGAGAGAGAGAGGAAAAATTAGCAAAAGAAGTGTTCTCTGCCAAGTTGGCTGATAAAAGACTCAGAGGAAAATCAAGATACAGATGAATTGATACAGTAAAAAGTACCTTAGAAAACAGAAAAATAAGATCTAATAATGTTCGAGTCTTGGCAGATAACAGAATAAGAAATTAATAAGAATAAGAAAATAATAAGAAAATTGTTCACAGGAAGTTAGTAATGATGTAAGTTCTTCATGTGGTACTATTATAATAACCTGTATACCCCTTAAGGGTACAGGTCAGGAATTTGATGGTGATAAATACAAGCAGATATTGTTATCCTTGCACACATGCAGTATTAAAGTTTAGTCTGTTTATAATGGTTTTTCTATTTTTTTTAAAATTAATATCATTAAATTATTAAAATATTATTAATAAATTATTATATGAAAATATTAAATTATACTATTAATATTAATATAACACAGTTTATTACTAAAGGTATATATTTATAATTTCTTAATACAATTCATATTTCAGTTTAATATTCATATTTAATTGAAAATATCATAAACAATATAATAAATTTATTAATAATTATGTACTTGTAACATTATTATTATTAATTAAAGCATTTTTTTATTTTTTTTATTTTCTCATACATGATTCCAGAACCTATAGCATTCTAGTACTATGTGCAGATAGTTGGAATTCGAAAACAAGCATGGACATAGGCCAGGTGTTGTGATAGATTTTTGAAGCTTTAGATTCAGACAGATAATTCATTTAATTTACCAGTGAAAATGATGTATATCATTCTACTAATATATACCAAAATCAGAAAAGTGTTGCATGATTTCAGGAAGATGATTTGACTGTAATATTCAAATTTTACTACCTGTAAAGGAGATTAGTAGTGTGCACAGAAATCATTCCAATCCTGTATGCCAAATGATATATACATAGAAAGAGTTAACAGTGTTTCCAAGTTGAAGATAAGTGAATATTATTTTAGAAAAATGTTTGTACATACTATTTCATAGCATTTGAGTATTTACTTGAAGAAATGCTTGTGCATGTTATTTTACAGCAATTGAGCATTCTCACGTTAGTCATTGTGATTCACAGATTACAGTATGGTGCATTAAGTAGTGGAGACGGAGATTGTAGAGTAAGTGCCCTCCCTTGATGAGTCTTTGGACTCCTTTGAGGTGTCACGTAATAATCATAATATTTACAAAATGGTGTAATGTAGTATCAAAAAGTTTTGAGACTAGTTTTGTAACACACCAACAGATGGCAGCACAAGGCTGCATGCACAGTCACAGGTAGCACTGACCTTAAGTCAGTGTGCCAAAAGACATCGTCCTGTGTACATTGGGAGCTGTGCAACTGGTGTTATTCTGACCACGTGCGTTACCACATCTGCGATTTCATCATGGACAGCAAGTTAGAACAAAGAAATTCTAACGTGAAATTCTGTGTGAAACTGGGTAAATAAGCCACAGAGACGTTTGACATGATTCGGCAAGTTTACAGCGATGCTGCAATGAGTCGTTCGAGGTGTTTTGAGTGGCACGCGTGCTTCAAGAGTGGAAGAACATCACTGGAAGACGACGAGAGAGATCACGAAGACCTTCAACGAGCTCAACCCCTGAAAATGTTGAAACCATTCTGCAACTTGCATGAGGATTGTCAGAGAACATTCCGCAACATTTCTGCCATTGTCGGTGTCATACGGAACAGTCCAAGCAATCCTCATGTGTGATTTGAACATGTGCCGTGTTGTTGCCAAGGTCATCCCAAGGTTGCTAACCCAGGAGCAGAAGGAACACTGTGTTGAAGTCTGGCAAGAACTCCATCAGTGTGCCGTAGATGACCCGTCTTTCATGTTGAGGATCATTACCAGTGACGAAACTTTGGTGTATGGGTACGACCCTGAGACGAAGCAACAGTCTTCACAGTGGAAGAGCCCATCATCTCCACGACTGAAAAAGGCGAGGCAGGTCCGCAGCTCAACCAAGTGCATCGTCTTTTTTCGACTATGCACTTGGCCGTGCACCATGCTCATTGTCTTTTTCGACATTCTTGGCATTGTGCATCGAGAATTCGTCCATAGGGGCCAGACCATCAATAGCAAGTTCTACTGCCAGGTTTTAAGGTGTCTGAGGGAGGACATTCGGCAAAAGCGACCAGATCTGTGCCACGTGAAAAACTGGATGCTCCATGACGACAATGTACCCTATCACCGACCTCTCCTCACATGTGAGTTTCTTGCCGGAAACAATATGATCTCACTTCCGCACC
This sequence comes from Typopeltis vanoorti, assembly GCF_054136105.1. Taxonomy (NCBI): domain Eukaryota; kingdom Metazoa; phylum Arthropoda; class Arachnida; order Uropygi; family Thelyphonidae; genus Typopeltis; species Typopeltis vanoorti. The sequence continues at coordinate 92,948,113 of NC_143551.1, read as the reverse complement.
CATCCTACTTGCCAGCTTCATCTTCGGGAAGACGGCGGATTTCGCCCTCTTCCCGAAGATGAAAATCCAGCTCAAAGGTTGCCATTTTGACACCATTGCAGAGATCAAGCGCGAATCGCAGAAGGTGCCTTGACACGCTTCCAAAAGAAGACTTCCAGGACACATTCCAGAAGTGGCAGGAACGCTGGGAGCTCTGTACTGCTATGCAAGGGGACTATTTTGAAGGTGATAGTGTGTAAACGTAGATAAATAAAGTAATTTCTTGTAAACAGAGCTAGTCTCGAAATCTTTTGATACCACCTCATGTTAATGTTCGTAGAATATGTTAATGACCGTTTATATTGGTCTGTTTCCTTTGGTCTAACTTGCTAAAAAATTATATTCTTGTTTAATCCTTTATCCAAGTGTAAGCAAACTTTGTTTATCCATGAAATATCTTCACAACTAAGTTATTACTTTTATATAAAGGCTGATATGTTTTTTATACAAGTGCTCTCTGATGTAGAACAACAGAAAGATTAGCATAACATATAAAAAAAAACTGAAGTTTTGGAAAGAAGAGATCTGTAATAAAATGAGAACTATAATTCAATATATTGTGCACATCTCTATCATGTTTTCATTCTAATTTAATGTAGCTTAACCTAAAGTATAAATTAAAGATGCCAAGAAATTATATTCTTGGTTTTATCCTTTATCTAAGTGTAAGCAAACAAAGTCTGCACATGAAGCAATTTCACAACCTCTGCTACTTGTATACAAGTATGTGATTGGGCTGCTTGTAGACAAGTAGTCCAGTCTTGAAGTTACTTCACATGCAGACTTCGTTTGCTTACACTTGGATAAAGGATGAAACCAAGAATATACTTTCTTGGCATATTTAATTTATAGTATAACCAAGTGAAAAAACTTTTGACCTAAACTAGCTTACTTAAAACAACTTAACTAAACTTTCCCAAATCTGAATTAAATTGCATAACTATATTGGAAGATATTTCCTCTTCCATATAATACAATATACCATAATAAGACTATTCATATAAATAGTGTATTAAAACTGTTCAGAATCTATATATAATTCTATGCAGATTTTGAACAGAGAAACTTTCCATGACCAAATCAGATATGAATAGTATTCTCACTATATTCTAGCTGTTTGCAAAAATATTCCTTTGATTATTTATGAATTTCTTTTTTCAGAACTGGATTTAGATATGCTAACTCAGCTTTTAGATGATGACTTTGAGGATACCCTTGTGGAAAGCACTGCAATTACCAAAACACAAAAAAGTGATAAAGATAAAACTCAAACAGCAAATGGTAACAACGATAATTCTGATAGAAGTTATGACTTAATTCAAAAAGAATTGGCGGACGCAAAGAAGAAAATTGAGCTTCTTCAAAAAGAATTAAGAAATAAAAAAAATGCTGAGCCAAAAGAGAAATTATCTGCTGAAGTTACAGACATCTCGCAAAAGCACGTTTCTGTTGTAAAAGAAACAGCTATTCAGAGTTTATGCAAGAAAACAAACCAGAATCATACAATTTTATCAGATGTAACAGCAGACATTTTTGGCTCTCCCACTGGTATGCAATTTCCTGATAATTGTAAATTAACCACTTCAGAATTAAAAAAAGGTTTTAAGGCATCAACAAAACAGAGTGAAGTGCATACTGGTGATACAGACAGTTCAGATGATGAATGTAATCGTAATCCCACTGAAGCACAGCAACTCACTGAAACTGGAAAGATGATTAAGAATAGAATAGCTCATACTTCAAAGTTCCATGATGAAATCAAGTCTCCTAAAGTTAATTTAACTTGTAAGTAGATTTGTGTGTGTGTGTGTGTGTGTGTATATATATATATATATATATATATATATATATATATATATATTAATATTAATATCATATTATAGTAGCTGCAGTTCAGTAACTGAATATTAACATTTCAAGAGGATTGTAGTTTTTAATGTTTCATCATTTAGTAAGTTTTTTTCATTTTAACTTGAAAGATTTTTTCTCCATTTTATAACTGTCTTCTTGATGTGTACATATTCTGTTTTTTTATATATTTTTCATTTCATCACTAAATTATATACTTTTTTATTTTTTTTCATTAACCCAAGTGATCACAGAGATAAAATATATATCAAAATATACAATTCATATTCATATTATTTCTATAATATCCAAAGGTTATATTGATTTCAATGGACACTTTGCTTCCATGTAATTATGGATGTATATACATGTCAAGGCCAGTATGGTGGTTAAATGATGTTTTCATTTAACCTTCTCGTTTTGTTTAGGTCATTTGTAATTTTTTATGTTCTTATTATTGTTATCGTAGTTATCATTGTCATCATTATTAGGGCTCCTCCAGAAGTACAATGACTCGTTGGCAGAGAGCCCTGTTTAGTCACTCATACCTAAAGACCTATCCATAATAGTGTTTCACAGTATAAAAAATACCAGAAAAAAAAATTTAGTTACTAATATTCCACAGGATATTTCACTTCAGAGTACGAATTACAATTGTGGTAAAAATACACAGATTTCATAGAAACAATTCAAATTCTAACTGAAAAGGAACTAATATTCTCTTAAGGCACCTTCTAGAGCAGTGCTTCCCAAACTTCTGGATGTCAGGGCCCCCTTTGCAAAAATTAAAATATTTCATGGCCCCCCTCGAAAAAAAAATCGTAATAGAGAGATATATTATTATAATATTTATTTATATTATTATAAATAATATAAATATAATATAAATAATATAAATATAATTTATATTATATTTATATTCAATACAAAACATACACAGCGAATATTGCAAAAATCAAATGCATATATTACATTTTTTGCCTTTTTTTTTATTTTTTATCAGCCACTTATCCATCTCAGGGTTAAATTTTTTTTAACGTAGAATAGATCAAATAATATCACCACTTACCGATACTGGCACACCACAGACTGATAACATGAAATTAGTGAATATTACCTGACAAGGGAATCCCCTGGACCAGGAACATTTTTCTCTTTTGTGACTTTTCTCCCTTTAAAGTAATTAAGCCTAATGCGAAACAGACAGCAGAGGCAGGTTATTAAAATGTGCATATGATTGGTGCGGTATTAACAAAAGATCGCGCAACCGAAAGATTAAAGCATAGCTGACAATTGAGTTGAAATGCTAACTCTCTTCAACCGAATTCCATATGTGAAACTGCCATAACATTCATTATATATATATATATATATTACTTAGTTTTAACACTTTTACGAATTTTAACAGGTTCGGTTGAATTTTATTGCTGCCTTGGGAAATCGAACTCACACACATCTAATTAATAACAATAGTTTTTAGTTAGATACTGTGTTTTTCCATGCAACACATGGTTTTGTTTCGGTCTATACAGCATAGTTTCTGTATGAGGGGACATGTGATTCATTAATTTGTGTATTTTTATCCCAGTTGTCTCTAATTGCACTATTTGTTGAGAAATATATTACATAGACTCCTCATACCTTATTCACTGGCATAATAAAAGTACTTGTTTTTATTGCCTCTGCAGTATAGTTGCTGTTAGGGAGGGCGTATTGTTTACCACTGCAAGTGAGTTACTATCTCCCCACATGAACTTGTTTAAGCTTTTTTTCATGTGAAGTATATGCGAAACTTTTATTGGTAACAGAAAACTAGCTCGGATGACAGTGATAATATAAAACGAGTTTTGATATGTATATAAAGTCAATATCAACAGTCGCTGATGCATGATGAAAGGGACAGGAAGATTTGGAGCTTCCTTGGAGAGCATTCGAAGTAAATACAATTAACCACTGCTTTGAAATGAAACACATGAATAAGCAATATTTACTAATATTCATTAAGCACTGAAATATGCAGGAAGCAAAGTTTTTGAACCAACACCAATGTGTGAATTTTTCCATTAAAATATAAAAAATAACAAAAAAGAAATAACAAATAATAAAAGTTAAATACGTTTCTTTTAAAATAAAAAAATCTACTTAGTCTTAAAACATTTTAAATTTGTTTTCATTATTTCACAGCCCCCCTCAACAAAACCTACGGCCCCAAGGGGGCCGCGGCCCACAGTTTGGGAAGCGCTACTCTAGAGGCCAGATAGAAACAAACTTCATTCAGAGAAATCAGGCTAAATGTGGTCTTAGAATGACTCTCCCCAATCTTTAGTTGGCAGATGCTCTAAAAATGTAAGAGAGCTAAGCAATTAAGCAATTATAAAAATAATTAAACAAAAGTCATGGGAAGACTTTGATAAGAGTATGGAAAATAAATATCAGGAAGTTAGCGAAACGTTCTGGAGACTATTGAAGAAGCTTAGAAATGGAGCAAAGAGATAAGGATATCCTAGATGTTTAGAGTAACTTTGAAAGAGTACATGATATTTGACTAGAAATGCAAAAGTTTTCCGGTGGCTACCCTGCATAATTCAGAAGGTCAAGTTTCTGATTATTGGGAGTAGCGTTCTCATAGTACCTATCTATAAAAAAGGGAATAAAGCTGAATACATACATACATACATTTTGTATGGGTTGGGTTTGTGCAAATAGAAAGATAAAAATAGAAAAAGTGAACACACACACACACACACACATGCTAAAACTATATGCTAAAAATCACAAATTTAAGTTCAAATTGTCTCTAATCCATTGGATTGCATCCGGGGTAGCCTGGAACAGGTCCATCAATGTGTCCCGAAAACTCTGCAGTGGGCAGTCCTGAATAATATGATTGGCTGCCTGTTGACCAGCACCACAGTCACATGTTAGGGATTGATGCAGGTCCCACTTGTACATCATGGTGGCACATCTGGCATGACTTGTCCTCAGGCAGGTTGAGTGTGCTCCATTGCTGTCTGGGTAGATCAAAGCCAGGGGCTTCTATTGTGGGGGGGGGGGGGTCTGTAATGAAGTGTTCATTTTTTATTGTTGAAGTAAGCCAGTGATCTTCCATTCAGTTTCAGGAGAATATGTTGTTGTGTCCTGAGAGGGCTAAGAAATGTTTAATGTAAATTATTCAGGTCACAACTTTAATACAGTTTAGGCAGAGAATATGGAACATTGGCAATAGGATAAGTGTAAGCTGTTTACAAGTGCAAAACAATTAAAATTTAGGAATTACATAAATTTGTATAATAAGCTTTTATATGTAATCTGTATTAAGTGTGGACCAGATATAGATCCATGTAAGCTGACAAATTCACTTGAAAAAGACCAGTCTCTAGTACTAAATTAGCAAGGCCTATGAGTCAGGGTTCAGTGGTCACTTTTGCTATCCTGCATTATGAAAGAGAATGGAGGGAGAGGAGTACTGGAAAAGGAAACCTAAGCGTTTTCCAGGAAAGGAAAGCAGGCTCACGTGCGATTAAAATAGAGGGAGCTAAGGAGATTGACGTTAGCTTACGTGACCGCGTTGGCACGCATCGCAAAGATCGAGAATTGCCAAGAGGAAAAAATTAAACAAAAAGGCCTTGCAAGCATGATTGGAGATCTTTTTTCCTGGATTCCTGGTTCCTGATCTCTCGGACTGTGGTCGAGCTCATCGTCAGGGAAGTTTCCTGGCCAGTTGGGGAAGGCATTTGGTTCATCTGTCGTAGCGTTCGTATTGGGCCAAGCTCTGTCCGTGCGTTGTCGTGCGACGGAAGAACCAAATTGATGCCGGCCGTACAAGGCAACGTTACCGTGCCACCTCCCAGTTTTCCCGCTGAGATTCTACTCGCACAGATCAATGGAAGATATCCTCTAAAAGGACTATATTGAAGGCCTTGATGACCAGACAAGGCAGGAACAAAATTTAAGAATTCGAGGACACAGATGGTAATATAGACTTTTAAAATCCTATTTCCTGTTATAGAAGAGAGTGGATTCCCCGTGAGAACATTTGTAATGGACTAAACTTTAAGGGACCGTAAGATTAGCCTACAACTAGGCATAGGCCTGAAATAGTGTTAAGATTTGTTTGCCCACAAGGCCAAGTAGATATCTGATTACGCTAAGCTTAATGTATAAATTATGTTATTGTGTTAACTCATGGCCACGTGTATCAGAATGGCATGATAATTACCTATGAAATTATACAAAATTGACTGTATTAGTGGTTATTGCAATTTAATATGTGTAATTAGTATAAATTAATTAGAGCCTTTGATCTAAATTGAGTGCATCCACATTAACCTGTTTGAATTGTATAATTGTATATCTCCTTAAGGCTCATTAAATTGTTTCATTTATGTACTTGCCTGATCTGCTTGTGTTATATGAATTCAAAACCACCGCTCATAAAAAATCAACAAACTAAGCGGGATAAACCCAAGAGAATAAATATATTAAGCGAGCCACGACTGTGAGAAAGAAATAAGCAAGCGGAAGGATAAGATTAATCTTGATTCTAATTATCATATATCACTCTGAAGGGGTCACCCTGGGCAAGAATCCTTTCTATCCTAGGTATTAGCTGGCGCAGTAAAAAAAATAAATGTGTTAATACTTATAGGGTGAACTCCATCAGATTGTTGTGTGA